>NW_020173042.1:653142-678921 GCF_003031525.2 Neophocaena asiaeorientalis asiaeorientalis
ACTCCTCAGTTTTTTTTATGTTTACATTATTAAATATGGTATTATTCAAGGTGTTTACAAATACTACTTATGTGTTGTGTTTGCTACAAAGTTAGTCCTTCCAAACTGATATAAAAAAAAAAACAGCAAAAATAGGTAATAGTCATTATTCTTTTTAATAATTAATAACATTTTAAACGTAATTAGTAGCATGTTTAAAATCTATTGCATTTTAAAGAAAACATGTGAAATGTGCACATAATGATACATCATGTTTTGTATCTCTGGGTAGATTTAATTTCTGTTTCAATTCTCTATTTCTGTATAACAAATTGCCCCCAAACTGACTGGCTTAAAACAACAATAATTTTTTTATTTTATTTTTTTATTGAAGTATAGTTGACTTACAGTGCTGTGTTAATTTCTGCTGTACAGCAAAGTGATTCAGTTATACATATCTATAAAATATACATATACTCTTATATTCTCTTCCATTATAGGTATAGTTCCCTGTGCTCTACAGTAGGTCCTTGTTGGTTATCTTTTTTATATATATGACTGTGTATATTTTAACCCCAAACTCCTAATTTATTCCTCCCCCTTTCCCCTTTGGTAACCATAAGTTTGTTTTCTGTGTCTGTGGGTCTGTTTCTGTGTTGTGTAAGTTCATTTGTATATTTTTTTAAGATTTCACATATTAGTGATATCACGTGATATTTACCTTTGTCTGACCGACTTCACTTAATATGACAATCTCTGGGTACATCCATGTTGCTGCAAATGGCATTATTTCACTATTTCATTCTTTTCTATGGCTGAGTAATAGTCCATTTTATATATCTACATATCTCTACATATCTCACATCTTCTTTATCCATTCATGTGTCTGTAGATGCCTCGGTTGTTTCCACGTCTTGGCTATTGTAAACAGTACTGCAATGAACATTAGGGTGCATGCATCTTTTCAAATTATGGTTTTCTCCAGATAAACGCCCAGGAGTGGGATTGCAGGAGCATATGGTTAACTCTATTGTTAGTTTTTCAAGAAAATTTAAGGGTTTTCAATTTCCCTTTTCTCTGGCATGAACTCAGTCTAACCATCCCATCCCTTCATGTGTTGTATGTATTTTCCAGGCTCATCCCTGACCCTGCCACCACTATCCACCCTATGCTTCAGACATGAACAGCAGAGCCAGCTTCATGGCACATGACCTGTGCCGTCCCCAGAGTCCTGCACTCAAAGGGCTCCACACTTGATTCAATGCTTTGCCACCTCCATCTTGAAATTCTGAACAATTTTGGAACAAGGGGGCTGCCTTTTCACTTTGCACTGGGTCCCACAGATTGTGAGCTGATCTTATTTTTATCTTTAGAATGAGCTTTCTACTCCTCACAATATTCTACCTGGCAAGTTCTCAAATATTTTTCAAGATGCAGCTGAAATATCGCCTTGCCTCTGAAAATGATTCCACCTGCAGAGGGAATAAGGGGCTCTTTTCTCTATATATCTTGGTTCCATGCCACTTGTCATAAACCTCTATTATAGTAATTGTTTTTTTTTTTTTAGTAATTGTTTTTTTACAAATATTTGTGTGTACATTTTTCTCCTCCATTAGTTGTGCTTAAGAAAACATGCCTTATTCATTATTACACTCTTAGCAATTTCCTGGTATGTAGTCCATGACATGTATGGTAAATATTAAATAAATTTTTGATTAAATAAAAGAACAAATGACTAGATGAAACAATGTAGTTATGTATCCTTGTCTTTAAAATATTATGAACAGACACTGTAGTTTCAACACCAGATAAATTTGTTTGCTGTATTTACCTCTTATCCCTACCAGAACCTCTCAGTTAACGATCTTTGTTCCAGCCCCCTATTTGTTTCTTATTGGAAATATGAAATGTACTGTTACCAGGTATTCGACAACCTTCACGCCATTATTAGTTGAATTTAAATTCTTCCTTTAAATTTAACTTCCCAGAGGCAGCAAGAGTCATGCAGACAGTTTAACACTCACTGATGTGCTACATCCTGTGTGTTTTTGTGAATACGTCTTTGCATACCCATCCACAACTAGATTCTAAGTTCATGGACAGGCTTCTACTTCTGTCCAAGATGGAATAAATGACAGGGACCAAGTTTACTCTTTCATCCAAAACAGCAACAAAATGAGAGAACGCATATGAAGTCATGATTTTCAGGACATTGAACAAGAGTCAGGAAAGTACAGTGATCCTTGAGAGATTACGAACAATTGAGGAGAGACCTATGGTTAGTTACCCCAGCTTACTATCTGGAGCTCATTTGCAGAGCCAGCCTAGGTTCCAGGCTGCAGCGCAGATACAGGAAGGGCTCAGCTGTCTCCCTGGTTTGAGGAGATAGAGCTGAGCGTCTTGGGAGCCCAAGGTGACTGGAGTTCTCAGGGAAGAGTGTTGGAGATGAGAGAGCTGCATAGAAAGGGAGCTCCGGAGTTCTGAAAAGGATCCCTTTGGACTCTTCAGTAGGGTCCTGATTTGTGCATATGTGTGAGGAAACCACCAGCAGCTGGAGGATGAACTACTGTCTGTAAATGAATAAAAGGAATGATATATGGAGCTCACATAGGGCTGGAAGCAGTGCCTATTCCCACCAGCTGGAGGGGAGCGCCTCATATCTCACGGGACATGGGATAGAGCCCTCATGAATGTTTGCCTTCGTAGTGGAGCAAGTTTAGCCCTCAATGCTGCTTTGATCTCACTGAACAAAGCTTTAAAGCAAGACCCCACATGATCAAGGTATTTCCAAGAAACTTAACTGAGTCGTAAAACAAAACTTGGAATATTTATAGGTATATGCAAATTCCAGATGCACCAAGGTAAAATGAGCAGTGTCTGCTATTCAATCAAATACTGCTGGGGTGGAAATGAGCAGGAAAATATAACCCATAATGAAGACAAAGAAAACAACATGGACAAAGAAATAACACACATAATAGAATTAGTAGATAAGGGCATTAAGACAGTTATTATCATAAGTTCAAGACGCTAGAAAAAAGATTGGGCATGATAACTTTGAGATATAGAAGGATGGAGAAGTAGACAAAATATTTTAAAACATAATGACTTCAAAAATGTCCAAATTTGATGAAAGCTATGTTTAAAAATCCAGGAATCTCATCAAACCTAGAAGAGAAATGAAGAAAACTATGCTAAAGTAGATTATAATCGAATTGTTTAAACTAAAGATAAATTTAAAATATTAAGCTCTTTGAGGTCATACCGTACATTTATCAGGTATTATTATTTTTTAATTTATTTATTTAGTTTTGGCTACATTGGGTCTTCATGGCTGCACGGGCTTTCTCTAGTTGAAGCGAGCGGGGGATACTCTTCATTGTGATGCGCAGGCTTCTCCTTGCGGTGGCTTCTCTTTTGTGGAGCACGGGCTCTAGGCTCGTGGGCTTCAGTAGTTGTGGCTCACCAGCTCAATAGTTGTGGCTCACGGGCTCTAGAGTGCAGGCTTAGTAGTTGTGGCTCATGGGCTTAGTTGCTCCACGGCATGTGGGATCTTCCCCGACCAGGGCTCAAACCCGTGTCTTCTGCATTGGCAGGTGGATTCTTAACCACTGTGCCACCACGGAAGCCCTCTCAGGTATTATTGAATGTGGTTCATCATAGTAACACACATGTAATTGCTACTTGTTCCATACTCATAGATTAATTTTATAAAATGTGATCACTTCTTGGTATAATCTTTAAAACCTCAGAAGGCCTTTCTGCCATTTTTGAGTACTTCTTAGAAGTGTTTCTTATTCCTCTCCATATTTATAGGAGGGTAGGTGACATAAGGCAAATAATTTTGCAATGGAAGTTTTAACTGAATTTGTTTATATAGAAGTAAAAGATTTTGTAAAAGGAAGTCTTGTTTTCAATAGGATAATGACCTAGTTGAGTCCAACTTGGTAACTCACCTTTTAAAAATTTCACTATATATTAAGAAACCTGAAAAGGTAATAGGGATCCATGTACTTAATCTTGGGCATACATTAAGAAGGGGACACTAATCGGTTAACCACTGCGTGTTTAGGTCAGATAAAATGAAGTGCTAGTTTCACAGAGCAGGTAAAACAAATGAATTGCTGAAGTCTCAAAATGACGCTAAACAAAATGCCTAGTTGATAGATAGCTGATGAAAAGATAGATGATAAATACGTAGGTAGATACATAGACACATACATTTATGGAAACATATACATACACAGATAGATGGATTAAAAAATTTGGAGGGAATAGATTGAGTATAATAAATACATATTAACTTATAAATGATATCCATTAATGGAGGAACTATACTATACTTTTCCCTCAAAGTTCCTTTCTTTGTCTGAAACCAACCTGCATGAAACACTAGCCAGTCCTAATTTAGCTGCCCAGTGTATGTCCATTGTGTAATTCATCTCTCTTTGTTCCCCACTGTGGGCTCTTTTAGAGCCTTAGTGCATTGTATGTAATGAGCATACAAAAGCAACTTTACTGTCCATGTAAATCAGTCATATTAAAAACCCTTGCAGAGAACAATAGCTTTATATGGGCATACAGAAAGTAATTTTATTCTGTTTTTAAAAAATCTTTCTAGGGCTTCCCTGGTGGCACAGTGGTTGAGAGTCCGCCTGCCGATGCAGGGGACGCGGGTTTGTGCCCCGGTCTGGGAAGATCCCACATGCCGCGGAGAGGCTGGGTCTGTGAGCCATGGCCGCTGCGCCTGCGCGTCCGGAGCCTGTGCTCCGCAACGGGAGAGGCCACAGCAGCGAGAGGCCCACGTACCGCAAAAAATATATATATATATATTTCTAAAGGATGACTTGATCCTTTACCTCAGAACGTCATCATAGCCCTGCCTTCCTCTTACTAATACATCCTTATGTCTATCTTTTTTTTAAAAATTAATTTATTTATTTATGTATTTTTGGCTGCATTGGGTCTTCCTTGCTGCGCGCGGGCTTTTCTCTAGTTGTGGCGAGTAGGGGCTACTCTTCATTGCGGTGCGCCGGCTTCTCATTGTGGTGGCTTCTCTTGTTGTGGCTCACGGGCTCTAGGCGCACGGGCTTCAGTAGTTGTGGCGCTCGGGCTTAGTTGCTCTGTGGCATGTGGGATCTTCCCGGACCAGAGCTCGAACCCCTGTCCCCTGCATTGGCAGGCGGGTGGTTAACCACTGCACCACCGGGGAAGCCCCTTATGTCTGTCTTCTCTTTCTAGTCCACATCATTGTTTTCCCTAATACAAATACTTGTATGCTTTTCTTTTCAGTTTCAAAAATGTCCATTCACAGCCTCTTCTGGATGAGACCTAGTCAATAAACAAATGTGGACCAGATAACAGGGCAAAGTACCAGTTGGAACAAATATTGCACCTTTTACAGGAGCTTAGAAAAGAGAATGAGCGCAGGCATCTGGTTAAAGAGACAGGGGCATCTCTTATCTCTTATCTTGTTTCTGGTAGCTCCTCTTTTTCCATATAGAATTGGCATGATTTTTAAGTGTATAGAGACTTATATAGAAAGGTAGACACCACTTGAGTGACATAGGAAATGAAAATTCATTTTAGAGTAGAAAAATTAATTTAATAGATCCAGCTTGTTATTTGTCCTGGGCATAAAAGAAAAAGAATAATTAGATAACTGCATATTTTAATAGCTTTCAATTGATTGTTAACTCGTATAGATGAAAAAAATGGTCAGTTCTTTGTATTTTAATTCAAAAACCTGCCAATAAGTGGAAAATAAATAATTAAAAAATCAGACAATAATAACCTTAAAAGTCGCTTAAAAAGTGAGGTATATAGAGCATATGAACCCTGTAGTCGGTTATGTTTATAAAGTTATGCTATATTAAGTGTAAACCATGAAACAGTGTGAGCTCTGAGCACGTGTACACATATCCCTCATAACTTTTTCTTACAAAAATGAAAAAAAGTTTTATTTTTCAATATACTTGCTCAGTTTCCTACAAACATGGAAACTCTTTACTGATCTCCATAATGACAATGCCTGAATAGTGACTGATGAAATGTGATATTTTTGGAAGCTTACAAATGCCGGGAAAAAAAAAAAAAGTTGGTTGATTTCCAAAATCAGAAGTAAGAAGTCTCATTATTTATATATTTAGATTAAAAAAATTTTTTTTGAGCAAAGCCACCTGGAAACCTGAAAACAAAGTGGTGGACCTTCAAATTATGATACAATTTCCAGGCAGGCCTGGTGGTTAAATGAAAGCCCCCAATGTACTTGTAATTTAAGTGTTTCTACAAAGGGTAACTTGCTTGATGGAATCAGAAATAGACAGACAGCTCCAGGTTCATCCAAATCTGAAAGCTGGGATGTGAAAACTTGTTCTGCTTGAGACTTGATCTATATATAAACTTTTCCAAGTCTCCTAAATCCTCCTAAAGGGCTGGATGATGTGAGAATAGAACTAAAATCTCCAGATTCCTCCAAATCTGAACATTTCAGGCCTGGGTGAATTATTCTTCTTGAGGTTTGATCTTTATATAATCTTTCCCCAAATCTCCCAAGTTCTCCTTAAGGTCTCACAACATTTTCTCCAGGTGTGATATTGCTAAGTGCTAGCTTTTGAGCATCAGGCCTAAAAGAGGTCAGGGAGTGTCCCTTTAATCTCTATCTTAGGGTTTTACTCAAAATAGAAAATCTCCATAAGCATTCATCCTAGTATAGATGACATACTTTCTGTATATGCAATAGCCCACTTACAGTCTTGCTCTAATTGGACAGAGAACAGGTAGAAACTAGTGTAAAGAAATTGTCAGGAAAGACAGTCTTAGAAATGATCTAATCCACAGGGTATCAAAGACAACCTTCTGTGCTTTGTACAAAACATTTTCCATAATTTAACTATTATTTAAATGTATTCTTTCAAACTGTATTGCATGACACTTTGGTCTTTATTTTGATGACCTCATTCAAGTTAAACTTTTACCATTTTGGTGTGGAAAGCACTGTGGAATCTGGCCCAAGTGGATTAGAATCATTGTTTGTCATTTGCTAACTGCGATGTCAGGCAGTAATTTAAGATAAATGCCTTAAAGACAACTCTGCAATCACAGATGTAGTTTTTAGAAGTGTTGAATTAGATTTCATATTCTCGATACTTCTGTGATCTTTACAGCAAGTAATGAACATGTGAGGTAGATAAAGTGTGGAATCGTGATTGTTTCAGAAGCTGAAGCAAAGTACAATATCATCTAGAGACTTCACATGATGAATAAAACTAATGACTAAAAAAGTAATCAGAAAGGATGTTCTAAAGATTTATGCTAATACATTTCTGAAGGTATAAATGAATCAGTATAATGTGTTTTCATTTTTAATATGTGAAAAATTATTTTTAAGAAACGCTAATTTAAAATGGGATCACCATTCAGTGAGGAAGTGAATGTCATATGTCTTATTTGAAGTCCGCTTTAAAAAATCCCATCTATAAAAAAACCCACCCAGGAATGTACGTTAACAGAAGCAAAGTTCCAGTCACCACCACATGTACTTTTTTCTGGAATTTTGGTATGCGGTGCATATGACAATGTTAGATGGTATGTTAGTATCTGAGGTTTTATGGAATATTCAGTTATTATATTTAATATAATGACTTATGTGAATAATATATATTTTATTTAGGTAAATAATAGGTGTTTATATAAATAATACATATTTATATAAAATACCTATGATGGTTAATTATGTGTCAACTTGGCCAGGACATGGGGTGCTCAAATATTTGGTCAAACATTATTCTGGGTGCTTTTGAATGAGATTAATATTTAAGTTGGTGGACTCTGAGTAAAGCAGATTGCCATCCATAATGTGGGTATGCCTCATCCAATCAGATGAAGACTTGAATAGAACAAGAAAAACAGCCTCCGCCTAGCAAGAGATAATTCTCCAGCAGATTGCCTTTAGGCTCATGGGCGACATCGGCTCTCTCTGGTTCTGTAGCAGACGGCCTTTGGGCTAGAAATGGAATATCGTGGGTCTCCAGCCTGCTGTCTTTTGGGCTAGAACTGCACGATTGACTTTCTTGCGTTTCCAGCCTGCCAGCTCACCCTGGAAGACTTGCTAGGCTTCCATGATCACATGAGCCAATTCCTTATGATAAATCTCTTTCTATATACATAGACATCCTATTGGTTTTGTTTCTCTAAAGAGCCTTGACTGATTCAATACTCGTATAAATTATGTTTTTCGTGGTGTTATAAATACAACCTCAGATCTCAAAAACTTTCTCAGCACCCAATGCTAATTAACTATCAGAGAGCAGCAAGATTAAATTTCATTCAAATGTTATGACTTACTGAACTCCCCCCTTTAAATTTCTAAAATATAGTAGAGAAATCAAGCCTGCTTAATTTGTCATCTGTACTTGGCCTCTACATTACAAGTGAAATTGATTTTCTCAGAATACGTATCAGGATTGAATTTCTCCCCATGGGTGCTGACTTCTTTCACTTTTCTCCAAGAAAGAGAAAATGTATGAATGATTCATATAGGTGTATGTGCCATTGTGAACATGAACTTTCACGTGCTTTTAGCACTTACTGTAGGATACTGGCCCAGCAGACTCTACCACCTCACCACCTCTGCTGGTTCAGCTTCTGATAGTGATGTAGCCAAGACTCAGGACTGGACCCGATTCTAAAATCAACATCAGAGCACACACTGCACCAGCTCAGGTCACTCTCTCGATGCCTTCCCCTGCCTCAAAGGAACTAGCTTCTTCTTGTAACTTTCCTTAAGCCAATGAAGTGTTAGAGGGCCAGAAAGTAAAATATTTCCTGAAAATGACATCTGTATAAGCTTTTGAGTGTCTGGTTATTATGAGATGAGGAGAGGCAAGAAGGTACAAAAGGCCAGGAGGAAGTTTTAAAATAGAGGCCATGAGATGCTTATAAAAGATGGAGTGAAGAGAAAGTTTAGCATCACAGTGGAGACTAAGCATGAAGTCTAGAAATATTGGAACAAGATCAGGTTACAAAACTGGCCAAATCTCAAGAGGTTGTTGACAGGACCTGTGACTGTTTATATACAATATTCTGAAATTGTGAAGAGCATTAAATCCACCTTCTCAGTGAGAGGCATTCAGCAAATTATTTCTCTCAACAGGAAATGAGTTAGAAGATACAATAATAATTTTTAGCATCTTTATTTCTTTGCAAAAACCTTAAAACTTAAAAAAGTTTTAATTCTCATAAAAATATTATAAGGGAGTTAGAAAACCGTGGCAAAGCGTGTTTAGATAAACATAGGTAAATTATCTAAATTCAAATCTAGTAAGTGGTAGAGTCAGAATTCAGTTCCTTGTCTTTTGACTCTACATGCTGAATGTGGTGAGAAATACATGAAAAAAAGAATTCAGTGCTGTCAAAATGTAGGTGAATTGGGGATAGATAATTTAAACCCACATAGCTAGAGAGCATTCGAAATACACATAATCCTCACATTTAACCATTTGTAGGTCAATTTTCTGGAAAAAAGAAAAAGTCAATGTGGGCTGGACTCTTTTTTTTTTTTTTTTCGGTACGCGGGCCTCTCACTGTTGTGGCCTCTCCCGTTGCGGAGCACAGGCTCCGGACGCGCAGGCCCAGCGGCCATGGCACACGGGCCCAGCCGCTCCGCGGAATGTGGGATCCTCCCAGACCGGGCCACGAACCCATGTCCCCTGCATCGGCAGGCGGACTCTCAACCACTGCGCCACCAGGGAAGCCCTGGACTCTTGTTATGCCAGTGTGATCTGTCTTTATTAAAAGTGACTACAAATGGAAAAGATCAAATTCTTCTCTTGTTCCCTAAGGAGTCTTTTCACTCCTCCGCACATAATTTTTATTTCTGAAACACAGTGCAAATGTCCATTAAAATAATCTATTTTCTTCTTATAGTTTTTCAATTAAGATATTTCTAACTGAGCACATTGAAGGGCTTATTCTGAGACCTGAATGAGTTAGAAGAGCTTCCAAAGTACCTGATGTAATACAAAGACTAGTTTAGGTTTGAAAAGAGTAACAGCAGATATGTCTGCCTGGGTTCATTGATTGTTTTCGGCATGTAACAAACCATTTCATTTCTACTTAAACTGCAAAGCACAGACTTGCTTTGCTGTATAATTTATCAGTTCTCTTTTCTTCTTTGTTACTCCTTTGCAATTTGTCTTCCCTTTCTTCATGAAGAGATCTGAATGACAATAAGAATACCAGCGTTGCTCATATGAAGCCTCCCGATAAGGAAAACAGATGACCCTCCCTTTTCCAACACAGACGCTTTCCCCCTTCAAATGTTGGGGATAAGGGGGGATCCTCTTATAACCCAGACACGTTTCTTCATTTCTCCCCTTGGAGTTCTCCTTTCAGAGCATCTCAGGATGCTCGTCACTAGTTGGTCTTCTTGTTAAAGCGATACCTCTCCTGATGTTGAGATGCGCTCCGTTAATACACTTCGTTTTCAGAACATTTCTTATCAGAGCCAGATAGAGTATAGTGTGCAAAATAGGATCTGTTCCAGAGTATCAGAAAAGAGGATTGTGTAGTCAAAATCTGTGATTAATACAGGATGAAATATATATGAGGCCCACACAAGGCTGTCGACGTCGAGGAAAACTTACTTTGCTCGCTGTGTGGGGAACGATTTGTTGACGTAATAGCATTTTGGATTGCATCATTGATCCCCAGTTTGGATATCTCTCATGTCATCTCTTTCCAAATAGTTTAGAAACAAGTACTATTTCTAGAAGTCCTTTAAATGACTCAGTGTCAGGCCAGCCATTTCCCGGAGTCTTCTTTAGAGGGAAATTACAAATAGGTAGGAGAGGAAAGAGTGCTGACCATCAGACATCACCCTTCCTCCTTTCCAGGTGAGATGACCCTCCAGATCTCCACGGATGGGGAGAGTGATGGAAGGTGTAAAAGGAAAGAACCCTGGAGCGAGTAGAAAATCTTAGAGGATAAATGGGAAGAAATAGGAAATTTAAGAGGAGAAATAAAAATTGAAAAAGATAAGGAAAGAGAAGAATGAAGGAGAATCATCATCTTGCTGGGTTCTTTTCATCTCTGATGGATCTATTCCAAGCTTTCTCAAGGGCTTGTTATGTTAAATGAGTTTGCCGGTATTATAATTTTGCCCTGGTCTCCATGTGTTTACCTGCATTCTTTTATTCTTTAGTCCTTCCTCCTTATCTCTTTTTTCTCCCTTCATGCCCCCATCAGTTCCAGATTCAAGGAAAAGATTATCTCCCTGTCAATATAGAGAAATGATTATTTTGCTAAAAAACACCATGGAATCAAAGTGCTCGATTATTTTTCCACATTGACTAACTACATGTCCGGAACATTGTTCTCAAATGTGACTGTGATGAGGTAACTAAATGTCACAGTATTTAAGTGATATACAAAATCTGACATCATAACGTAACTTAAAATATTACTTTGAGGAAATTAGTTGGCCCTCAATACTAAATTCTAATATACATAGGTATTAACAAGTGCTAAAATGTGAGGAAAAAATGGGAGAAATGTAAAAATGAATAAAATATAGTCCACTCACTTATTTTTTTCAAACCAAAATAGAAAAAAAAAAGTTGACATCATCTGTTTGGAGTGGAGCATGGTTTTAGGTGGCTTCAGAAGGGGAGGTTGTCTGGGAAGCAGTGCTTTAGAACATCTGAATTTGAGAGCAGATCAGGAATCCTGGCTATAATCCTGCCATTATTTTGTATAGCATCCCACTCATTTTCTTATACTCAGCTTGGTCACAGCGCATTTTCAAAATAAAGTTTGATCTTTAAAAATAGTTCATTAGTAAGCCACCTTCACAGAATAGATTTTTTTTTACTCAACGCCTTCTGTTCCTGAAGCTTGTTTTGCCCTTCTTGCCTTTCTTCCTCCCCAAACAAAGAAGCAAACAAATAACCGCAAAAAACCCATCATTCCAGGTAAAATTCTTAAGGCAGATTTATAACCTTTTTCCCACCCTATGAGAATATTGAAAAAGGGAGTTAGTTATGGAAAGAAATAATTATAGTGATGGTAGATGAAATCTGCATAATAAAGCATATTGAATATATTTTCCTAAAATGAATGATACTGGAGAACCGAAGAAGAGCTCTTATTTGTTAACTAATCTCCCTTGTGGAAATTAGAAACTTTAGCTAATGAAGAATAATCCATAAAACCCATTAGGCAGATGGGAGAGATCCTTTTTGAAAAAAAATAAGTGTGTAAACACATACCTGCATCTCCTCCCTCTTTTCTCCTCCTCCAATTCTGCCATGAATTATCTCCTGTATTTGCTAACTTATCATCCTTTTTGTGTTTTTGTTTTGTTTTGTTTTGTTTTGTTTTTTTTGCGGTACGCGGGCCTCTCACTGTTGTGGTCTCTCCCATTGTGGAGCACAGGCTCCAGACGCGCAGGCTCAGCGGCCATGGCTTACGGGCCCAGCCGCTCTGCGGCATGTGGGATCTTCCCGGACCGGGGCACGAACCCATGTCCCCTGCATCGGCAGGTGGACCCTCAACCACTGCGCCACCAGGGAAGCCCTATCATCCTTTTTAATACTAAAAATGTGATTCTGAAGTGATCTATCATGCATTCTAATATTGAATGTCTCATCCTTCTAGACTGTTTTTATGTGTCTAACAGATAAATGGGAAGCCTGGCACCATACTTAGTGCAGTATGTTGAAAAAACGTTACAGACAACTCTGGTCACAGACTGTTCAGGATCTGTTGGTTTCAAATTGGCTGGGTAAGTGGGAATGAGTTTGAGAGTTGTGTTACTGTGTCGTCTGGTCCCAGGTGCTTTCCTGAATTTTAATGGCTTCTTAGTCTGTCTCAGTGCTTAGATCTCATCAACCTTACTTCAGTTTGGAGGCAGCGTTTTTTTTCAGTCTGTGATCACTCAGTTTCTGAACCTAGTCTGGCTTCTGCTTTAATAGGCCCCCTTTAGAGGCCCCAGTTACCTCTGAACTGTTTAGAAAGACCATCAGAAGCCTTTTCTGTCACAGTATCTCTCGTTAAAGCATCTGTTAAAGCATCTCTCACTTGTCTAAATGAAACCACAGCCCTTCGTTCAAATTTGGGTTTTCTGGTGTAAGATGTTGCAGTCTTGAGCCCAAATGTTCAGAGACTGGAAAGGACGATGGTAGCTACCTGCATTTTCCTTTCTACTATGATGCAAAGGTTGCTGAGTTGGTTTTTTTCTCCCTTTTCTTTAAAGGTATTAGGATAGGGGAGAACAGCAAAAAGGGCTCATATTGTGGAGGGGGCCTGAGCAAAGCATTAGGATGCAAGTCTCCAGCATAGAGCAGTTGGAAACCTACCTGGATACAGATCATTTTTTCCCTCCATCCAAGTCCCAGAGCCATTAGCATTTCTAGTCCTAATTACTCAATGTGAGCTTTACTAATGTGTCTAAGGTAAACTGAAGTCCTAGGACTAGTTTCTAGAGAAGTATTAAATGGGTTGTGCTCTGGCCTCTCCAGATCATCAAATCGTAGAGCTTATCCTGTCCATTCCATATAAATGTGGTGGAATCAGTTCCCTTTACACAGGGTGCTTAAATATTCCAGTAGCTCCTGGAGAGTCATTTAAAATTTGATGTTCTGAGATTTTGTGTGCTCTCTTCACACCTCGTTTATATCAGAGGACTAGAGACTGGTACTCTAGGACAGGTTAATATATGAAAATATTTTCATAGTTCAGGAAATGGGAATTGATGTGGTTTATTTTGGTGTAGTGTTTGTATGGTTCTCTGGCTAAGACCTTAAGACTCAAATCCAGTAATTAAAATAAATTTAATTTGGAGTTATTATGTATAAGACTATGCAAATCTTTGTTAATTGGGAGTCAGAAACGGTTTTGTTTCCTTTTTTACTGGGTCACATATTGTTTTAAGTGACAGTGTTTGCTACTTACCTGAGCAGTAGGCTTTTGAGTCAGAGGCCTCTGCTGGACCTGCAGTCTGGTTTTGGATATTTACGCCAAGCTAGACCATGAAAGCTGGTTTTGTTATAAAAACTGGATGGAATGATGATTCGAGCCAGCCTAAGGTTGCTTTTAGTTCTATGGGTCCAGCAAAGAAGCAACATACCAAGGGAGTAGATTAGGATCCCTAAACCTCCGTTTCTCCCTGACGGAAGCCGTTCACAGGCTGATGTTTGGCCATCTCAGCAATGCATACAACGTGAAGAGGGCAGCAAGTCAGAGGAACTGAGAAGCGTGGATTTGCAGACTTTCGTGCTAATGTCTGGGGGCGAGATCACAGCAACCTTCAAAAAAGTCCCTGATGTACGACACTTAGGGATCCTGGCTCTGTCTCTTGATGTGTCATCTTGTTTATTCAAGCTTCAGTGCTGAGCTTGGACTACAACAATGCTGAACAAATATTTATTAACAGCCAGTTGTTTTCAACATTGGTCAACTCTGATAAATTTTACCTCTTGTGAACTAATGGAAAGGATACTTACTGCAGCTAAATAAGTAAATTTCATCTATCTTCTCGCCCTTGGTCAGGATCCCTTCGTCTTCATCCCCTTACCAATGTTGATTCCGGATGCCACGAGGAAATGCTGATTTTGAAGTAATCAGTCATTTTAAGCCCAATAAAAGGGTAATAATTTCAAGCGTAACGTATGTCTGAAGTCACTAATCATAGTTTGGTTATTTTAGCCACTGAAAAGTCTGGTTAGGCTTGACCTTTTGATCAGATCAATTGGTAAATTATTGACAGGCAACTAATGAATACAAAAACTGGAAGGTCAGATCTAAAACATCTCTATGTTGTGTTGTACTTAGAACACTATTGTATCTTTGAAGACAGCTATGGTTTTGATGATCACGTTGATATTTATGAACATTAATATGACTTACATAGAACTGTTCAGAAATGTCTTTTCTGTACATTCAGATTTCTTCACTTCTTTACTTCTTTTCTTCTTTACTTCAGATTTTTTCCTCTGTAATCTGTCATTGGGGGAATGATGGATATTTAATAATTCAGTGCTAACAAGTGAAATACATGAACTATTCTTAAAATATTCAAATTATCCTAAAGAATTTACAAACTCCATCATATTTGAAAATTACTGCATTAATTTAGATAAATCTTAAACATACGTAAAATATCACCATTTAGTCTGCTTTCTTTTAATATATAGAATTTTCTGATAATTAGTTCGTCTTTAAGAAAAACTGTTGGAAAAAAAACTGTTGACATGACTGATTTTAGTGTCTATAAGTAATTAGTTAAGTTATGCTTGTCTCTTTCATTAAAAGCACTATTACACAGACTGATGCAAAAGATGACTGTGGTAAATGGCGTTTTCAGGTCATTTCTGATAAAGTTAAATGTCATTGTCATTTCAGTTGCTCATTCTGCATTCTTTCTCGACTGTCCATCCACCTCTTAGAACAGCCTATTCAATAAGATCTACAGGAAAAAATCTGGGCAATTTTAAAGAAAGTGCCGTCTTTAGATTAAATGGCTTTGGAGTGTTTCTTTTTCCTGCCAAGATGGATAAGGATATATTTCAAAGAGTGTTAATTTTCTGTTTCATAACTATTGAGTTTCCTTGAGAAATAAGTATTTAAGTAAATCCCAAATAAACGTTATACAAGTCCCTTGAATCTCAAGTGAGACACAATTCAGTAGAATAACTTTGATCCGTGGGAATCTGTTGTTCACATAACTCTACATTTCCACCTGCTAGATCAAATTACTAATTACTAAACACAAATTTATAAAAATTGTCATATAATTGAGGTATTAACTACTAGTTTGGGGCAGTGTGGAGGAAACGCTGTTCAATGTAATAACAGTTGATTAAAAACACGTATACTTATAGACTTCACAAACATTTTTATTTTGGGAGACAAAATATTCAAGAGGAAAAATAACACTTTCATGAAGAATGGGTATTTGTGTTCTCTAATTGAATCATTAATATGATTCTTTTAAAAGAAGAAAAGTAACTCAAGAAGAAAATAAATTTTAATTGTAGGTATAGAGAGAGACTTTGGGGGCAAGGGGAAGAGTAGGTCTAGATATTTAGGGTTAAATAGAAGCACATCAAAATTATCTCAGTCTAGCATATAGACAAAGAATAAAGCTGGTGATAAAAGCGCAGTGTGTTAAAGATCACAATAGGTACTCCGCAGGAAGTGTTGAAGGTCCTGGGAAGGGTGTAGAACCTAGTCTCATGAGTATGTAGAAAGTGGAGGTCCTGGGAAGGGAGTAGAACCTAGTCTCATGAGAATGTACAAAGTGGAGGTCCTGGGAAGGGAGTAGAACCTAGTCTCATGAGAATGTACAAAGTGGAGGTCCTGGGAAGGGAGTAGAACCTAGTCTCATGAGAATGTACAAAGTGGAGGTCCTGGGAAGGGAGTAGAACCTAGTCTCATGAGAATGTACAAAGTGGAGGTCCTGGGAAGGGAGTAGAACCTAGTCTCATGAGAATGTACAAAGTGGAGGTCCTGGGAAGGGAGTAGAACCTAGTCTCATGAGAATGTACAAAGTGGAGGTCCTGGGAAGGGAGTAGAACCTAGTCTCATGAGAATGTACAAAGTGGAGGTCCTGGGAAGGGAGTAGAACCTAGTCTCATGAGAATGTACAAAGTGGAGGTCCTGGGAAGGGAGTAGAACCTAGTCTCATGAGAATGTACAAAGTGGAGGTCCTGGGAAGGGAGTAGAACCTAGTCTCATGAGAATGTACAAAGTGGAGGTCCTGGGAAGGGAGTAGAACCTAGTCTCATGAGAATGTACAAAGTGGAGGTCCTGGGAAGGGAGTAGAACCTAGTCTCATGAGAATGTACAAAGTGGAGGTCCTGGGAAGGGAGTAGAACCTAGTCTCATGAGAATGTACAAAGTGGAGGTCCTGGGAAGGGAGTAGAACCTAGTCTCATGAGAATGTACAAAGTGGAGGTCCTGGGAAGGGAGTAGAACCTAGTCTCATGAGAATGTACAAAGTGGAGGTCCTGGGAAGGGAGTAGAACCTAGTCTCATGAGAATGTACAAAGTGGAGGTCCTGGGAAGGGAGTAGAACCTAGTCTCATGAGAATGTACAAAGTGGAGGTCCTGGGAAGGGAGTAGAACCTAGTCTCATGAGAATGTACAAAGTGGAGGTCCTGGGAAGGGAGTAGAACCTAGTCTCATGAGAATGTACAAAGTGGAGGTCCTGGGAAGGGAGTAGAACCTAGTCTCATGAGAATGTACAAAGTGGAGGTCCTGGGAAGGGAGTAGAACCTAGTCTCATGAGAATGTACAAAGTGGAGGTCCTGGGAAGGGAGTAGAACCTAGTCTCATGAGAATGTACAAAGTGGAGGTCCTGGGAAGGGAGTAGAACCTAGTCTCATGAGAATGTACAAAGTGGAGGTCCTGGGAAGGGAGTAGAACCTAGTCTCATGAGAATGTACAAAGTGGAGGTCCTGGGAAGGGAGTAGAACCTAGTCTCATGAGAATGTACAAAGTGGAGGTCCTGGGAAGGGAGTAGAACCTAGTCTCATGAGAATGTACAAAGTGGAGGTCCTGGGAAGGGAGTAGAACCTAGTCTCATGAGAATGTACAAAGTGGAGGTCCTGGGAAGGGAGTAGAACCTAGTCTCATGAGAATGTACAAAGTGGAGGTCCTGGGAAGGGTGTAGAACCTAGTCTCATGAGTAGGTACAAAGTGGAAAGAGCCTATGAAAGTAAAGCTGTATCTGATAAATATGAGCTGGAATTAGTCAGACCGTTGTGCTGAGGCTCATGAAAAACTGCTAAATACATACTTAGTTTTTAAAACAGAATACCAAGGTAAAAATACACCTTCTGCTTGGGAAAGTGTGACATGCTAAATTGCAACTGTAAAAGCGAGGCCAAAAGGTGATTCATCGTTTGCTTCAAACTTCTTCAGCAAGAAGAAATGGTCGGGAAACCGAAGGAGTTCAAACAATACTGTTAAGATGGGAAATTATAGACTGATAAAGGTGAAGCAAAAATGTAAGGGACTGAGCAACGAAACTCAATGAGATTAGCCTCTAGAACCGGACCGTATGTCCCAGGGTAATGAAAGCATTTGAAAATGTGTTTCCATCAAGAGAAAGAGGCACCGTATACTGTGTAGAATGTATGTTTTCTTTAATTTCAAGTGAAAGAAACGATCTGATTCTAAAATCAAAACCTTGATAAGTTGAGGTTATTTTTTTTTTATGGGGTGTAGTTGCTTTACAGTGTTGTGTTAGTTTGTGCTGTACAACAAAGTGAATCAGCTATACGTATACATATATTCCCTCCCTCTTGGACTTCACTTCCCCCCACCCCCCATCCCATCCATCTAGGTCACCACAGAGCACCAAGCTGAGCTCCCTGTGCTATACAGCAGGTTCCCACTAGCTGTCTGTTTTACGCATGGTAGTGTATATATGTCAGTCCCAATCTCCCAATTATTTTTAAATATATTTTCTAAAATACTGTATTTTACCAGGTCATATGCCCCATTCAGATCACCCTTCAAGGAAGGCTCTGCCGTCCCAGCTGTTGGAAATGCTGTAGGTAGACAGCCTTTAGCTGTCAGCCCCTTCAGGGGTAACTTCGGCTGCAGGGGACCATGTCTTTCTGGGGATGGCTCACTTCTGATGACTGATGAGCAGGTTATAAAGGCTACCTGGGGATGACTGACAATTCAGCTTTGGACCTCCCTAGTTCAGCTGAGGGTGGCAGGCCTGCATCACAGCTGGCCTTCTCCCTCTGCCCAATCCTGCCTCCTTCCCCTCCCTTTCACAGTGTTAATCCCAAAGGGAAACTGTAGTAGATGCCTTACCTGCTCACTCCATCTCAGACTCTGCTTCCCAAAGAACCCACCCTAAGACAATGTTTAAAGAATAAAAAATGATGCCACTCACCAATTTAAGAATTAGAATATAACCATTTCCCTTGAAGCCATGTGCATAAGTCTTTCTCATGCTGAATGATTCCCACTTACCGCAGAGGTCACCGCTCTCTTAATTGGTTTTTTAAATATACCATTCTCTTGTTTTCCTTTGTGAATTGAATCCTCTATTTTTAATCCTACATCATGTTTTCTTTTGCACATTTTTGAAATTTATAATGCGTGGAATTAGCCTGTTGATGTTATTCTTCATTTTGTTTTTGTTTTTGTTTTTGTTTTGCGGTACGCGGGCCTCTCACTGTTGTGGCCTCTCCCGTTGCGGAGCACAGGCTCCGGATGCGCAGGCTCAGCGGCCATGGCTCACGGGCCCAGCCGCTCCGCGGCATGCGGGATCTTCCCGGACCGGGGCACGAACCCGTGTCCCCTGCATCGGCAGGTGGACTCTCAACCACTGCGCCACCAGGGCAGCCCTATTCTTCATTTTGTTTATGTTACTAAGGCATCTGAAGGTTCAAGGAAATAAAAAATGAGCTCACAAGAAAAAACAGACAAATGAAAAGTTACACATTATTAATAAAGGGCAGAGAAAGAAACAACTTATACTTGATAAAGGCTTAGCACATACTGTTCCCACTACGTGAGTTGTCCCTCGTTCCTTTCTCTACCTGGTAGAGACCTTGGCCAAATATCATTCCCTGAATGATTTTTCCTCATTCTCCTTGATTGAGTTTCTTGCTCTCTCTCTGATAACCATAGTTTATTTTATTACCTGAATCCCAAGCATCTATTTTACTAAATAGTACAGATAGATAGAAATAAGCCTTGCTGAGACAGAATTCTGTAAAAGGTCCCACCCTGGCTTTCAGAATCTTGGACCTGCTTACCATTTTTGTTTGCAACTCTACTGACCTGGGTTAATGAACAAATTATAAAGTCCACAAAATGATTGGAATGGAATGAGAATTGCATATAATTTCCTGAAGAGTTAGATAACTCTTAGTTCTAGTGAAAACAAACTGCAAATACAGTACAGAGTGGATCTGATAAATATTTTAATCCCTATTTACTAGAGGATTTAGTGAAACCATAATCCGGTGTGCTTTTTGCTCTGCGTTGTCTGTTGATCCTTCTCTGTGTGTTCCCAAGTGTCCCCCCCACCCCCGCCCCGTGGAGGTCACTCCCTTGAATCAGAGTTCAAACAAGTTGTGGTTTCTCATCTGAGATCAAGTTCTCTTTATCTGCCTGTATGCACTGGGTTTCTATAGGTCTTAGAACATTGTTGCTTCTCTGCTTCTGAATGATGAAGTATCCCAGCTATGAAGCGAAAATGAAGCAATAGCCTCTGAGTTTAATTAAACCTGATTTTTTTTTCCAATGGCAAAAAGGTAATGAGTTCCACGACACAGGCTGTGATGCATGGACAACACCCCTTTTGGTTCCATTTCCTCATGGACCTGCTCTAGCATAAAGCCCTGCACATAGTAGTCTCTCTCAATTTGTGTTTTCAAGTTCCATAAGCAGTGAACATTCAAATGACACCTCTACAAGATAAATTGTGCGTTTGGATTTGTCATTTAAAGCAAACATATTTCACATAAAATTATTTTTACAGGAGCTCTTCAGATAGCTTAGGCACATTTCTAATTATCCAGAGAATTGACTTTTCATTCCTATGAGTGTTGGTGATTACCTGTAATCAAAATTAAAGTTCAGAAATTAAAGTCCATGGGTCATTTATTGTGGGAAATGGGGACCACCACTACCAACTTGGGTAGTTGAATAAATAAAATTCCAGAAGATTCTGTCAGTTGCCCAGATTTCTTCAGAATCGAAAATGGACTTGCTAGTTTGGATGAAAATGACCCCAAAGTTGTGATAATAAAAGCTCTCATGGGTGTTCTGGTTTGGAGAAATATTATCAACATTTTATGTCGGTCAGTTCAACATCCCTACATTATCTTCATTGTGTAAATGTACCATTACATAGGCTACTATTCTGTACCGTTTCAGGTAATTCTGTTTCACAGTGGATGGATATGAATTTTCACTTCCACCTCAATATATTTATAACTGATGCAGGGGACATGGAGGGCTGGGCTGTATATGGCTCATAAATCAATACAAAATGAGGCCACATTTATGCACCATTTACAGCGAAGTTTTGTATATCCTGCATCCAAATAATTACACTTATTATGTTCCATGTTTTAAAGAAAAATCACATCTTTTCTGCTGGAGAAAATTGCTTTCTAAGTAGATAACTGATTTATGAACCAAACATAATATGCAGCCTCGAAGTTAAAGCAACAATTACCTTGAACTTGGATAATTACTAGGACCTCAAGAACATAGTCATTCAAATCAATTTTCTTTCAGACTATTTGTTCACTATTAATCTAAAACTTTATTATGACCCAACACTCGTATATACCATAGAATAAATTAGTATAAATATTAGAAAGTATAATACATATATAACGATGGGGGAAAATATATAATGTGTGTTCAAACTTTAAAATGAGAGATTCTTTACAAGCAAATTAAAATATTTTCTCTTGCACCTTTATTGGATTAAAAGATACTTTTTCTAAAAGAGATGAAGATATTCTCCCTTCTTGGGGACATAGCTGATATTTTAAAAAGTCACTTAGCCCAGCTGAGAGTCTGGTTAGTTTGAGTAGATCGTACTTTGGCAACCAAATACCATTGACTCCTTGAATATCATCCTAGTTGTAATTCTACTTTGTTAGCTTAGAGAACATTTATTTATTTAGTTACTGAAGTATAGTTGATTTACAATATTATGTTAGTTTCAGGTGTACATCACAGTGATTCAGTTATACATATATATATATATATATATACACATACATATGTATGTATATATATCCTTTTTCAGATTCTTTTCCCTTATAGGTTATTACAAAATATTGAGTAGAGTTCCCTGTGCTATATAGTAGGTCCTTGTTGATTATCTATTTTATATACAGTAGTGTGTATCTGTTCATCCCAGCCTCCTAATTTATCCCCCCTCACACCTTCCCCTTTGGTAACCATAAGTTTATTTATTATGTCTGCGAGTCTCTTTGTGCTTTGTAAATAAATGTATTTGTATCCCTTTTTTAGATTCCACGTGTAAGCAATATCATATGATATTTGTCTTTCTCTGTCTGGCTTACTTCACTTAATATGATAATCTCTGGGTCCATCCATATTGCTGCAAGTGGCATTATTTCATTCTTTTTTATGACTGGGTAGTGTTTCATTGTATATATGTACCACATCTTCTTTATCCATTCCTCTGTTGGTGGACACTTAGGTTGCTTCCATGTCTTGGCTACTGTGAATAGTGCTGCAATGGACATTGGGGTGCATGTATCTTTCCTAATTATAGTTTTCTTTGGATATATGCCCAGGAGTGGGATTGCAGGACCATATGGTAACTCTATTTTCAGTTTTTTAAGAAACCTCCATACTGTTCTCCATAGTGGCTGTACCAATTTACATTGCTATCGACAGTGTAAGAGGGTTCCTTTTTCTTCACACCCTCTCCAGCATTTATTATTTGTGGACTCTTTGATGATGGCTCTTCTCACTGGAGTGATGTCTCATTGTAGTTTTGATTTGCATTTCTCTAATAATTAGCGACGTCAAGCATCTTTTCATGATCCTGTTGGCCATCTGTATGGCTTCTTTGGATAAATGACTATTTAGATCTTCTGCCCATTTCTTGATTGGGTTGTTTGGGTCTCTTTTATTTTTTTATATTGACCTGCATGAGCTGTTTGTATATTTTGGAAATGAATCCCTTGTTGGTTGCATCGATTGCAAATATTTTCTCCCATTCTGTATGTTGTCTTTCCGTTTTGTTCATGGTTTACTTTTCTCTGCAAAAGTTTTTAAGTTTAATTAGGTCTCATTTGTTTATTTTTGTTTTTCTTTCCATTACTATAGGAGATAGATCCAAAAAGATCTTGCCTCCTTTGTCGTAGATTAATTGACCATAGACGGGTGGGTTTATTTCTGGGCTTTCTATCCTGTTCCATTCGTCTGTATGTCTTTTTTAGTGCCATAGAGACCCTTGTAATATTATCATTTTTATATACAATCATTGACACCCTTTTATTTTAAACAAGGAAGATTAGACCCTAAATGGCATAGGCAAGGGGGCAGTAAATCGGTGGAACCAAATGATAAAGATAACCCATCTACCCAAGGTTTTCTGCACAATTGTTATGTGTGTGTTTAAAAAGGATAGGAAATAATTTTATTCATATTGAGAGAAATGGATATATATTTGCATGAATTTTCAACATTTGAGATTTGAAGAAAATTTGAGCATTCTCCTGGTCACTCTAAACTCAAGCCATCTCCCGTAGTGGTCATGAACATAAAGAAAAGCTTGGGCTTAAGCACCACTTTCCTGTGCCCCTCCAAACAGTTCTCCATATGCAAGTTCAAAGCTGTAAAATGAATATCAAATCATATTACTCAAATCCCTAAGGGAAAATGTCATTGACTCCTTGAGAGGGACCATGTGTTGAGGGCCCCTCTTAGCATGTGTCCTTCACCTCCAGCCTAATAATGCTCCTTGCCCTCATGCTTTTCTGCAGTTGAATTGACCTTCTATCCATCTCTCAAAATGAAATGCTCTACTGTGATATAAAGCATATCATTTGCCTATAGTATTCTCACCCATGTCCTATACTATCCTTTAGATTTCTGCTTAGACGTAAATGGATTCGTTCCAAGCGAATGGTACAAGGCACTATTATAATTTATGAAGGAGAAAGCTCCCTATAGCTGGATGCTATTCTAGGAAAAGTGAATGGAAGGTGGACTGCATGGAAGGTAGAAAGGAAAGTATCTAGACTGAGGGGTATATGCTGAGAGCACACCTTGAGCATCCCATGGGAATGATCCATGATCTAGCATCTCTGAAGGCAAGTTTACAGACTCTATGGGGGGCAATCACTGCCTAGGTTTAAAAAAAAAGGCCTCAATTCCTTTCAGTTAATGCCCAAAGTGCCCATAGACAACTCTAGAAGCCTAGAAGTACTGTATGAAAAGTTCTGAGGGTCATAGCTTATTAGGTGATTTATGGAGAGAATGTATTAAAAAAAAAAAAGGTCCTTGTATCATCTCATGGCTTTGTGTGACTTCTTTCTTCCTTCTGTCCCTTCTTTCTTTTCTTCCTTCTTCCTTTTGTATTTCTCCTGTCTCATATAAAGATTTCAAAAGCACTCTTCTCTCTTTCCTGTTCCCTCAAAAAAACAAATACTTCATTGTATATTTTGGTTGAATTTTGCTCTAAATAACCTTTTGATTGCCTGGGGGACAATATTCTTCATTCTTGGATACTGTAATTTTCTTAGGAAATTCTTCTCAATAAATTCCCCTTAATTTAAAACTATTTTTCATCATGATCTACCTGTATTCAGTTAACGTTCTTTCCACCTACAACTAAAACTATTCAAATCTGAAGAATGTAATCGTTTTTCTGATACAGTGTATCTCTAAATATCTATTTCAACTGCTTTTCTTCATTAGTTCGTTCAGTTCAGTCCTTCCCAGTGAGATCCAGTCCCCTGAGTACCACAGGTCTGTCCCCAGATTCTTTGTTTTTCCAGTATCAACATCCTTAAAACTTATATTTTCACTTTGGTTTCTTCTGTCTCATGGAGGAAAGGTTTCAGTGTTGTGTCCACAGTAAAAATAACAGCATTTATTTTTATTAAGAGCCATCTGTCAGTCAGAATCTGACCTAGCTGACAGAGTGGATGGCATAGAGGATTTTACCATGATTGGCTGGTGTAACGCTCTTTGCTCAGTACAGAGCCTGACTTGGAATGAACTCCAAGATGCAGATAAAGATTGAAATAGAGTGTTTGAAGATTCTGAGTACTTATCTGTTGTTACACAACGTATTTCAAGATATTTGGGGGCTTATTTAGGTCGTTCCAGTTTCAAAGTGTATTTGTATTTGCCTTATTTTATTTATTTGCACTCTGGATGTATGCTTCCAGGAGAGGGCACAACCCAATTTATTAAGCTACTTTTTCCACATAAATGATTTGTATTTATTTAGGAAGATAGATAGACAGACAGTTATAGATAGATAGATCTGGATTTTTAATTATTTAAAAATTTTAAATGTATAAAATTTATAATTCATATAATAAAATTTATAAGGTAATATATGTATACATCTTTATTTTAAATTATTTTTATCACCATCTACCTCTGTTCGTATTGTCCTATATATATCTACCCCAAGGGGAAAGAAAGATGCTGTATTTTTCTGCGTGGTTAGAACCTTAGCACTTGAGGAAGATGACAGTCTCTGCTCTAATCTTTCCTGTTTATAAACAAAGCTCTGTTATTGCTAAAAGATTAATTATTGACTTTATATGAACTATAAATCACAAATCGATCTGAAAATGATACAGTCTCAGTATCAACAATGAAAATACACCTTTTTCAAACTAAGCACATCTAAGTTATTTTCACGTTAATTGCATTTTACATAATAATAATGGATACTTAATGAAGCAAAAGAAAAGTAAAACTAGACCTGGATGCATCTAGATTCAGGAAAGAAAGATATTGACATTTTTGTCTGGTAAAAGTAGATTTCTTAATCCGATGCAGCTTCTTATCTCAATCGTTGTCAACAGAGGAGCTGGGTTAAGTCTCAACTGCCACAAATGCAGGCTTGAGTAAGTCACTTCCCCTATCTGGGTCTCGGTTTCCTAACATTCTATGATTCTATCATTGGCCTGAAATACACACACACACATTATTTCTTTTTCTGTGACTATGTGTTAAAAAAGCATGTCTTTGGGGCTTCCCTGGTGGCACAGTGGTTGAGAGTCCGCCTGCCGATGCAGGGGACACGGG
>NW_020173042.1:678951-751780 GCF_003031525.2 Neophocaena asiaeorientalis asiaeorientalis
AAAAAAAAAAAAAAAAAAAAAAAGCATGTCTTTGAAGCATTTAAACTTTGGATAACAAATTTACTTAATGGTGTGATCCTGCTAAATACACTTTTCAGCTGTCCTTAGCTTGCTGGGTTCATCTATCCATTGGCTCACCTGGCACTAAGCTGGTAAGGAGAGGCTTCATGTCAGAGATGAGGTTAAATGGAGAAGAGGATATAAATTGCTAGAGCAGAGGAGAGAAGGCAGTCTAAGCCGAAAAGAAGAAAGTTCTGCATTAAAATGGTTTTTACAGCACTTCTTGAGGATGAGAAGAGTGGCTGAAAGGAATGAAGGTGTTCTCACTGAGAAATAGGGGGAGATAAATTTAGATTAAAGAGGCTTCTAAAGACCAGGCTATGTTAAACAGTTTGCAGGAGGCAGGACTAGTCATTGGGGGGTTCTGGACAGGGTGGTATAATGATTGGATTGAAGTTTGGGGGTCTTTATTCTGGCAGTGGATGTATGCGGTTTAATTTGGGAGATGAAAATTGATAGCATATCAATGGGAAGTGGTTGTAATAATCTAAATAGGAAGTGACAAGAACCTATATCACAGTGGTGACAAGAGAAATGGAAAGGAATGAGTATACCTGAGAAAAATGGCAAGTGAGTAATTGACAGTATTTGAACATACTTTGACTCCTCCCAATATCCAAAAAATATCACATATATTTCTAGCCAAGGAGTTTGAGCTAATGATGTTGTCACAGCTGGTTGGGAATGTAAAGTCTCAGAGAAGATGAAGAATTTAGTTTTCAACTAAACTTTTATTTTTTAGGTTAGAAAACTTAAATTATCCTAAAGGCACTCTAAATTGAAATGTAGCCCAAGTGAGATGTCAGGTAAATAGATATTGATTGGGGAGCTGTCTCTTAATAGGTAGTAGTTGAAACCAAATACTGTGGACCAGTGCTCACTGAAAGGTGTTTCCCATTAAGGTTTCTACTCTTCGGTATAAAAACCTGGGCATTTTCATTGGTTTCTGATAAAGTAAGAATATCATTTTTACCTTTATTTTTCACTGCTTTGCCTTTAAGCCTAAACATACAGTGTTGTTTTTTTTTTTTTCAATCTTCAGTTACAAGAATGGATTTAGAATAGGTTTTCAGTGTCTCTTGTCAAGTAATTACAATAGTCACCAAAGGAATCTTGTAAACTTTCATATTCATTAGAAATTCTATTTTATATCCAAAATTTCAACAAAAGAAAAATTATATACTTGTTTGTCCAAGCTTCAGACTTTTGAAGATACTGAAAAATCCATGGCTGCTATGGAAAATAAAAGCAGTCTAACTCTTGGTATTTATTTTCTGAAAAAAAATTGATTCCTCTTTCTCTCTTTTGCATGATTGTAATTATTATTACTTTTAAAAATTTTGTTCAGGGATTTTTATTGCAAACTAATTTATATAAAAATTTAGCTACTCTATCATTCCATGTAAGCTCTATATTTTTACTATAAGTTGAACTCCAGGTTTTTTTTAACAACTTTATTGGAGTATAATTGCTTTTCAATGGTGTGTTAGTTTCTGCTTTACAACAAAGTGAATCAGTTATACATATACGTATGTCCCCATATCTCTTCCCTCTTGCATCTCCCTCCCTCCCACCCTCCCTATCCCACCCCTCTAGGTGGTCACAAAGCACCGAGCTGATCTCCCTGTGCTATGCGGCTGCTTCCCACTAGCTATTTTACGTTTGGTAGTTTATTTATGTCCATGCCACTCTCTCACTTTGTCCCAGCTTACCCTTCCCCCTCCCTGTATCCTCAAGTCCATTCTCTAGTAAGTCTGCATCTTTATTCCCGTCTTGCCCTTAGGTTCTTCTGACCACTTTTTTTTCTTTTCTTTCTTTTTTGTTTAGATTCCATAAATATTGTGTTAGCACACGGTATTTGTTTTTCTCTTTCTGACTTACTTCACTCTGTATGACAGTCTTTAGGTCCATCCACCTCACTACAAATAACTCAGTTTCGTTCCTTTTTATGGCTGAGTAATAGTCCATTGTATATATGTGCCACATCTTCTTTATCCATTCCTCTGTTGATGGACACTCAGGTTGCTTCCACGTCCTGGCTATTGTAAGTAGAGCTGCAATGAACATTGTGGTACATGACTCTTTTTGAATTATGGTTTTCTCAGGGTATATGCCCAGTAGTGGGATTGCTGGGTCATATGGTAGTTCTATTTTTATTTTTTTGAGGAACCTCCATACTCTTCTCCATAGTGGCTCTATCAATTTATATTCCCACCAACAGTGCAAGATCCACTTCCCTTTTCTCCACTCCCTCTCCAGCATTTATTGTTTATAGTATTTTTAATTTTAAGGAAGGGAAGAGTTTTTGCTGAGAGTATACTTGAAAGTAGAGAGAAGTTTGTTTTCATGTTCCCTTTCCCTAAAGTGTCTGCCAGGGTTTATATGGAAAGTCTATATAGACTAGAGATAACCTTTTTGAAACAAATGGATTAAGAGTCAGTTGATTTGGTTATTTTGAAGTACAAATAAGACTAACCTTAGGTAGAATCTCATGATTTAATTTTGTTGGTAATGACTCCAAGTATAGGACAACAAGGTATATGTGCGCTGTAGATAGATGTGATCTACGGACTATCTTTATTGTATAAAATGACTGCAATTAAGTAACTGCTTTATGAATATACTCCTTGGATAATTATAATTTTATTATTTATCTCATGGAAGAGTCCATTCTGTATATTTTAAAGTTGGTGATGAAATGTTAAGCTTGCTAAATGATTTCTGAGTCTCTGGCATAACGATTTACTATAAATAAGAAAGCTGTGTTAATAATGTGATTTTTTTACCATATATGTGGAGTTGTGCTGGATTTATCTTAATCATTTTTGATTTAACTGTTACTTAGAAATTCCACTTAAGCTTCCTGTATTCAGTGATTTCAGTCATCATTCTCCTTCAGCAATCTTTCTTTCGCCATACCTCTCTCTCTCTCTCTCTCCTCTCTCTCTCTCTCTCTCTCTCTCTCTCTCTCTCTCACACACACACACACACACACACACACAATCTTCCAAATTATGTAGTAAAAATTTATACATTTTTGACTCAGATTAATTTTACATTAGAAAAAATTCTTCGTTCACAGACCATGTGACGCCCACAGATTGCTTCAGGTTTTGAGTCTTTGGTTCTAAAATGGAGACAGTGATACTTGAGTTAGATGGTTGAAGTTAGGATTGAATGAGGTAAGGAGCAGAGTGACTAATACAGTACCTGAGATATAGTCGGTCCTGAATGACTGTGCATGTACCTCCCCATTCCCTGCAAGCACACGTGCCCTTTGATACCAAATAAACATTGAATACAAAGCCCCAGAAAGACTAAGTGGTAGAAAATTTAACTTCTACTTTTTTGTAACCCTAGTCAGAGAATTTGTTTTGGGGACGGGTGGCTAGGTTACATAGGTGGGGAACTGGTTTTAGGCAGTCTTATGGCCAAGTATAAAGATGTAGTCCAAGTCCGGACATTTTCTTTCCTCCTTTGTATCTCATCAACTAATTCTCCTAAGGATCACCCCAAGCCTGGGAGAAGAGTAAAGGAGAAAGCCCAAGAAAGAGTGGAGAGGTGAAAGGAACAGAGAGATTGGAAGAATGAGGGAAGCAAAGACCAAGCAGGTAGAAAGGAATGGTGAGAATAAAAACCCAGGAGAGGGTGATCAGTACTTAACAGCTCTAATTCAACTATAAGCTGGTTTAAACTTTTTTGCTTCCTGGATATAAACATCCTCTGGGCTGAGCCTCTTTGACTCGGCCTCCCTTCAACAACGCCCTTGTCATGAGATCCACTTATGAGATCCACAATGCCCTTGTCATGAGATCCACTGTCCTGAATGTAAAGAGTTAGGTTCATTTGACTTAGTACTTCTTAACTCTTCATGCCAACGAATCATCCAAGTGCCGTATCCAATACGCACCACCTAATGTCATGCTTAGCTTCTCCTCCTTCAAATATAGAAATCCAAACGGCCAATCCCACACCTCGTTGCCCAACACACACACACACACACACACACACACACACACACACACACACACACACACACACAATGGTTTACTATTCCTTGCTAAGGACTTCTGCTCACTCTGGATCCCCACCGCCCAGAAGAATGCTATGTTCTGACCAATATGTGCCTGGCAAATTCTAAGCAACATTATGAGCAAATAATAAAGGGCCCTATGTGTCAATGGACTGTTGAGAAACATCTGAAGGTAAACGTTTGGGGAATTTGGGTCACTTCGGGAAGGTTTCTGTTAATGTGTTTTCGTTTAAAGTTGTCTCTTTGTTTTGAGTTAATATAGTTAGACGATCTGTTGGTTGAAGATGGGGACCCCTCCCAGGTAATCGCTGCAACAAATAGGACAGTTTGTTGAAGGCACACTCATTCCTTTAGTGTTCTTTGCCTCAAAAGCAAAAGTTTTTATTTTATGTAGTTAATATTCTAGCAGGAAAACACTGAATAGGAACTTTTATACACTAAAAGAAAAAACTTTTCTGAATAGCAGGCAATAGGATGTGACAGGAAGGAATGCCTCCATGAAAGAGTGTCAGGATCCTGCGTTCCCACCTGTTCCAGCAAAGAAGCCCAACCTCCTCATTTTCGGTTTTGAATGGAAGCTGCAGGATGTTACTCATTATTGTTTTTGGAACAAAACCTTCCCTTGGAAGGATGTCACATTACCATTACCATGGCAACAGAGGGTCCATAAAGATGAGTTATCTATCAGTTGTTCTTTGTTCAATAAACACATCCCTGAAATTCATCAGAAAACAGGTGTAATAGAGGCAGTCCTATATTTGATACTCCTTTTTCCAAAGCTCAATTCAACAATACATATTCATTCCCTAGAAATGTTTTAGTGTATTTCATGTTAGCTATATCACATAAATTTATAAGTTTTCTGAATTTAAAACTGTTGCTTTATTATGAAAATCGTACTCATATGGTAAATAAGATTATTCTTATGCCAAAAGGCCTAAAGAGAAAAGAAGTACTTTCTCCTATCTCTTTCTCAATGTTTAAGCATAAATTCAATAATTATTTGATAAGCAATTAACTTATCAACTTTTTATAAGTAAACTTTACAAACATGCAGTCAACAATTAAATTTATAAACTAAAAGAGAAAATTGTTAAGCATTTTGAGAGGAACGCATGTAAGTGGGTATAAATAATGGCCCCCCAAAAGTTTAGGCAAGCAAGTTGTGTCCATGTGAGTGCCGCCCTCTGGGACTTAGGTGACAAGAATCCACTTACAGCAAAAATTTTCTAGAATCAAGTCCTACTATTTTAGCATTTATCTGAAATATAAAAATAATTGACATAATGGATAAATGTAATACAAGTAGGAACTATAAAATGCAGAAGTGTAAGTTTGTAAAAAAAAATCATTGTAGGTAGAAGAACAGAAAGAAGTTTGGAGGCTAGAAGAAAGGCGATAAGAATAATTTGTTAGTAAGAGAGTGATTTGATTATAGGTAACCAGTCCCATGTGTTTATAAAGATAGGTACTATTTTAATAGGTTGCCCTAACTATAAAAAGTTGATAGCTAGCTAGATGATGAAAAGATGATAGATAGCAGATAGATAGATAGATAGATGATAGACAGGGCCCCTTTGTAGACATTCTGTGTCTCGGGTTGAAGAATGCCTACTGTCAATTAGACAGTCACTAGTGGTTTCATAATTTTTGGGACTGAAGCAATTTCTCAGAAACTGGGTATACTAATGAAATGAGTTTTTGAAGTCTCGAAGTTAAGTCTAGATCTAAGAAATCTAGTAACCCCACCAATATCTACCAAAAATAGCCTAAACAGAAACTTCCAGGTAGTAGTAAACCCTTCCTGTAAAAGGTTTATGAACTCTTTCAAATCACTAAGATGCATCAATTAATATTCTGGCAATATAAGTAGGTATTCTGTAGATTAATTTACTGTATCTCCCAATACCCCTGACTTTCCTGCTTTAGTTCTTGCTAAACAGCCCAGGTCAAACATCTTTACTTTTTATACATTCTTGACATTTGGAGAAATGTTTTGGTAATATCCGTATTACCAAACATTTTCAAAGACAATATAGCATAGTAGCTCAGCTCTAAAGTCAGACAGACCTGGAGTTTAATGCCACATCGAACACTTCCATGACCTTTGGCAAGTCACTCACTGTCTTTTACCTTCAGTTTACTCAGTTGTAAAATGAAGATAATAAAATCACGTACTATGCAGTAGTCAGCTTGGGGTCATTGTTGGGGTTTTTTTTGTTGTTTTTTTTAGAATTGAATAGTACCGTAAAGTACTAAGCACAGTTTTTAGGAAATAGTTATTTTGCTCAAATGTATTTCTCCCCCTGCTGTTCATTACCGCTAGAATTATTATGGTGGTTATTTTCAACCATTATTCCTATTCTACCGGGAGGTTTAAGCACTACAGAAAAATATATGCCATGATTTCTACTGTTGCTTAGAGGAATCGATTTATGGAATTAATTATTCTTAGCTCCTTGTACTAATACTATAACTTTAGTCATTCTTGACTGAGAGTAGACTCTTAATATAGCTAAGATCCAATGGGCCAAATTGTCAACAAAAGTAGAAGTGGTGGTGACAGTAGTGTGTCTTGTAGAGCAGGATAAATACACTAATACACTTGACCTTGACTTTGAACAGAAAGACTCAGCTCAGAATTTATTGTGAAGTGTCTCAGAAGCCTGTCAGAAGCAAACACAAATCTTCTCTGGAGGAAAGCACCTTCAATTTAAACTTCAAAGAATGCCCAAGATATAAAGCTCCATTCATTATGAATATAATGATCAATAATGAAACATAATAATAATTTTAAAATGCATAAGAGAGCCAAAAAAAAAAAAAATTAAGGGGCAGCCAAGGCAACAGTAACAGACTGCAATTAAGATTCCCCGTGTGGGGCTTCCCTGGTGGCGCAGTGGTTGGGAGTCCACCTGCTGATGCAGGGGACACGGGTTCATGCCCCGGTCCGGGAAGATCCCACATGCCGCGGAGCGGCTGGGCCCGTGAGCCATGGCCGCTGAGCCCGCGCGCCTGGAGCCTGTGCTCCGCAACGGGAGAGGCCGCAGCAGTGAGAGGCCCGCGTACCGCAAAAAAAAGGAATAAGATTCCCCGTGTGCTCACTGCAAAATGACAAGCTGTTTCTAAGACCTACAGTAAAAGAACCAAAGACTAAGAATGAAAAAAAAAAAAAAAGAAATACAGCAGATTTTAAAAATAGGTAGGGGGACTTACCGTAAAGTGCTTGTAAAGAAGATGTAAATCTTGTATATGCATATAAGTTTACCTATACAATTTGGATAAATACGATTTTCTATTATGTGTATACATACATATAGAGGTATCAGTGTATGTTTATACACACGTATGCACACATAAATACCCACATTTATCTTAATTTAACCAAAAAATATTTTCTTAACATCAGATATTTGAGAAAGATATTAATTGAAGAAATGGATATAATAGGATATAGCATACATTCACGGTTAGAGAATAATCGTATTCTACTAACAAATATATATAGTGGGCAGAAGTATCTAAGCTGTGAAGATGTTTTTTGTGTATTGTGTTATCAACACTATAAATTTCATTTGCCACTTCACAATTTAGAAACAGTAGATTGGAGCACAAAGTGGCTAATTATATGCTTTACTTTATATTGACACGTATGCATTATTATGCTATTTTACAGATGAAGAAATGAGGTCATAAATATGGCAGAAGGAAGACCTAAAGAGCTGGTCTCATTTTTAAAGCCTATGTTTTTTGTTTCCTAGTAATTTGGGGTTTTGAAAATTATGATCACACTTCAAACTTTCTCTTTTTTTCCCCTTTAGTTTATATTGATTATTCCAAGAATGAGGATACATCTAGCATGTGAATCTTCTTTTATATACTAATATCTATGCGCTGGGTGGACCCTGGGAGTAGGGTGCTTAAGAGACCTCGGCCTTATGTCCGTCGGAGTACACCCCCAGGACTTGAGCACTTCTTAATCCATTTAAAGGCTTTGGTTGGCACACAGGTGAGCAATGCTGCCAGGCTAAAATAATCATAGTTAGATGACACGCTGGCATAATAGCAGAGGTAGAATGAATAAATTCCTTTGCCCAAGTGCACCCTGATACCATTCAGATGGACTCACCTTTTCACACCGTATAGTTCAGCCTACTGAAATCGGGAGCATAAAAACGTTATTGTTAGTTAGAAAACAGCATATTTGGGAAAGCCTGAATTCTACCTGAAGCGGATTTATTATTTTACAGAATAGCATTTAGGATCTACACCCTTTGCATGATTGCATTTTGGTCTTGAATTTTTCAGTTTGCATTCGCCAGACTTAACAGCGTCACATAAATCTCCACTTTGTTTATCCTAGTAGACACAGGATTCTTTGATGCTGTAGGAGATTTGATACATTCACAAAAGAGTTGTTAAAATCTTTTTATAAGATGACAATATGAGTAGGTAAAAAAGGCATTGTATTGAAAATATTTCTCAAAAAATATTTCACAATCAGTAAATATATATATATATGTATATACACACATATATACATATGCACACATCCTTACTTTGGAACCAAACTTTTTAGCCTTTTAGAAGGCAGATATTTTGTTAAAGTGAAGGTGCTTTTATTTCTACATCTCATGGATAGAGATTAGCACTGTTGTCTTGATTCCTTGTTAATGATTTTCCAATCTGCAACTTAGAGCATTGCGTTTCCTCCCCAAGGTTCTCATATTCTTATTTTTGAGATGCAGTTGTTCATCCAGTCATTTCCTATTTTCTTTACTCTTGGTCGAAAAGGCGTAACATAATTTAGAAATTGATCATGTAGGCAAAAGTGCAATAGTAAAAGAGAAAAAAAGTCTTGCTAATAGCATTATAACAATTTTGTGTTTGTATGAGAGACAGAGAGAGAGAGACAGAGACAGAGAAAGAGACAGTGAGAGTGTGTATTATGTTCTGACTGCTCAGTGACCTTACAAACGGTGGTAATTACCCTCTTTTGTTGACTTTCGGCTTTTATGATCTTTTAAAGAAATGGCAGAAAAGGGTAAACAACTGTTAACTGCTCATCTTTTTTGTAATGTTGGAAAGTACAGTATGGTGATGTTTAAAAAAGCTAATAGAACAAGGGACAAATCATCATCACCATCATCAAGCAGCCTTTATTAACTACCTGTTCACTGGGGGATGTCATGGCAGACAGGCAGACCCCAAGGGAGGATGTGAGATGTATTCATCTCCTGTGACGTGTCCTGTGTGTCCGGTGTTCTAGCCTATTGAGTGTTTACAGGAGGTCTAAGAAATTTGAATAATCATGCCAATTTAGAGATGAGGAGAGTCAGATCAGAGGTGTAACAACCTTCTGATGCTATACGTGGCAGGCTTGGGATTTTACCCCGATTGATCTGATTTTGTAACACACGCTGCTTCCTTCCTGTTTCCTGGTGTGCTAGAGGGCTTATCCCTTCGAGGGAGAGCAATTCCCAAGTACTTTCCAGTGAAAAAAAATAGTCCCAGGAAGCTTATGTGCCTTTAAATACTTAAAGAAGGGAAGTGTGTTTTGGGAGTGAGTTTGGCTGTGGCTGCCATAGTGTTAATGTCTTGTGGAGAAACCTTAGGTGGGTCTGGGAGGGTCACCAGCAGGCCACGGAGATCATGGATAATCATGGAAAATCAGAGCGCAGGTGGAAGCCTGGCGTGAGAAGTTTACGACGATAAATGTGACAGGTCTTGGAACATGTTTAATTGCCAAGACAAACTGCAGAGCTGGAGACATGATTCTTTTGGGAAAAGCCAAGAGATGTGCTTGACAGATGGGACTTTGCCTCAAGCCTCAGAGAGTCAAATGGCTCCTGTATAATTTCTTCACATCTGTTCTTAGCTCCCTAAGTATTATTCCTTTATGTATTCTCCTCACCTGGATGCCAAGCATTTTCGTGAAGAAAACATTGCATCTTTTCCAGCTGTACTGTAACTGCACACTGTGACTTGAATGTAACACGGTTTTATTGCAGATAAAACTGGAGAGACTTTTAGATGTCTCTATCAGGTACGCATGGCCCAAACAATATTTTTAAACTTGATGTTTTTCTTTAGGGGATGAGACTTGCTAGTGCCTGCGTCCTTTTTGATTAAATACCAATACATATAAACCGTGGTCTCACTGATGTAACTCATTGATTCATTTCACCCATATTAGAAGGTAACAAAAGCTGATTATGATAGACTAGAACGTAAATTCTAAGTTGTTTCAATGTCAAACAATGATTGACACTTAATTTTATTAGATGTCTTATACTGATGCTGGTTTTATTCTGACAAGCATGTCTGGATTTATTTTAAGTAAGAGGGTAGTTGCCCTTCTAAGGCAGCTACATAGGGCTGGCTGCCTCTTACTAGAGGGAATTATAACTTAATGCTAATGTCTTTAATTTCTTTAACAAATAGTTAAGATGAGTTATGTTTGAGAGGGGAAGGTAAAGAGAGGAGGAGTGACTTGGTGATAATTTTGCAGACTGAGATAGGAAAAGGAGGTGGTTGACATTGGGACTGTTCTAAGAAAATTCAGAATACATGGTCACTGTAAAGTCTGGGCAGCATTTGGGGCAGCTGGGCTTAATCAGCGAACTGAAGAGGCAGGGGGACTAAAACAGGTGATGAGTGAATAGTGTGAGGTCACTGGGCACTTGGTACTTAAAGGAAGGTGGTGAGGCAGAGATAGGGGATGTATGTAAGAGACCCGAGTCAACCTGCTTAATTCCCAGTCTTTCTTAGAGGCAGCCCTGCTATCAAGTGGGGTGGGGAGTAGGTAGGGGACACATTAGACACGTTAGGTGGAGAGAGACCCAGACAAAGCTGAAGGGACCTCAAAAGTTCATAGAACCATGAAGTTAATGTTCAGAGACTTTGTCAACAAGTTTGAGAAGTGTTAACAAGAGACTGTTGGCTAAGAATCAAACATCATTATTTCTCCAAATATAGCTTACCATCCAGATGGCTTCTTTTTTTCCTTTCAAATTTCTTAATTCCTTAGTTTTGAAAATCTGGAACACACCTTGATTTCTTCCCCTAGGTATTATCATCACATCTAGTAGGACTTGGAGCTGCCCTAGCTGTTTCTTCAGAGTGTTTCACACATGCAGAATTTCTACTGGCACAGAATGTTCTCCCTTCCTTCCTTCCTTTTCTTCATTCCTTTTCACTCTCTCCTTCCTCCCTCCCTCCCTCATCCCGTCCTCCCTCCTTCCTCCCTTCCATTTAATGCAGGCATTTATTATTGGAAAGTTATAAAGGAATAACATTGCATCAGATGTATTTACCTGTGGCATAGATCACCTTTATTGAAGAGTAAAAGTATGTAAATCAGGGCTGCTGGCATTTCTGTCATTTTAAAACCACACCCTCTATTTTATCAGGACTACGTATACTACCCTGAGACCTTCTCACCTGGTCCCCCTACTTACAGTTTTTTCAATCAACCCTGTGTATACTGCTTCTTCATTCAACCATATGCTGCTGCCTAATGAAACCCCATAAAACAGTATTTTTTTTTTTTAACAATGTTAGGAACAGGAAAGTCTTCCCCAGTGATATCTTACTGGAAACACGGCAACATTAGTGATGTAACTTAGAGCACCTGTGCACTGCACCGAAGAGGGGACTGAAGCCACATCTATCTGAAATGTCCTAAGTTACCCTCCATTTCTCAGTAGCTTTGGGGCCATTTCCCCAGATGTGCATTTTGACTGCTACTGTCCAGTTCATTACTTGAGTAGCTCTTATCTCAAAACCCTTTAGCATCTATTCATTGCCGTCAGGATCTTTTTTCTCTGATTACATTTCAATATTTCAAGTGTTGTCTTGGAAAGAAATAGGAGATCAGAGTAGAAAGATACACAGGCCTTAAAAAAGGAAATAACTTGTCTAAAGAAAACAGCTTTTTTCTTATTGCTCTTACAGTAGTGATGGTATTGTGTACGGTCAACTTGAAACAATATAGTATTAAAAAATTCTCTCATTTTATTCTTGTATCATCACTTTGTGTGGACACCTCACACGTTTCAATAATCATTAATTTGTTTAATTCAACAAATAGTTATTGAATATTTACTTATATAGTTTACCTCCTATTTGCCAGGCTCTGTTCTAAGCTCTAGGGAAAATATACAGCAGTGGATAAAACAAACATGTGTGTCCTCAGGAAGCTGTATTCTGGATAGGAAAAGAAGCAATAAACAAGTTAACTAAGAAAAATATAAAGTGTGATAGGTAGTGGTAAGTTATAGGGGAAAAAAACTCACAGATATGAACTATTAAGGGTAGAGATTTAGGAGAGTGGTCAGGGTACGTCTTCCTGAAACAGTAGCTTTTGAGTAAAGACCAACAAATGTTTGTTGAATGAAGCAAGTATGAAAAGAAAACAGTAAGACATTTAAGTGCAAAATTCAATTGAAAATTATATTTATGAAACCACTACTATACAAAAGGTTCTCTACTAGCAAGTAAGAAAGTACTAAGATGAAAGACTGCACTTAAAATGTCATATAAATACTTTTAATAAGAATTGATCACTTTAGGTGAGTATAGGTTTGTAACTCTACAATTCTTTTTTTTTTTTTTGCGGTACGCGGGCCTCTCCCGTTGCGGAGCACAGGCTCTGGACGCGCAGGCTCAGCGGCCATGGCTCACGGGCCCAGCCGCTCTGCGGCATGTGGGATCCTCCCGGACCGGGGCACGAACCCTCATCCCCTGCATCGGCAGGCGGACTCCCAACCACTACGCTACCAGGGAAGCCCTAGAATTCTCTTTAAATTACCAAACTCACTCTGGAATTGTACTGGACCTCTGTATCCGCTTTAAAATACTGGGTTTCAACTATAGCAGTTAAGATTCTGTATCTATCTTGGGGATGTGATACTTCCCAGTAGTGAAGCAGTGAAGTTTTCCTCATTCTGTGATGGTGGCTTGTCTCTGTAAAATCTAAGCCAACTATATAATTATCCCAATGGAAAAATATGGCATGTCCATTAGTAGACATTTATGTACAAATGTGGTTTTTATTTCTCTCACTATTATTTAAAATTTTATTGTATCTAGAATGCATATGATGTGAGTAAGAGCATTGGATTTCTGCAAAGAAAGAAAAACCCAAACGAGGAAACTATAAGGACTTTATGTGAAAATACTATAAATTCATGTACAACTGAAATGGTTACAGATTCTTATGAGTGGCATTCTGTACGTGGGCTCTCATCACAGAATGGTATCTTGAGAGAGTTCCTTTTAACCTATGCCCCTGTGAGCTTTGGAGTACTGGAGAAATTTTGCCAATTTCTCTTACATATTGTCAATGATGCTCATAGTAAATGGATCCTTTTTTTTTTCTTCTTTTTAGAAAAAAAAAATTATCCCAAAGTGAGGAGAAATCAGAAAGTGAGCTTCTTTTTCTTTAATATATTTCATTTTTTTCCCCCAAGGGCACTTTTTCAGCTCAGATTAGCATGTTTTAAACTTCCTATCTGAGCTGCAGTGCCAAGAGATTAACACCCTCAGGGACACATAATAGCGTACGAGGGTTGTACACAAAAGGCTCACTCACTTCAGTCATTCAAGGAGGCTGCTGGAGAGGGAGCCAGGCACCCATAAGAGCATCCCTATCCCTTAGAAACCTGAGGCTGCTAAGTGAATCTTCTGTGGATACAGAAACTGAAATGGAACTACTCCCTGAATCAAAATTTTCAGAGAAAGGTGGCCGTCTGCTTTTATTATGTGTCTGTTAGTAGAATATCCTATATAAGCATACCCAAGAATAGTCCTGCACTGAAATTCTGAATCCATAATCTAAAGATGTGGGGATGCAAAATTGGCAGTGACTGCTAGAAAAGTGACTAAAAGCCATATTGCCTTTCTCCCTCGACTCCCAGAAGGATCTCTGAAGAGTAAAACTGCTATGGTTTTCTGTACTGAACTAAGGGAAGTGCTATCTTAGAAGCCTGGTGCTTGGAATGGGAGTAAACAGTATCAAAACAAAAAAAAATTTATCTTGCTAAGTTTCATCTTTATACAACCCAATGACCCACTATCCACTGGAAATGTTTGCTTAGACAAATAAATATAGAAAAGACAGAGAGACAGGGAGGGAGAGGGAGGATGGAGGGAGGAATGTAGAGAGGGAGGGAAAGAGAGAGACAGAGAGAGAGAAAGAAAGGGACAGGTAATTTCTTTGATACCCACAATGTAAGAAACAGAACTTGAAAAACCAACTTTCCCTTGGCAAACTCTGTTCATCCTCACGTTTGTCTTGCTCTTAAGAATGTCTTTGGTAAACTCTTTTATTTAGGTTAGTTATCATGAATTAACCCATCTTTTAAAAAAATTTGGAGTTTGATCATGGTTCTTTGCTTCTTCCTTTGAGTTGTTTATTCTAGACATCAGTTTGTCAGTCTTCCCACATCTTCCTTAAACCGGTGTGAACCCAACTCCTTGGGCAGAATTCTTTGTAAGCAGCTCTAAATCAGATAAGCCCGTGCGAGACTCACGGCTCCATGCCTCCGCACGTAGGTATGTGGGCACCGGTTATATCACAATGCACCTTCATGGGGGAAGGACACATTCAAGGCTAAACATTTGCCAGTGGTGATTGTAAAGGCTCAGGTTTGCCTCATCTTGCAGAGGTTTTATTTGAAGTGGTTAGTCTGCAAATATTTACTAGGTTTTTCTTACTACGGGGAAAACAAAACAAAACAAAATGAGCTGTGTGATATAATGAGAAATGTAAGCACTTTTTTTACTTTATTAAGCTTATAATCCAGGCAGATATATATAAATAATAACCCTTGTAAATAAAGGAGTAACTTCTTTTCCTTGCCATGAACCCTGTTTGAGATCAATCTTGAATATCACACATTTTCTTTTCGTCGGTACACTTCTGTTTATACACATGGGTCAAGTCAAAATTGATTTTAGCAACAGCAAAAAAGCTATCTACGTTTTGTTTAATGATGTCAAATCTATTCCTGACGAGTGGCCCATTTTTACTGCTGTTGTCTAGTATCATTTCAAAACTTCTAAAAAAGAAAATGTCCTGTAGCGTAGCAGCTCCAAAGTGATGAATCTCTAAAATGACTGCATTGCTTTGGGGTCATATTTGTGTCATGTCTTCAATCACTTCAAGGAGTTTGAAAATAAAATTTGATAGGTTTGGAAAGAGGTTGTGTTTGTATTTCTGTTGCTGTTTAGGCAGTGTTGTTTCGAGTGATCTAGAAGGAACCTAAAAGGAGATGAAAGAAGGTAATGAAGAAACAGAAAACAGCATGTTGAGGTTTCTGGGGGAGATAAGGAAATAAAGAGCCCGGGTCTAAAAATATCTATACTGAGCCAGAGTTATAAAAGCCAGTTAACAGGGCCTTTAGAGGTTCCTCTTATCTGCCCATCTGCCATCTCAAACCATTATCTTTGGGTGACTTCCAACTACAAAACAAATACTGATAAGGTCATTGCTGAGGAAAGGGAGAAAGAATAAAATGAAAATAAACAATTTTTTGAAAAACCTGACCAACTTTATTTACAAAATTCAACCTACAGTTCACTCTAAAATAGGACATTAAATTAGGTAATATTAGCCATAAAAATGTTTTGTATGCAGTAAAATACTAGAAGATATGAAAATGTTAAGTAATAACCGTTTTTAAGCAGTAACAATAAAATAATTTTCCTGAAAGCATAAAGAATATCTTCTCCCAAACTCATTACAGAAGTTGTCAATAAATTATTATTATTATTATTTGCTGTATGCGGGCCTCTCACCGTTGTGGCCTCTCCCGTTGCGGAGCACAGGCTCCGGACGCGCAGGCTCAGCGGTCATGGCTCACGGGCCCAGCCGCTCCGCGGCACGTGGGATCCTCCCAGACCGGGGCACGAACCCGTGTCCCCTGCATCGGCAGGCGGACTCTCAACCACTGCGCCACCAGGGAAGCCAAATAAATTATTTTTTAAATGAAGTAGCGTTGACACCCTGTCAAGAGAACAGGATGAGACTTGAATATGAAATGCAAATAACCAGGAGTTAGGAGGAGAGAACCCTTTGTGATAAATGATCACTGCTATAGACCTTTTTATGCTGACCAAGATGCAAATCACATTTGATCACATTGTTTCATTTCCCACTCAGAAATAGTAAAATGAACTGCCCTGTGAAGGCAGTTCACCTGCCCATTTAGGAATGTGTTCAAAATCTCGTGTGTGTTTTGTGTGCCTATGCAAACTCCATAGAACGCTCACAGCAAAAATTAAATGCGATTAGTGCTTCCCAACTACCAGAGGATAAAATCAATTTATCATCCATTCTAGCAGAAGCCATGGAGTTTTATAAGTGATTAAATTGAAGGAGATGCTTTGGGCAGTGTAGAAATAGAGCATCTCTTGATAAAATTATAACCCAGGTTGTCAAATCTGCGGTAAGCCTGTGATGCAGTTAGTCAGGGTCAGCTCCTCTGGGCCCCTAGTTACAATGACATTTTCTTATGTTTGACTTGTCTTTGGATCCAAAGGAGGAGACAGCTTTCTTAATAAAACCCCTTATTGCTTTCCCATTTCCATGTTGAATAAGTAAGACATACATTACATATTGCATGTTGCGTATTTCATGTTGCAATATATGCAAATATATACATATTGCATAAAGCATGTTGCATGCTGCTTTCCAAGTAAGATATGTTCTGGCTGGCCACAGATTAGAGACAAAAAGTCTTGAGAGCCGTGGTGAAGTGGGGGAAAGTCAAGGAGATTAATTCAGGGGAACTATCCATGTCCTGGCCTTGCCTTTGATATTTAGTTAACTTCTGACCTTCAAGGAAACTCTTTTACCCTTTTTCTTCTCAGACTCTTCACTGCAAAATAATGAAGATGCTCTAAACCATATTGAAGAGCCCTGCCACCTGTAACGTGTCATTCCTTTCTGCTTCAGTGAAGAGCACTGAAATATAAGCCTTAAGTTAACTTTTGTATACTGAATATTTCCAAGGATGAGAATGGCATAGAGATAAGATTATATTATGTTATTTGAGATGGAATGGTAGCCTTTAAAATGTTTTGTGATTTCCCTTTGCATTCCAGGAATACTTAACTCTGTGCAGAAGTATCAGCAGGGGGTGAAGAAAATTAGGAAGAAGAGTAGAGGAGAATGAAGGCATAGGAAACAAGATAAACTTACGGGTGCAAATGCTGAGACAAAATCGACTTCTTAAAAGGTGGATCTCAAATATAACTTGCCAGAATTTCAAAAGAGGGTGAGAAAGGAAGAAAACGCGCAGCAAAGATCTACTAGTGATATCGTGAGGGCTCTGTTAGGAGGGAGTGTGGGATGATGACCCTCTCCTGGCATAGGCTATGATCGCCTCTCTCACGTTTGCAGGTTCTAAGCAGAAGCCCACGTGTACGTGGACAGAGGATGGCAAGAAAGAGTGTGTCTGTGTTGAGTGGGACCTTGCCTTAGCTCTTCACTGCCCTGATGTCACCAAGATTATGTTGGCCAAAAAAAAAAAAAAAAGCCCTCTCAGGGGATAGTTGAGGCCCGTTTCCACCTAAGTGGTCTCTAGTCATGCCTTTCAGTATAGGTGGTGGATACTTGTACAACTTTCTTGAAAGCCTATGGGCACAGGTTCATACACACACACACACACACACACACACACACGCACACGCTAAAGGATGGGAAAGTTAAAAAATGAAAAGCCCTTCATGTACTTGGTCAGTTTCTTGAGTCTTAAAACTTTGCTTTTTATGAGACATTCTACCATTTACCAAATAGAGGTAAATACATTGAAAACAATCCTGCCAGGCTTATGGCTATTTAAAACAAAAGGAAACAACAACAAAAAAACCCGAAAGAAAAACAATGACTCCATTTCTGTTTTGTGATTAGGGAAGGTTTTAGGGGAGAACAATTGAAATAAAACAAAGAAAGAAATAAAAAGTACAACCAACTAGGAAAAAATAATACACAGGAATTTTGTGAAGCTAGAAATGCAGTGTTGTAAGATATCCCATAGGATCTTCACAGAAGGGCTCTGTCCTCCAAGGATCTGACAGGCTGAACAGAGCATATAGCCATCCTGATTTTCCTTTACTTCATCCCAACCTACTTTTCCCAATGTCAATGTCAAAGACTAAGCCTGTGTCTACCCGGGACTTCACAGGTCTTATCATGAATTTCATGGGAATGAACATCTGTTAGAAGATGGTGTTTGACGGTAACAGCCTAATGAGCATATGAGTCACTCAGGTTTAACAAAAATGGAAGTAAATAGTGTATTTTTCATTTTGTCATACCCTGTATAGTTATATCATTGAATTACAGAATGCCTCTTAATACATCTTTAGTACTTGAGTTATAATGAACTTAATGCCACTTGCCTTTATAAGGCAGGAATTCAGAAACTGCCCATTTGAATTATACAGTGGACATTACCTTTTAGTGAACGCCTACTATGTGTGCGGTGCGTTGTATACATGATTTCCTTTCCTCTTTGTAATGATCCTGTGAAGCAGGGTTTTTTGTATATTTTATAATTGAGAAAACGGAGGCTCAGAGTGAACGCTGTCTTAGTCTCTGTTCTTTCTCTTGTGTGAATACCTTTTTAACGTTTCTGCTTCTTTAATGTGGTCACAGAACTTAGTCTTTTGTCTCTTCTGTTTCTAAATGCTGATTGGAGTTGTGTCTATTGGTGAAAAATAATGAATATTGGGAAGAAATATTCATTTAGTAAATCCCCAATTTCTTTTACTAGTTTTCTGATTTAAAACATGGTTTATCCTTAATCTATCCTTTGTATAATATTTTATTGAGTTCAAGTTAATGTATGCTCCAATTTGGATTGCACAGTCTTTCATATACTATTTATTAATAAATAATGCCTTAGTATCCCTTTTCCTTCCAGTCAACAGCACTTTCCATTCTTGAGGGAACCCGACAATTTCAGCCAACTTCAGGTTTCTGAGTACCTCATTCCACAGTAGCTCCTCCAAACTTTCCCTCCTAAGTAAATGCCCCGTGATCCGTATCCATTCTGCCATTCCGGCCCTTAATCAAAATTCTCACCTTTCCAATGTTCATCTCTCCCTCAGAAGAAGACTGTGTCTTGTTAAATTGATTCATATCAAAGAATTCACGCCTTGTAATTTCTCAGGTTCTCCCTCCCGAGTCACGTGTAGTCTTATGACATTTACTCAAACAAATAAATGTTTACGTATTGATTACTGACTAAAAGCAAGGCACTGCACCGCTGCAGGAATGAAGAGACAGAAATAAAATGCATTCACAAGTTTGTAAGAGATGTTAACGGTGGAAGTGACAAATAAATGCATGCAGTTGATGCAGATAAAGAATTGAGTAAATATAAACAAGGATTACTGGTACCTGGAGATGATCTTGGAGAACCTTATATAGGGCAGCTGGCATTTGGACTGTTTCTAAATGATAAAAGATCTGGAAATGTAAAGGTGGGAAAGAATATTTGAGGAGGAGGGAGGTATAGCATGGGTTTGCCTAGACCGCATACGCATCTACCCAAAAAGAATGGAATTTCAGTGACTGTGATGGAGAATTGGGAGCCTTCCTGGCATGCTTCCAATCGCTTCTTAGAGAAAAACATTAAAATTTCCTACATGGTAGGTTGCTCTACTTTACTTTGTTGTTGTTCTTGAGATCCCTATACTTTACCTGAAACAACCAGTGATTGTTTGAAACAATGCTTTGAAACTGGACTTGCTATATCTTGTGAAAAATATTTGTTGTAAAATAAACCAGTTGAATTCACATCACTTAAAATTCTACAAGTTTTTTTCCTTAAAGTCAGGGACTTGGATCAAATAGGACTCTGGTGGCAGAACGTTTCATTTCCAATTGCATTTCCTTCTAGTAATGAAATTAATCATTTTCACCTATTTTTTCTTTCATCCATTTACATGCACGGTGAACAAAAAATAATAGAAAAAGAAGACGTGCAGGAAAAATGCTGCCAAAAATATCCCGACGCTTCAGAGTTCATTTAGATGGGGACCTGCTATCATATTGTGAACTTTCTGGAGAGGGAAAACGGATGTTATGCTAGTGGACGGTTCATATATCAATTTAGAGAGGGGAAGTAGCACAGAAACACATTTCCAAAAGTATGGCTGCTGAAAAGTCTTAGAACAGTAATTTTTTGTCAAGAGCGCTAATGTAGTAATCCAACCAAACATGATCTGCTGAAGGAAAGGATCAGGACATACGATGTGTGATGTCACATTTTTAACACTACACAGTGCATTCAGAAGAAATCCTATTTATCTCCAAGCAAGTCCGCTACACTCATCCTTCCATACAATTCTTTGTGTCTTCATCATACTCTATCCCAAATAGATTATCTGTACTTTATCAGTTTTTACTGAGCTATCTATTGTCATGAATTATAATGTGTCATTCTGATGTGTGTGTGTGTGTGTGTGTGTGCGTATCTCCTGCAAACTGGAACCTCTTTAGTCTTGCACATTCCCAAAACAGTTCCATATAAGAGTTCTATATTGGTGAAACCATATCACATATAAAATAATAATAGACCTTTTTTGTTACGCTGTCATTTTAAATAATTACTGACAGAAATTATCTTCACATTGATAACACAGTCTTCCTCTAAAAATTCTTCTTTTGGAAGAGAAATGTATTGCTAAGGCAAAAAACCCACAAGACTAGAATTCAGGAGACAGTTTTTTGTTGTTGTTTGATTAAATGAAATCCTTATTGAGCTATAATTCACATTCCGTAAATTCCCCGTTTTAAGTTATACAATACCTTTTAATATATTTGCAGTGCTGTGCAACCATCACCACTATCTAGTTTTAGAACATTTTCATCACCCCCCTCAAAAAACCCATAACCATTAGCAATCCCTCCCCATTCTCTTGTTCATCCCAACCCCTTGTAGCTATTAATCTACTTTGCCTCTATGGATTTGACTATTCTGGACATTGTATATAAATGGAATCATATACTATGTAGTCTTTTGTGACTGGCTTCCTTCACTTATAATGTGTCCAAGGTTCATCAGTGTTGGAACATGTATCAATAATTCATTCATTTTTACAGTTCATGGGATTGCCACATTGTGTTTATCCATTCATCAGTTGAAGGACATTTAGATAGTTTCCACTTTTTGACTATAGTGAATACTGCTGTTATCAACATCCATTATAAGTTTTCATGTGCATATGTGATTTCAGTTCTCTTGGGTATATACCTAGAAGGATAATTGCCGGGCCATAAGGTAACTCTATGTTTAACTTTTTGAGGAACTGACCAACTATTTTACATTGCTAACTTCAGTGTATGAGTATCACAGTTTTTCTACATCCTCTCCAATACTTCATATTATTCATCTTTTTTTTTTTTAATTATAGCAGTCAGAGTGTGTGTGAAGCACACTGTCTTATTGCGGTTTTGATTTGTATTTCCCTTAAGACTAATGCGATTGAGTATCTTCCCATATATGTTTTGTCTATTTATATGCATTATTTGGAAAAAGTTCTATTCAGAGTCCTTGCCTATTTTTTAATTGGGTTATTTATCTTTTTATTGTTAAGTTGTAACATATATCCTCAATACAGGTCTCTTTCATTTCAGCCTCAAGAACTCTACGATTTCTTGTAGAGAAAGTCTGCTAGCAATGAATTCTCTCCGTTTTTGTCTATCTAGTTTGGCTTGATATAAAATACTTAGTGAACAGTCTTTTTTCTTCATCATGTAGAATACACCATCCCACTGCTCTTTGCCTTCCACGGTTTCCAGATGAGAATGTAGCTGTTAATCTTACTGAGGGTCACATTTACATGATGTGTCATTCCTCTCTTGTTGCTTTCAAGAGTATCACTTTGTCTGTGATTTTAAGTAGTTTGACCATGATGTCTAGATGTGGATATCTTTGTGATCCCCTTGGATCTTATTTGGATTTTCTTGAGATTTTTGATGTCCAGATGAATGTTTTTCATCAAATTTGGAAATTCTTCAGCCATTGTTTCCTCAAGTATTCTTTCTGCTCCTTTCCCTGTCTTCTCACATTTGGAACTCTTCTTCCAAACTCTTGCATATTTTGTTACACTTGATGGTGTCATATGGGTCTCTGAGCCAATGTTCACTTTTCTTTATTTTTTTTTCTTTCTGTTCCTCAGATTTACTAATACCAGCTGACTATAATTAAAGTTCATGGATTCTTTTATCTGCCATTTCAAATATTCTGTTGAACCTCCCTAGTGAGTTTTTCATTTCAGTTATTACACTTTTCTACTCTGTAATTGCTATTTGGGTCTTTTTAAAATGTCTCTCCCCTTTATGAATATTATTTTTAGTGAGATAAAACGCTTATATTTTCCTTTAATTCTTTAGGCATTGTTTCCTTTGGTTATTTTGGGTTCTTAAAATTTTTTTTAACATCTTTATTGGAGTATAATTGCTTTACAATGGTGTGTTAGTTTCTGCTTTAGAACAAAGTGAATCAGCTATGCATATACATACACATATATCCCCATATCTCCTCCCTCTTGCTTCTCCTTCCCACCCTCCCTAACCCACCCCTCTAGGTGGTCACAAAGCACTGAGCTGACCTCCCTGTGCTATGTGGCTGCTTCCCACTAGCTATCTAGTTTACATTTGGTAGTATATATATGTCCATGCCACTCTCTCAGAGGAGAGGAAAGACACAAGGGCAGCCTTTATTCTTAGGAAGATGCCACTCTGCTATCTAGAGTTCTTCCCCACATGTTCTAGTTGTTGAGACATTCAAATAAACATAATTGCAATCTAATATTAAATCAGATTAAAGTTATATTTTTTAAGGACGATAAGAAGTCATATATTTACATTTTAGTCCAATATTAGATTAATTATAAACAGGATCTTGTATTTACTTAGAAAGAAAAGCATAAAGAATAAATCAATCTGGTTTAATAATTAGAGACTTTTACCCCTCCAAATCACAAAATGTATGCATACTTACTAACCACCAAGATTTCAGCCCAAAACTATAACTTCCATGACTCTTGTTTTTTAAACCTATTTACAGATACTGCTTTACAGAAACACATTGAACAAGCACTTTTTGATCATCAGCCATGTGCCAAACACTAGATTTGGCAGAGAGGATATAAAATGAAATGAAATGTAGTCCCTGTCCTCAAAAAACTTTTTTTGTGTTTTTTTTTTTTGCAGTACGCGGGCCTCTCACTGTTGTGGCCTCTCCTGTTGCGGAGCACAGGCTCCGGCCGCGCAGGCTCAGCGGCCATGGCTCACGGGCCCAGCCGCTCCGCGGCACATGGGATCCTCCTGGACCAGGGCACGAACCTGTGTCCCCTGCATCGGCAGGCGGACTCTCAACCACTGCACCACCAGGAAAGCCCCCAAAAAACTTTTAATGTAGCAGAAAAGAAAGGCATAGAGGTCAGAGGCCCATCATCTGTTTCTATAGACACAGTGAACAGTGACTTCAGACATCAGAGTCCAAAGTTGGGCTAATATATTTCTGGAATGTTCATTGTAAGATCTGCTGTAACAAAAACTGTATTCGTTATAATATCTATTTTCTGAAGCTCTTGCTTATCTGTGCTGTTTACAGATGCTACAAAATGTGTTTTGTGTCGAGTTATGACAAAACAATGTATCCTGCAACAGCTAAGCACTGATTAAGCCACAATGTGGCTATGGCAAAGAGTAAAGCTGAGTATTATATATGTAACTAAATGAGCCGTAAATGAAATCTTTGTGGAATAGGAGATGATGTTAGGTTCTGCTTTGCTAAATCCAATGGAAATTCAAGTTGATTAGTCTTGTCCTAGCCCAGCCCAAATTATCTCATTATCGCACATTACAGGAAAATAAGATAGCACCATACACTGTCAACTGTTTCCTCCTTATATTTTCTAGAGCTGAAACCACTGCAATCTAATATGTGAAGTGGTTCCTATGCAGAATCTGTAGCTTTCAAGGACTCGTGATCAATATCAGGTTTCTTTCTTTTCTCACTCTTCCCCACACCTTGCAGCACAGCCGAAGAGAGGCCGCCTCCTCACAACTGTTCTCAAAAGAGTGAGAGAGGGCTTCCCTGGTGGCGCAGTGGTTGAGAGTCCGCCTGCCGATGCAGGGGACTATGGGTTCGTGCCCCGGTCCAGGCAGATCCCACATCCCGCGGAGCGGCTGTGCCCGTGAGCCATGGCCGCTGAACCTGCGCGTCCGGAGCCTGTGCTCCGCGACGGGAGAGGCGACGGCAGTGAGAGGCCCGCGTGCCGCAAAAAAACAAAACAAAACAAAGAAGAGTGAGAGAGTGGCATGGACAGAGATACACTACCAAACGTCAAAGAGATAGCTAGCAGGAAGCAGCCACATAGCACAGGGAGATCAGCTGGGTGCTTTGTGACCACCTAGAGGGGTGGGATAGGGAGGGTAGGTGAGGGAGGGAGGGAGGGAGATGCAAGAGGGAAGAGATATGGGAACATATGTATATGTATAACTGATTCACTTTGTTATAAAGCAGAAACTAACACACCATTGTAAAGCAATTATACTCCAATAAAGATGTTAAAAAAAAAAGAGAAGGGATCATTTAATTGGGAACTATGAATTTAGAGCATTTTAGGAACTTTCTTCAAATGAACTGTTGGTTAAGCTAATTAATGATAACACAGCAAAGGGTTTGGTCATGGTTAAATCTGAAATTCTCATCTGCTTGAGAGCTGTTCTGAAAGGTCATTATTAATATTTCAGGAAATAAAAGATGACAAGAAAAATGCAAAGGCAGAAGAGAGGTCAGGCAGGGGAAAAGTAATATAATGATTTTTAAAAATTTACTATTTTACTCTATTTTATTGAAAATAGTTATGTTTTCCTTTTAATTTTATAGCATAGGAAATTTTCATATCAAGTTAAAAGTACCAAACACTCAATAACTAAGCAACTTCTTAAATTTTTTTTAAATTAAAGTATAGTTGATTTACCGTCTTGTGCCAATCTCTGCTGTACAGCAAAATGACTCAGTTATACACTCAGCCATAAAAAAGAACTAAGCAAATTTTTAAAGGATGTAATTAATTAACCCTATGCCATAGATTGCCTGGCTATAGCTAATTGATGGGTTGTGTCATGCGTCAGACTTGGGACCAGTATTATAACACCACACAGCGTGAGTTAAGGAATAGACTCTTTAAGGAATATACATGCCAAAGTTCCTGACTTCCCACAGTCAGAGGCAAACTGGGAGAGGAGACCTCCTACCCCTTTTGTTGCTTCCCTATTTATGAAGGAAGTCTTAAGAGCAATCTAGAATATGGAAACATTCTTGACTGCTAGATAACATAGGGTTTTCATATGCCCAATGCCTAAGGGCCTTGAGCCCTATGGAAGTTTGTAGCTCCTACTGCCAGAGCAAGGAAACCACTGGTCCTGTGGGAGACTGAGGCTGACATAGTCCCTACAACTGGTGAGGGGTGAGGGGGCACCACATAGTCCAGGCAACCCAGAGTGAACTCCATTATGGTAGGATGTGAAAATGTGGCTGAAAAAGTCTACTAGATTTACTCACCTCCCCTTCTTTGCCCACCTTCCCCTTCCCTTGCTAGTCTCCTTTGCTTTTCTGACAGTATTTCTCAGCTATAAATAAAATTCAGACAGTACTTCTAGAAACTCCTCTTTGAAATCCCACTTGTAATGAAAATCTTATATATACAGTGTTACTTATCCTCCTTTTCAGAGAGTGGCATGTATCTTTAAATTAAACAGTTGTTATAATTTTGTATTATATGGTAGAGACTTGAAGAAGAGGGACAATGTGAGATTTCAGAGTCAGGACGCTCCTCTGAAATCTATATTTTAGCTGAAACTTGAATGGCACTTAGATAGGTATTGATCTTGGAGAATAGTAATGTAGGAAGATGAAACAGAAGGTGAGAAGGTGGAAATTACTGTCAGAGAAAGTCCAACGTGCTTCAGGTATAGATGGACGGAAATGGGATCGGGGTGGAGTGTGGCACAGATCATGGAGGGACTTGGGAATAGATTTAGATTTAATTCTAAAAAGAATTGGAAGCCACTGGGGAGATGGAAGCAGCTGAGTGATATAATATGATCTGTGTTTTAAAATTTCACTTTGGCAGCTTTATAGAGAAAGGACTGGCTGATGGGCAAGAATGGAAGCAGAGGGATGACCCTGGAGGCTCCAAAGCTAGCTCAATTAAGAGCACAAACATTCTCTAGTAGGTCTGCGTCTAGCATACGGTATTTTTCTCTTTCTCACTTACCTCACTCTGTATGACAGACTCTAGGTCCATCCACCTCACTACAAATAACTCAATTTCATTTCTTTTTATGGCTGAGTAATATTCCATTGTATATATGTGCCACATAAAACCGATAGCTAGTGGGAAGCAGCCGCATAGCACGGGAGATCAGCTGGGTGCTTTGTGACCACCTAGATGGGTGGGATAGGGAGGGTGGGAGGGAGGGAGACGCAAGAGGGAGAAGATATGGGGATATATGTATATGTATAGCTGATTCACTTTTTTATAAAGCAGAAACTAACACACCATTGTAAAGCAATTATACCCCAATAAAGTTGTTTAAAAAAATAAAAAAAAAAAAAAAGAAGCCACCACATGAGCAGCCCGTTTACTGCAACGAAGAGTAGCCCCTGCTCACAGCAAACACAGCCAGAAATAAAATACGTGAATAAATTTATTAAAACTCACACACACACACACACACACAGAGCTATTAGAATTACAATATTTATGGTTGATTCTTTAACTCATTGGAGCATTGAAATGATAATAATTTTAAAATCTCTTTATATGCAGTGATAAAATTTACACCAAAAGTTGCCTTGTACATTATAAATGACACAATGTTTATCTTTTTAAAACACAAAACAGGTCCTTCTCCAGATTTTCCTATCTTGGTGGGAAAGAATTAAAGTCTTGCAGTCCTCAAAGACTCTCTTTTCTCTCTACATCCTTTCAATGACCAAATCCTATCATGTATTGTTTTTTCAAATCCTATCTTATATATGGCCCCTTCTGGTCACACAGCCTCACATCTATTCATAAAATAGCTATTTACTGGGGGTCCTCTCCCTGTTAAGCACTGTGTTAGATACTGAGAGTACACCAGTAAGTAACATTTACTCATTGGCACCAGGGTCTTGAAACTTGCTCATCACCTTATGTCAGGACTATTATTTTCTTTCTTTTTTTTAACTTTTTATTTTATATTGCAGAATAGTTGATTAACAACGTTGTGATAGTTTCAGGTGTACAGCAAAGTGATTCAGATATACATATACATGTATCTATTCTGTTTTTCAAATTCTTTTCCCATTTAGGTTGTTACATAATATTGAGCAGAGTTCCCTGTGCTATACAGTAGGTCCTTGTTGGTTATTCATTTTAAATATAGCAGTGTGTACATGTCAATCCCGAATTCCCTAACTATCCCGTCCCCACACCCTTCCCCCACGGTAACCATAAGTTCTTTCTCTAAGTCTATGAGCCTGTTTCTGTTTTTTAAATAAGTTCATTTGTATCATTGCTTTTTAGATTCCACATATAAGTGATATCATACGATATTTCTCTTTCTCTGTCAGACTTCACTCAGTATGACAGTCTCTAGGTCCTTCCGTGTTGCTGCAAATGACATTATTTCATTCTTTTTAATGGCTACGTAATATTCCATTGTATATATGTACCACATCTTCTTTATTCACTCCTCTGCCAATGGACATTTAGGTTGCTTCCATGTCTTGGCTATTGTAAACAGTGCTGCAATGAACACTGGGGTGCATGTATCTTTTCGGACAATGTTTTTCTCTAGATATGTGCCCAGGAGTGGGATTGCAGGATCATATGGTAGCTCTGTTCTTAGTTTTTTGAGAAACCTCCATACTGTCCTCCATAGTGGCTGTATCAATTTACATTCCCACCAACAGTGCAAGAGGGTTCCCTTTTCTCCACACCCTCTCCAGCATTTGTTGTTTGTAGACTTTTTGATGATGGCCATTCTGACCAGTGTGAGGTGATACCTCATTGTAGTTTTGATTTGCATTTCTCTAATGATTAGCAATGTTGAGCATCTTTTCATGTGCCTGTTGGCCATCTCTACGTCTTCTTTGGAGAAATGTCTATTTAGGTCTTCTGCCCATTTTTGGATTGGGTTGTTTGTTGTTTTGATATTGAGCTGCATGAGCTGCTTGTAAATTTTGGAGATTAATCCTTTGTCAGTTCCTTCATTTGCAAATATTTTCCCCCATTCTGAGGGTTGTCTTTTCTTCTTGTTTATGGTTTCCTTTGCTGTGCAATAGCTTTTGAGTTTACTTAGGTTCCATTTGTTTATTTTTGTTTTTATTTCCATTACACTGGGAGATGGATCAGAAAAGATAGTGGTGCGATTTATGTCAGAGAGTGTTCTGCCTATGTTTTCCTCTAAGACTTTTATAGTGTCCAGTCTCACATTTAGGTCTTTAATCTGTTTTGAGCTTATTTTTGTGTATGGTGCTAAAGAATGTTCTCCTTTCATTCTGTTATGTGTAGCTGTCCAGTTTTCCCAGCACCACTTATTGAAGAGACTGTCCTTAATTACTTTTAAACTATTTAGTTCTCTTCTTTCTTTTGCCCTGCCTCAAGTTATTTGAACCCCGTAACACTGGTTGAAAAAACCACGGTTGCTAAATGCTTGTAGGATAAAATCTACACTTACATTCAAGTTTCTTCACATTATGGCTTTTAATTAATTTTCAAACTTTTGGAACCACAGTTGCTCTAACTGCACCGTCTCAACCTACTATTTGGCTGCAGGGACTGTCTCAGCCATGGTGACTTCTCTCTCTTGGACACCCAGGAAGCTGTCATTCCTTACATGGAGGCCTTATTGAATGTCTTGTATTATTAGCTACCCGTATTCTGTTAAAACAAAAACAAAACAACAACAAAAACAACCAAAAAAGTGTATTTAGAGTAATGTTAGCTGCTTTAGCAAACCCCCAAATTTCAGTGGATTTACAATAATAACAAAGAAAAAACGTTTCTATTACATATACATGAGTGCAAGAAATGCATTTTCAGCCACTCCGTCATAATTTTTCTCTGGTAAAGAATTTTGTCTTTCGGGACTACTCTACGTCACCTAACGTGCAGTGCCTAGATTTCAAGAATGTTATGAGCTTCTTGGAAATATCATGCCCCAGTTCTGTCCTCCTTAAAAGCTGGAACTGTTGCATAGCAACATCTTCCAAAATGCCCATGTTGCCTCCTGGTCTATTATTGACTGCTCTCCCTGGCTACCCTGGCTCTCAGAGACATCGGGATGCCTCTGCTTCTGCTACCAAATACCGTCTCTACCCCCACTGAAGTCACTGGATGCACTGGTGCTGCTGTGGGGAACTTCTGGGAGGGCTCTGGCTTTTCATGTTCCAGACAGGACTCTGACACAAATACCCTCTTTCCTTCTAGTTCCTCATCATTTATCTGGGGTTTTAACTATCTTCTATAAAACTTGACTTTTATCATCCCTCATCTCTCCCCAGTTTAGGAAAAAGTGAAGAGGTAGCATGAAAGAGAAAAGATGGCAAATGGGGCTCTTGCCCAATTATTATTTCTGACCTGACTATGGTGGGTGACAGAGATTGGCAGATTTTTTCTGTCAAGGACCAAATAGTAAATACTTGAGGCTTTTCAAGATATAAAGCCTTTGTCACAACTATTCAACTCTGCCATTATATCATGAAGATAGTCATACACAGTATGTAAATGAATGAATGTGACTGTACCCAGACCATTTATTTACTAAACAGGTGGTGGCCTGAATTTGATCTGCAGAGTATAGTTTGCTGGCTCCAGGTTTATGACATAAACTTTGCGTTTGGCGTACAGAAAGATCCTTCACTCAGCTTCTTTTTTTTCTGCCAGTAATTTCCGAAAGCAATTTGGAATGCTTTACTTTTTTCTTCCATTATTTTTTCTACTGTAACCTCTCTAGAAGAGGTTAAAATAGGGAGGAAGCCCACAAAAGGGAATTACCAATACAAAATAAGCATCATCTGATAGTAGAAACATATCCCACTCACTGTGTTAAAAACAAGAATGACCGTATTTCCATAGACAACAGTCCAACTATTAGATATTTATGGAGCATCAGCCACATTTAGATTCAACAAATATTTAATCTAATCCTCACACCCACCCACCATTTCCCAACTGAGGAAATTTAGATTTAGAAGGATAAAGTAGACCTAATAAATAGGAAATAGGAAATCTAAGATTTGAACTTTGATCATCTGATTTCAAATCTTGAGATGACTACAAAATATTAGATTTAAAAAATTCTAAAACATTCAAAGGCCTTAACTCTCTGTTCCTTCTTCAGTACCAAATAATTCTGTAACAGAGGCAATTCTTAGTCATTGTAAAATTCACAAATGATGACAACTCTCACTGTTGTTAGTAATAAATAGTAAATCCATGCAAGTCTCATAATCATTTTATTTAATAGAGCACATTGTAAAACAAAACCACTATCCTGTCTTTTTTCCAGTAATTTCCTGATGACTTTTAAGAGCTAGTCTCTCCTCCTCCTTCAAAGGTTGCTATTCTTCCTTAAGAGAAGAGGGCCACTTAATGAAATGTTTGCAGTAGATAAAATTGCCTAAGTTAACGTTTCAGTGTCTCTTTTTTTGAGTGATGATATAGAAGGATGTTGTCTGAGATTATGAATTCCTATTCAGAGCGATTATTGAAGCACCTGTTGTTCATAAAATACTCTGTCATACTGGAGACAAAACTATCAAATTTAATTAAAATTTAGTTATTTCAAGTCAGGCAGTAGATTTCCAAATAGAAATAATGAACTGCAATGTTCCAGAGCTTTAAATTTCATTACCAAAGCAGGTGTCAATACATGGCACACACCACTAGTGTGTCATAATCATAACCACATCATATAATCCCAAAGGAAACAAGAGAGATGTTCCCTGAAAGCAACTCTTCTTTGTTTCCAATAATAACGTTTTTGAGCAGCCCAGCCTTAGCACATAAATGAGTATTGAAATCTTGAGGTCAAGGTAGGATGGTTTTCATGTTACAATCAAAATTTGAAATTCCAGCAAAGTGTTTTAATTGTTACAGTATTTGGAAAAAATAAGGAACGAAAATTACTCCACAATGTTAGAAACTAGCTTAGGGCTATTGAAATGATATGTAAAGTAAAAGTCTACTATTTTAACTATAATGACTAGCATAAAAATTTAGATGGCTAAATAATTTTATATCACTAGTGGAATTTTGGTCCAATTCTCAATTTCAAAACACTTTATGCTATTCCTTAAAGTTGATAAGTTCTCTTTCTTATAAACAAACAAACAACTAATAAAAAGTATATATATATATATTTTTTTTCTCCAGGTATGGAGAGCAGTCCATTTTATGAATAAATTTTTAAACAAATTTTTACTTGGAAACAATGTGACTTCTTGTAATTTGTACTCCCTGGATCTAGTTGTCCGTTATTGTATCACAGAGTGTCTATTTTCTTCTCACCAATAGCTTTTAAAATATTAAATAAAATGAATTGCTACTATCACCTCCCAATCATATTTTGTCCAAGATAACCTTCCTAACCTCTTTTAACCGTTTTATTACTATAAGATTTACAGTTCCTTTTTGCCATTATAATGTGGGACATATACCTCTTTTTTGTTGTTAAATCAAAGCCTTAAAAATTTCATATAAAATCAAATAGAATAATACAAATAGAGTGTAAGGATGGCAAAGTGGTACAAGTATGTCTTTGACCTAAATAGTAAATGCCTATTGATAAAACCTCAGATTTTAAAAGCTTTAATAGAAACCCTGTGAAATTAATGGATAATTCTGATCTCTTTCAGTTAAATCCCTAAGAATATTTGTTTTTAATTTGAGGTATTATCAAGCCACCATCCCACTAGATTCCATATTTGTGTAGTTGATTCTCTAAATATGGTACTTTCTGTTTCTTCCTATTAAATTTAATTATGTTTGGCACGTGCCTTCAAGTTGTTGATTAAATATATAATCAAAAAAAGTCCAAGCAGGGCTTCCCTGGTGGCACAGTGGTTGAGAGTCCACCTGCCGATGCAGAGGACACGGGTTCGTGCCCTGGTCCGGGAGGATCCCACATGCCGCGGAACGGCTGGGTCCGTGAGCCATGGCCGCTGAGCCTGCGCGTCCGGAGCCTGTGCTCCGCAACGGGAGAGGCCACAACAGTGAGAGGCCCGCGTACCGCAAAAAAAAAAAAAAGTCCAAGCAAAATTCTGTGGCACATTTCCAGTAAGCTAAACTCCACGTGTACGTCAAGCATTAATCATTATCCCAGGGCTCTCTTATTAAACCCATTAAAACTCTACCAAACTTTTTGCCATTCTGTTCACAAGAGTATCATGTGAGTCTGTCAAATGCTTTGTTGAAACATCGGCCAACTCTGTCTATGGCTCACATGAGGCCCATAAAGAAAATTCCAAGCACTTAAAAAGTTTATATGAATCTGTAATCCCATCACTTTTCCTTATCTCTGGTAAAATATCTACTCTCTATCTTCCTTCAGGTCATACTGCAGAGTCTAAAAATTGGTGACAGATATCTGGGATCATCTTTCCTCATCCCTAGGAGTCTCAGGGTAGAAATCATAATGACCATGTTTCATTCTTTTCCAGTTCTGTGCCCTTGTGTGATAGCAGCTTATTTGCATGGTAGCATATCAAAGGACCTTCATTACTCACAGCAATTTGCTGTCTTGTCATAGAAAAGAAAAGATTTTGATTGGTGCCAACAGAACACAATTTGTATCTGACCTTTTCTTCCTTTTTTTTCCCTAACAATTTGCATCACTCAATGTAAAATACGAATGCTCTATGCCAGGAACAAGAATAGCTTTTGTTCCCCCACTCCAGTGCCTTGGAATAGAGCAGAAGGCTTCACATGTCACCAGGGACCTTACATTACATCTTGTGTTACTTGAACTAAAGGACTCTTTGGAGATGTAAGAGGGTGATAAAATACAGGGTGCAAAACTTATGTAGTTATGACACCTTAGAATCAACTGGAGAAAATCTCATGAAATAGAATTTCCATGATACAATATATTACCATTTCTTCTATAAAAATTATTTCAATTGTGGAGACCCTTTCAAGGGCTCTCCTGGCTTCTGAGTAAGCAGTCAAGATTCCTAGCTTTTCTAGTCTTAAAAACAATTTCACTGGAGTCCCTACAAATGATAGCCTGCCTTATAATTGGGAAGCTTTCATGGGAAAAGCAGAGCAACTCAGAAACAACTGAAAATCTCTGCTGTTTTCAGGAGTAAAGAGTGTACAGGACCAACGAATCCTAGTGATTGTTTTAGCTGAGAAAAAAATGAGAAAAGTTGATCATGGCTAAGTAGATTATAATTTGATTGTGATTCAGTAAAATGGGCTTGTTGGGGCATGGCCTTATTAATCCTGTGTACACAGTTTAAAGCTCCTGGCTCTCACTTAACCAATCTTCAAATCACTGATTTTGAAAGACAGAAATGAAGCTTTTTGTCCTTGTCCACTGTTTGTAAAAAAAAAAAAAAAAAATTTAGTAACAGCCCCATGTTTACTTATGAAAATTATTGATAGAAAAGACAAATGGCATAACTGTTAAAAATGGGTTTCCGGGCCAAAGTCAACAAGTCTCTGGATCAAGTATAAGTATCAAAAAGAGAGAAAGAGGGGCTTCCCTGGTGGCGCAGTGGTTGAGAGTCCGCCTGCCGATGCAGGGGACATGGGTTCGTGCCCTGGTCTGGGAGGATCCCACATGCCGCGGAGCGGCTGGGCCCGTGAGCCATGGCCGCTGAGCCTGTGCGTCAGGAGCCTGTGCTCCGCAATGGGAGAGGCCACAGCAGTGAGAGGCCCACATACCACAAAAAAAAAACAGAGAGAAAGAGATGGATGTTTAGCTAAGCAAGTGTAATGAAGTAATGGGAAAAGAGAATTAACATGATCCTTTGCTTTTTCTCTTTTTCTAGTTATCTATCTATATTTATTATTCTGGTAGGCATGAGCTTATTATGTTAAAGAAGATTGGTGAGGGACTTCCCTGGTGGTCCAGTGGTTAAGACGGCGGGCTTCCACTGCAGGGGGTATGGGTTCAGTCCCTGGTTGGGGAACTAGTATCCCATGTGCCGCGTGGTACGGCCCAAAACAAGAACATTGGCAGATTGTCTTCAATCATGCATTAAAAACTAGATAATTAAGAAAAAGAAGCAGAAGGCTGGTGAATCCGTGCCATTTCTTTTCCCCTCAGATGTTGCTTCGGGGTCTTCCATAGGCTGCTTCCAAGGCATGTGTGGAATTGTTGGACTGGTGAAGGAGCTGAGGTGACAGCTGTGGGTCTATTGGTTTTACACCAGTAGCTATTACTTTACATTTGTCCTGTTGGGATATCAGCCCTCTCGCCTCATCAGTGCAACTCTTGGGTGGGAGAATGTTACTGTTTTACATGAATGTGAAACAAACCCAATACATGTATTCTGTCTGCTTAGGAGGAGGTCACAGGAGCCATAGAGTGGATGAAAGCCACACATGTGGGGTAATTGGGGGAAGCCGTCACTGAGAGAAGGTGGAAGCGGGGAGAGTAAACATGAGATTTTTAATTGAGAGAAGTCCGTTTTTTTCCTTACTTGAAAATAAATATATTACGGTAGAAATTCAGGAATAGAAAGAAAACTAGAAGAATACACGAATTATTAAAGGGACTCACGGCTTCACCACTCAAAGAAAACTGTTGCTGAGATCTTGGCTGCATATAGCTTTCTTTCTTTTTTTTTTTTGCTGTACGCGGGCCTCTCACTGTTGTGGCCTCTCCCGTTGCGGAGCACAGGCTCCGGACGCGCAGGCTCAGCGGCCATGGCTCACGGGCCCAGCCGCTCCACGGCATGTGGGATCTTCCCTGACCGGGGCACGAACCCGTGTCCCCTGCATCGGCAGGCGGACTCTCAACCACTGCGCCACCAGGGAAACCCCTAACTTTCCTTTTGATATGCGTCTATATGTATGAATAGCATTATATACAATGTGTGAAATTGTTTATTTAAACTTTTGCCTGGTTTTGGCTCTTTAGCTTATTCCGTTGTTTGATATTATAAATAATTCCCTAGTAGACAGTATAGACTGAAACATCCAAAACTTTTGTATTATTTCCTCAAATTAAATTTCCAGAAGAGGGATTTATTAAAATTTAAACATTTTAAGACTCATGACATTCATTTACAAACGGCTTGAGAAAAAGGGTAGGTCAGTTTACATTGTGACCATCACTACAACAGTTTTTACGATGCAAAACTCCTCTAACAACATTTTTTTAGGGAAAAAACCTCCTTTACTCATTTATAGAAATGTAATTATTTGCTTCTTTTCAACTTCAGTTACTGACACAGTCTACATAACTGCAAAAGCACCACGATTGGAAAGACATAATGAATAATATTCACTACATACCTTAAAATAATGCAAGCACCACCAAGAAGGCTGCTTAGACCGTATATAAGCATTTAGTAATAACCTACTTGCTTTCTATTAGATTGTGAACTCTGAAAGCAGGGTTTGTTCTCTTGTTCACTGAATCGCCATTGAATACCTAATATATAGTAGGCACTTTCCTGTTTTCTGAGAATGCAGAGCAAGGTGAAATAGACAGGGTTCTCCCTCTCATGCATGAGACAGAAAATAAGCGAGAGAACCATGTGGATATCAGACTCAGGTTCATACGCCTGGAATTCATCTGCACACAAATGCTATTTATAGGCGCTACCTATAGACCACCAAAATAACGTGATATTGGAAATTGATGATTTCACATTAATTTTCTGATTGTCACATTTGAGGATTGGATTTCACTTTCTTCAAGAATGAATTATCTCTTGAAAGTTTAGGCATCAAAATCCCATATAAGGGATAATGAAGTAAAAATAGTATAACTTTCATTATTCTTTTCTTTAGAGGTTAACATCATCATAAAACCATAATAGTAGACATGTAGTTGATGTTGTTGATGGGCTGTTTGAACTACACATTCAGTCATTTTAAATGTGATTAAATCATTTGAAATTGAATTGTTAAAGTCTTATTTCCATAGGAGTAAAATTATATCATTTAAAGGTAGCAATGTCCAGGATAGATTTTTCTTAATCAAAATTCTCATTAGGGAAATTTAGCTCTATATTACATGGTTCAGCTTGTCTTATTTTAAAATGCTGCCATAATCAATAATGAAAAGTGAGTGAATAGAAAGAGAAATTTTGTCATTTTATTATCTTCTTTCTATTCATATCCTTCCCAGAATCTTCTTGAAGAGGGTGTCAAAAACAACCCTAGGGTACCCAAGCTCCTTTTTTTTTTAACCCCTGTTAAGAGGACTGGATGAAAAAGGGTAGGGGACTTTTTAGAGAAATCCATCCTGGAAGAGGGAGGGCCAGTGAAAAAATTACACAGAAAAGGTGAGAGTTGATACAAAATTTGTATAGTCAAGTTAGAGAATATTGGTTAAAATGTGGACTTTGGAGTAAAGATGTTGGGTTCAATTTCTAAGTTACTATGCATTGTTCTCTCTTTGTAATCCTTAGTTTTCATCTGTACAGCAGGGTAGGAGTAGCTATAGTTGTTATAAAGGTTAAATAAAACAAGCCATGCAGCACACTTAGCACAGTGTCTGACAAATATGATTGAGAAGGTTTATAGTATAAGCCGAGAAGTAAGCATTAGCAATATGCAAGCGTCCCAGAAATCTCTCACTCAATATTAAGAACAAATCATTAAGTAGGACTAGGGCTCGATATGGGCCATATTTCTATTATGCTTAGTGGGATAAATTAGCCAAATCAGGAATAGAGAGACTCTTCTTTCTCTCTTCAAAGCCATGCAAAGAGATGGCGCAAACCAATGGATAGGAAAGGAAAAGAGACAATCCTAGCCACCCACTGGATACTAATGGTAACTAGAGAATGCACAGCCTTTCGTAAGAAAATCCTTGTCAAACATACGAGAAGTGGAAGGTCAAGATAAAAAAGAGACTATGAGGGCTTCCCTGGTGGCGCAGTGGTTGGGAGTCCGCCTGCCGATGCAGGGAGCACGGGTTCGCGCCCCGGTCCGGGAGGATCCCACATGCCGCGGAGCAGCTGGGCCCATGAGCTATGGCCGCTGAGCCTGCGCGTCTGGAGCCTGTGCTCCGCAGAGGGAGGGGCCGCGGCAGTGAGAGGCCCGCGTACCGCAAAAAAAAAAAAAAAAAAGAGACAGTGAAATGCAGGCTGAGCCCGATTATACTGCATGTTGACATTGTCAGAGTGTAGTTACACAACAGGAATAAAGGGGTTAGTTAAAATACATAAGTAATATATCAAAAAAGCTGAAGGAGGATCTAAGAAAGAAACAAAAGGGAAATATCATGATATTGTATATACAAAAAGAAAGGTGTGGAGCGAGATGTACTTTTGATGTACACTGTAAAACAGTGCCAAAACTACAGAATAAATGAAGTAAACGTGAAAGGAACCTTACAGCCAAAAATGAGAAGTTTACTCTTTTTGTTTTACTTGTATGTTTCTTATATGAATCTTCTACCAACAGAGTAGAGTCCACAGCACGTGGTCCTTCTTACGGGAGATTTAAAATTTTTCCAATATACATGTTCTCAGTTTTTCTCTGTGTGACTCATCTCACTTAGCATAATGCTCTCAAGGATCATCCATGTTGTCACAAGTGGCAGGGTTTCCTTCTTTCTCCTGGTTGAATAATATTCTTTATCCATGTTATATGGCAGCTAAATCCCAATTTTAAAATGTTCTGTTTTTCTATTTATACGCAAAGAGAAAAATGAGAAACGATCTGAAAGTAAGAGGAATAAAACTAAACATCCATCATCACCTGGGAGATGACTTCTCTGGGAAACAAAGAAAATGGTCAGGGTATAGTTTGAATCTCTGTGTCCAGAACAGAGATTCTTAACATGGGGTCAATACCCTTGATATTAAATGCAAGATGTTTGGTGTCTGAGATGTCATTCTAAAGAGATAGCCCATAGCTTTCATCTGATTTTCAAACACATTCATTATTCTTGTCCCAAAAGTTTAGAAACAACTGATCTGGAGAAAGATAACTAAATATGACTAATGCGTACATGACACGTGCAGCTTATATTTATGGATTAGCTTTCAGTGGAGTTTCCAAGGGGTTAGAAGAAAGGAGCGTTAAGGTCATCTGGGCAGGGAAGGCAAAAAACATATTATATTGGCTAATACTGAAAAATTAGAAGGAAAAGAAGTTTTCTGGAGAAAAGAAAATCTGTAAGACAAGAGGAAACTTTAGAATATGCAAGAGTGCAACAGAGTGACAGATAAAGGAAATCTAAGAAAGTTATATACAAAGACAAAGCATATGTATTAAACTCATGGTCTTGCAAATAATAATGCTAAAGTAATCATTAAAAGTTTGGAAGAAACAGATTGACTTGGAATGCCATAAAGATGATCATAGATAACATATTTAAATAACATCAACTTTTTGATTATGTGAGGGGAAAGATGTAAGAAGCAGAAATAGCAACGTCTCATTGAATGAAAAAGAATGAAATAACTTGGAGTCCAGTTGAACAAGATTGTGGAAGCATGTTGGAAAAGTATTGACAGTTTCCAGTAAAAAGAAAAAGGAAAAGAAAAAACCTAATCTTGGCCATAAAGGGATGAATCTAGGGGAAATCAAGTTTCATACAATTTAAGAAAAATAATACAAAAATGGTCATTCAGAATTAGGCATACAATGAATATGTATCTAAAATGAGATAAATGACTATAAATTAACACTTTTATTCCTTCTTAATATGACAATAAATTTTTCTCTATAGGGAAAATAGACAACTTACTCTTTTCTTTTGGATGGTTAATTGGAATTTATACTTGTAGTGTTCTACAGTGTGTACATCCAAAACGTGGAGATTTTAAGACATTCTCTATTGCATGATTCTCAACAAAAATTTTAAAAATTGTGTTTACTGAGGAGAACTCATTTTAACTAGTTATCGAAGAGAAACAAATTCTTTGCTTACAGTTATGTGCAGCTGTTTATTAGATTTGTCTACAGACTAGCTTCTGGCTCTGAACATTTCAAACCTTCTTTTTCCTTTCCTCCCCATGTTCTTCTGATGCTGGGCGTAGGACCATCTGACACAAGGAAAGTGTCATAGAGGGAAGTCAGCGTAGAATGATGTGGCCATCTCAGTCAACTGCAGCTTAAAAAAATAGTCATCTTTTCCAACTTGATAAAAACATATGATCGTGTGGAACTTTGTTAGTGCCACTGCATGGGTTTTGGGGGTAGTCAGCCTTGAAGCTTAAACGTTATTTGCTTCAATGTAAATCTACCTCTAGGCTATATGTGGGTAAAAGAATTTGGAAACAGCCTATCCAAAAAAGTTAATCATGCTGTAAAAAAGATGAGGACAAAGTAATCAAAGACAAAACACTAAAAATGTAAACCTTACAGGTTGTTAAACTAATTTATATCCAACATTACTGAACGTGTCCATTTGCGCATTGCTGAGGGGAGAATTACAATCTTAAAGAAAATGAGATTATTCCTGGTAGGAGGATAATTTATTGCAAAGCACACAGTCTTGTGAATACAGCCACTTGTGGGAAAATAAGCTTAGATTTTTGTTCCATGACTCATCATGTTCACTCTTGCTCCAGAGACAGTCCTGAAAAAATACCATAATCCCAGTCCCTCTTCAGGGTCCTATCATCCCACCTATGTGCCGTTTTCCTTCTTCTTGACCCCATTTCAGGCTCCAGCCGCTATTAGGTTTCTAAGCCCCATCCCTTATGGGGTCTGTTCCTGCCCTGCACCCTGGTTATGCTCTCTCAGGGCGCTGGGCTTTTGCATATGCTCGTTCTTCTGCCTGCAACATTCTCTCTTCCCACTTATTTATCTCCTATCATATCCTTCAATTCCAAGCTCAAGCATTACTTCCTCAGGGAACCTTTTCTGAACCCCAAATAGGTCACATCCCTCTGTTATACATTCTCCCAGCCCCCTACCAGCTCTTTTGTAACACCCATCGGTGGCAATTTTACATTTATTTGTGTGAATATTTGTTTAATGTTTGCCTCTCTCTTCAGATACGGAGCTCGGCTTTATGTTGGGCAAGCTTGTATGCAATATCCAGTTTTTGTTTGTTTTCTTTCTAGTTCCAACTAGGTCACTGTATATGCAATGTTGGTTAGCAGACATTTGGTCCTGTCTAAAACGTCCATAAGACATTTGGTCCATTCAATATTTGGTCCACGCCAAAAGTTCTTTGATATTTGATCCTGTCCAAAACAACTGTAATGCACTTGATCCATAAGATATTTGGTTCACAGCAAAAGGTTCTTGATATTTTCAGGACCATTCGGTCCTGTCCAAAGCATCCATAAGACATTTGATCCAGGCCAGTAGGTCCCTGATATTTTGACCTGTCCAAAACCATTTGGACCAGATGGGCCCATGGATATTTTGGCTTTGTTTGTTTGTTTATTTAACTTTTATTTTATATTAGAGTATAGTTGATTTACAATGTTGTGTTAGTTTCAGGTGTAGGCAAGGTTATTCAGTTATATGTGTGTGCATATATATATATATATATTCTTCTTCAGGTTCTTTTCCCTTTTAGGTTATTACAGAATATTGAGTAGAGTTCCCTGTGCTATACAATAAATCTTTGTTGATTATTTATTTTACGTATAATAGTGTGTATATATTAATCCCAAACTCCTAATTTATCCCCCCCCACAACCTTTCCCCTTTGGTAACCCTAAGTTTGTTTTCTAAGTCTGTGAGTCTGTTTCTGTTTTGTAAATAAGATCATCTGTATCATTTTTTTAAAATTCCACATACAAGTGATATCATATGATATTTATCTTACATCACTTAATATGATAATCTCTAAGTCCATCCATGTTGCTGCAAATGACATTATTTCATTCTTTTTATGGCTGAGTAATAGTCCATTGTATACATGTACCACATCTTCTTTATCCATTCCTCTGTCAACAGGCACTTATGTTGCTTCCATGTCTTGGCTGTTGTAAGTAGTGCTGCAGTGAACATTGGGGTGCATGTATCTTTTCGAATTAAGGTTTCCTCCAGATACATATTTTTAGCTTTTTAAGGAACCGCTATTTTATTTTCCGCAGTGGCTGTACCATTTTACATTTCCACCAACAGTATAGGAGGGTTCGCTTTTCTTCACACCCTCTCCAGCATTCATTGTAGACTTTCTGATGATGGCCATTCTGACCAGTGTAAGGTGATACCTCATTATAGTTTTGATTTGCATTTCTCTAATAATTAGCGATGTTGAGCATATTTTCATGTGCTTTTTGGCATCTGTATGTCTTCTTTGGAGAAATGTCTATTTAGGTCTTCTGCCCATTTTTTGATTGGGTTGTTTGTTTTTTATATTAAGCTGTATGAGCTGTTTGTATATTTTGTTGATTAATCCCTTGTCGGTCACATCATTTGCAAATATTTTCTCCCATTCTGTGGGTTGTCTTTTCATTTTGTTTATGATTTCCTTTGCTGTGCAAATGCTTTTAAGTTTTATTAAGTCCCCTTTGTTTAGTTTTGTTTTTATTTTCATTACTCTTGGAGGTGGATCCAAAAAGATACTGCTGTGATTTTTTTTTTTTTTTTTTTTTTTTTTTTTTTTTGCTTGTAAGGAGCATGTGGGATCTTCTTGGACCGGGGCACGAACCCGTGTCCCCTGCATCGGCAGGCAGACTTTCAACCACTGCACCACCAGGGACGCCCTGCTGCGATTTTTTTCAAAGAGTGTTCTACCCTATGTTTTCCTCTAAGAGTTTTATAATATCCGTTTTTACATTTAGCTGTTTAATCCAATTTGAGTTTATTTTTGTGTGTGGTGTTAGAGAATGTTTTAATTTCATTCTTTTACATGTAACTGTCCAGTTTTCCCAGCACCACTTATTGAAGAGACTGTCTTTTCTCCATTGTGTATTCTTGCCTCCTTTGTCATAGATTAATTGACCATAGGTGTGTGGGTTTATTCCTGGGCTTTCTATCTTGTTCCATTGATCTATAAGTCTGTCTTTGTGCCAATACCATACTGTTTGTTTGTTTGCTTTTTAATTAATTAATTTATTTTTATTTTTGGCTGTGTTGGGTCTTCGTTTCTGTGCGAGGGCTTTCTCTAGTTGCGGCGAGTGAGGGCCACTCTTCATTGCGGTGCGCTGGCCTCTCACTGTCGTGGCCTCTCTTGTTGCGGAGCACAGGCTCCAGACGCGCAGGCTCAGTAGTTGTGGCTCACAGGCCCAGTTGCTCCGCGGCATGTGGGATCCTCCCAGACCAGGGCTCGAACCTGTGTCCCCTGCATTGGCAGGCAGATTCTCAACCACTGTGCCACCAGGGAAGCCCTGTTTTTTTTTTTTTTTAATTGGAGTATAATTGCTTTACAATGCTGTGCTAGTTTATGTTGTACAATGAAATGAATCAGCTAAATGTATACCTATATCCCCTCCCTCTTGGACCTTCCTACCAACACCCCCAGTCCCACACATCCAGGTCGTCACAGAGCACCGAGCTGAGCTCCCTGTGCTATATAGCCGTTCCCACTAGCTATTTATTTTGCACATGGTAGTATATTGATGTCAAACCTAACCTCCCAATTCGTCCCACCCTTCCCCTTCCCCCTCCTGTGTCCACATGTCCATTCTCTATGTCTACATCTCTATTCCTGCCCTGCAAATAAGTTCATCTGTACCATTTTTATAGACTCCACATATATGTGCTAATATACGATATTTGTTTTTCTCTTTCTGGCTTATTACTTCAGTCTGTATGACAGACTCTAGGTCAATCCACGTCTCTACAAATGACCCAATTTTGTTCCTTTTTATGGCTGAGTAATATTCCATTGTATATATGTACCACATCTTCTTTATCCATTCATCTGTCATTGGACATTTAGGTTGTTTCCATGTCCTGACTATTGTAAATAGTGCTGCAATGAACATTGGGGTACCTGTGTCCTTTTAGCTTATGGTTTTCTCAGGGTATATAAACCAGTAGTGGGATTGCTGGGTCATATGGTAGTTCTATTTTTACTTTTTTAAGGAACCTCCATACTGTTCTCCATAGTGGCTGTATCAGTTGATGACTGTAGCTTTAGTATAGTCTGAAGTCAAGGAGCCTGATTCCTCCAGCTCCTTTTTTCTTTCTCAAGATTGCTTTGGCTTTTTGGGGTCTTTTGTGTTTCCATACAAATTAAAAAAAAAAAATTTGTTCTAGTTCTGTGAAAAATGCTGTTGGTAATTTGTTAGGGATTGCTCTGAAACTCCAGATTGCCTTGGGTAGTAGAGTCATTTTGACAGTATTGATTCTTCCAATCAAAGTATATGGTGTATCTTTCCCTCTGTTTGTCTCACCTTCAATTTCTTTCATCAGAGTCTTACAGTTTTTGGAGTACAAGTCTTTTGCCTCCTTAGATAGGTATATTCTTAGGTATTTTATTTTTTTAATGCAACGGTAAATGGGATTGTTTCCTTAATTTCTCTTTCTGATCTTTTGTTGCTAGTGTATAGAAATGCAACAGATTTCTGTGTACTAATTTTGTATTTTGCAACACTACCAAATTCACTGTTGAGCTGTAGTAGTTTTCTGGTAGCATCTTTAGGATTTTCTATGTATAGCGTCATGTCATCTTCACAAACAATGACACTTTTACTTCTTCTTTTCCAGTTTGGATTCCTTTTATTTCGTTTTATTCTCTGATTGTCTTGGCTAGGACTTCCAAAACTATACTGAATAAAAGTGGCGAGAGTAGACATACTTGTCTTGTTCCTGATCTTAGAGGGAATGCTTTCAGGTTTTCATCATCGTTGAGTATGTTGTTAGCTGTGGGTTTGTGATATATGGCCTTTATTATGTTGAGGTAGGTTTCCGCTGTGCCCTCTTTCTGGAGAGTTTTTATCATAAATGGGTGTTGAATTTTGTTGAAAGCTGTTTCTGCATCTATTGAGATGATCATATGGTTTTATTCTTCAGTTTATTAATGTGGTGTATCACACTGATTGATTTGCGGATATTGGAAAATCCTGCATCCCTGGGATAAATCTCACTTGATCATCGTGTATTATCCTTTTAATGTGTTGTTGGATTCTGTTTGCTAGTATTCTGTTAAGCATTTTTGCATCTATGTTCATCAGTGATATTGGCCTGTAATTTTCTCTTTTTGTGGTATCTTTGTCCGGTTTTGGTATCAGGGTGATGGTGGCCTCATAGAATGAGTTTGGGAGTGTCCCCTCCTCTGCAATATTTTGGAATAATTTCAGAAGGATAGGTGTTAACTCTTCTCTAAATGTGTGGTAGAATTCGCCCGTGAAGTCATCAGGTCCTGGAGTTTTGTTTTTTGGGAGTTTTTAAATCATGGTTTAAATTTCTGTACTTGTGATTGGTCTGTTCATACTTTCTGCTTCTTCCTGGTTCAGTCTTGGGGGGTGGTACCTTTCTAAGAATTTGTCTATTTATTCTAAGTTGTTCATTTTATTGGCATATAGTTGCTTGTAGTAGTCTCTTAGGATCATTTTGGATAGGACCGCATTTCGGAGACTTTTTGGTGTGGACCAAATTTCTCATGGACGTTTAGGACGGAACCAAATGTTCTGCAAGGAAACAGTTCTCTACACCGTAAAGATTTTCCTCTCTAGCCTTATTTAACCCCAGTTTGCCCGTTGTTTTTCTCAATGAATAGCTATTAATTACAAATTATGTACTAGACATTGCTGGCAATAACATAAGTAGTGTATTAAAAGAGTTTATAGCATTAAAGTGTGGTAAAGAATGTAGTTGAATTTAAAAAATATAGTCTAGGCAAAATTCTAATCTTACTGGGAACATCAGACCTAAAATGACATTCTACTCATAAGGCATCTGTCATTTTAGATGATATATCATAAACTAATTTATCATATGTCCATGACTAAGAGAGTGTAGATGTGTGATATCTGCAAAGAATATTTGCATTTTTTTAGAGGATGATCCAATAGCTGACTCACTGCATTTGAAGGACTTTTGGTATGAAAACAGACTTAAAAGGAGAAAATTGGGGAGATAGAGGCCTTCCTGGTAGAAATGTAAAAGTACAGTCCAAGCCTATGACTAAAACCGAACTTGATTTTTTTTTTCTGTGGGTTTTTTTCTCCTATTCTGGAGACAATTCTTTTGTTATGTAGTTTAAAGGAGGTGAAATATGCAAACAGACAAAGACAGCAACAGAAACTTCCTAGGCCTCTGAGGCTTTAAGAACAGCTGTCGTGGAAGTGGACTTGGTTGACACCGAAATAACAGTGATGCAGTATGAGTGCCTTTTACTTATGACAGTCTATGCATTTATCAGTTGCAAATGTACTGTGTATACAGCCAGCAATTTGTCAAGGAGTGTGGTTGAAAGGTGTTTGGCCCAGATAAAAGGGCCCATATGTAGAAAAGTTTGGTTTGTTTAAACTGTATGGTCAGTAATAAAAGGGAAAGGAGAGCAACATGTCTTATCGTCCCTGACCACAGAGATAGTTGTTCTTGGAAAACTGGCTTCATATATTATAAAACGCATGTATAAACGACCTACAGTAATTTTTTTTTTTTTTTTTTTTTTTTTGCGGTACGCGGGCCTCTCACTGTTGTGGCCTCTCCCGCTGCGGAGCACAGGCTCCGGACGCGCAGGCTCAGCGGCCACGGCTCACGGGCCCAGCCGCTCCGCGACATGTGGGATCTTCCCGGACCGGGGCATGAACCCGTGTCCCCTGCATCGGCAGGCGGACTCTCAACCACTGCGCCACATGGGAAGCCCTACAGTAATTTTAAAGCTTGCTTTCTGGCCTACTATTAACATAAGAAAATTTAGACATAACCAGTTTACTTCTATCACGTTCTATCCTTTACTCTCAAGACTTGGGTTCAAATGGAAGCTGAGCAGTTTACTTGCTTTATGGTCTTAGGCAATCAGGATTTCAGTTTTTATTTTTTTCTTCTGTAGCACAATAAAAAATAGAAGAAAAAAACAATAATACTTAATGATTAGGCATAAAGATTTTGAGAAGTAACATAAGTAAATGTTGTGTGCAAATTCTAAAGTTCCACATAGGTGACACACACCCCCATACTTAGGCATTCTGTGTTCATCTTTTCTATTCACGTACTTTGCAAAACTGCTCTTTTAACAAAAATAAAAATGGCACCATGGCTATTACTCAAAAGTATTTCTATTTATATAACCGCAATAGGCTACTCTGATAAGCATGATACATAAATCCTTTCAAAGCACCCTTTAGAAAAATTCATCTCACAGGGATTGTGCTTCCCACTTTGAGGTCATTCAGTAGATGAATGGGGTGCTTATTTATAGTGGAACTTAATTATTCCCATAAAGAACTATGGTAAACATTGAGGTTAAAAGAGGAAACATATGAAAGGATCTCCTTCACCAGGAACTTTAGTGAGAAAAGAAATGTGTTGTGTGACCATAGGCAACCATCAGATGGCCACATTCATTTTCCTCTTCCTCCTTCATTCTATAACAATGAGTGAAAAGCAGATAGGGATGGATCCTAATCCAATTTGAAGTTCTGCCACCTGATGAAAGATTATGATTTCGAGCCACGTTCCAAAAGGACAGCGATTTGAACTCAGAATTATACGATATTCATTGGGAGCTGTTTTCTTTCCATCTAAATCTCCTTCCTTTCTGCAATTGTTTACCGGTTAGAAACAATGCCTGCCACAGCTCATATGCATATAAGATAGAGAGTAGGAGGAGAAACTGATTGCCTATGATTTAATATGGGTATTAGTAATGAGTTTCCTTTCCAACTTGGGATTTATGTTTGAGAGTTAAGTGCTTTGGTCCGAAGGAGGAAGAATCAGGGAGTTCAGTGATGGAGCATTTTCTTCTGTAGTTTCAATGGTGCATTGAAGGAGGGCTATAGGTAGGGGAGCAGGTAAACAGTTGGAAGAGAAATAAAGATGGATGAGAAAAAGTACACGGATAATATACTTAGTGCTCACCGCTTGCCTAGCTTTCTCACCACCCCATCACTTCACTATTCGTAAAGGCTGATCATTTACCAAGGAGAAACTAATGCAATTAGAGCAGAAAGACTAAATACTGTACTTGTATCAGTTATCTATTGCTGTTTAATGAAGTACCCCAAGACATCCACAGTCACATTGCAAAGGGACAAGGACACAGGGGGGCATGGGTCATTAGACAGTTGTTGTAAGTATCTACCACAGATGATAATAAATGTTTCCAGTATACTAGTAAGCATGTAAAAAAGAAAAATCACTCATTAATTTTAGAAACTTCTTTATCTGTAGTCACTGGAATGGCATAATATTTTTATCAGACAAGTATGTGTAAAGTTAGCCATTAAAATAATTCCAAATATGAAATTGGCTGTTTCTTAACAGTGAATCTTGTATAAGTTGGAAAGACATTTATATTTGGAGGGTTGAGGTTATTACCCCTAGTCCCCCAGTGTTTAATAATTTAAGGCCTGGGTTTGTGGGAAAATTTAATAATGTATAGTGCTAGGCATGTCTACAGGGATACAGTAGTAAGTTTTGATAGAAATTTTCTTGGATTCTGAAATGTACTTGACAAGATCTTTATTCCATAAACCTTATGGATGTGTTCTATTTAGGGGGATACAATGTATTTAGGAGATAACCCTGACACAGAATTCCTGTCCGCTACTATAAATGTTAAATATGTTTTGAAAATAAGTGGAAAAAAGTTATATCTGAGAGAAAGCACAGAAAAAAAAATTAATATAGTGCTTTACTTACCTCCTAAAATATAAATCCTTTCTTCATCCATACAACAAATTCATGTATTGACTAAGTTATTGTTAAGATTATAGACCTCAGCTAGAAACAAAACAGTAAAAAAAAAAAAATTCCTACCATCATGAAGCTTACATTCTAGTAGAATTATGTGCAAATAAATAAGTGAACACTATCATGTCAGATGCTGTGAGTGCCAAGGAGGCAACAGAATTTGGAAAAGAATAGATACATGTATATGTATAACTGAATCACTTTGCTGTACACCAGGAACTAATGCAAAATTGTTAATCAACTATACTCCAATATAAAATAAAAAGTTAAAAAAAAAATAAATACATTGGGTGGTTTGGGAAGATGTCACTGAGTAGATGCTATTTGAGCAAAGAACTGAAGGGCATGAAGAACTAAGCAATTGCCTGACGGGGGCACGTGCTGGCCGGGTTGACATACGGCCATGAGGCCAGGATGGCTTGGGTGGAGTGAGCACAGGGAGGTGAGTAGCAGGGGAGTCTGGGGAGGGCCCCAAAGAGAGAGGCTTTTTGTCTGAGCCTCCGATGGCTGCGTGAGCCATGTCAGCATTTTGGTTGCCATCTTGGTAATGTGGGAAGCTATCAAAGGGATTGGTGCACAGGAATGACACAGTCGGATTTTTTTTTTTTTTTTTTTTTTTTTTACGCGGCATGTGGGATGCTCCCGGACCGGGGCACGAACCCGCGTCCCCTGCATCAGCAGACGGACTCGCAACCACTGCGCCACCAGGGAAGCCCCGGATTTATTTTTTTAAATAAGCATTCTAGTACCACGTTGAAAATAGACGGTGAGTCAAATGATAAGGGAAGAAACATCTAGGCCCATTGTGAGGCTATGACCATAACTGCGTATGAGAGCTTGGTGGTCTAGATGACAGAGGTGAGAAGTGGACTGGTTTTGGAAGAATTTGGAAGAAAGAGGTACAGGATTAGCCAGTATCTTGGATAGGAGCTGTATTCGTCAACTTTAATTTATGTGGCAATTACAGACCACTTCAAATCTTCCCCCAAATCTCAGAAGTTTACAACAACAAGCATTGATTTCTTGCTCAGGTTACATGCAGGCCGCTGTGGGTTTGCTCATCTGTGGGTCTGCCTGGCCCTGCTTTGCTCCTTCTCCTGTTTTCCATGAATCCCAGAATTCAGGCTGGAGGAGCAGTTCCAATTAGGGAGCTTTCAGTCTTCTTGAAAGTGGGCATTCCTCTTAAAACTTGTGTGGAGACAAGGTGTCAATCACATCTCATATGCTATTGCCCAAAGCACCATTGCCAAGCCCATGGTCAGCTAGGTGGACACAAACGCTCCTCCTTTGGGGAGGTCCCTCAGGTCTCTTTATGTGACAGAGAAGGGAGCAAATCATCGGAAACCATAATACAACCTGCCTCATCACAGACCAAGAGAAAAATCTGGTTTTTCTGGTTGGCCTGAACAACGAGAAAAAGAGTTGCGGTCCACTGAGATGGAAAAGACAATGAGGGGAATAGACTTAAAAATGTATTTTAAAAAATGATAATAACAACATCACATTATTTCCATTATTTTCAACATTTAAAAAGTCTATTATGAGATATGGAAAATATACGGTGTTCTGGATGTCTGATCAGTTGTACAAAGGCCACGAGATAACCAAGGTACCAGGTCGTTATCATTTGAAGTGAAATAGCTACACGGTTCAGAACAATTAACGTGGTGTCATAAAAATATCTGTGTTCATAAGGGTAGCCCACTTCAAAGTCCTATAACTATTATTCACAGATCATCAGCTGCATTTAAGGGACAGAGATATTGAAGCTGCTTTGCCCTTCACACCTTTAAGAGTCATAAGTATTGCCCTCCACTACGGAAACAGAAAACCAGTATAAAATCCGCACAGGATAATTATCAAGGTATTTATCCCTTGTGTAGAAGTGGTATTTTGCAGCCTTTGTGAAAGTACTGTTACACGTGCTTCTTACATCACCTAAGCCTGCTGGTACATGGGTTTCTGCAGAATGAGGGACGGTTGATCAGCTTTTGGCAGAGATCAGCAAAATTTGCGAGCATTTTAGCCTCTCCATCAAGACTCATAAAATATTTTGGAAACTACAGGACAAAAAAAGCAACCCATCCAAGCAGAAAATTAAAAAGCAATCTGCCAGTTCAATGGAATTCAGCCTTTGCTAGGCTGCAAATGCCGGTAAAATGGTTAAATATTCATTCATGATTACTCAGAGACGCAAAGCTACGATTGAAACATGAAAAAAAAATGTATATGTATGGGCTATGGGAGGGCTGGCAGAGTAGAGAAGAAAACAGGGCTAAATTGTAGAGCAGTATGGGGTTTGGGGATTTTTGGTTCAGTTTCTCTTTTTTTGTGTGTTTTTAAACTGGATTTCTATCAAGATGCCTGAGAACCCTGCATTTAGATGGGATGGGAAAAGAGAGAGCGGGTTAACCCTGTGAACCCCTGCTGCTCCAAAGAGTAAGCAATTCTTTTTTTTTTGGCATGTAATGTTTTATTCATTAATGATTACTTATAAGAGTTAGAGGAGATAAGAAAGGAATACTACAGTTTTATGAGTAGAAAATAAAAGAATTTGTACAACTCCCTTAAAAAAAGAAACTGTTGTTAATCATTTAAATTTATATTTCTATTGTGTGGTAACAGATTTAGACATCTGTAAAAGTTCCAGTAGATGCTAGTAATGTTCAAGGGTAATTCAAAAACATAAGTACACAAAACTATGAAGATATTCTTTGAGTTTCACAGACATCCAAAGTCAATCTGAGAATTCTGTGCATAAGAGCAGTTCTTTTTTTTCCTGTTTTTGTGTTGGATTTCTGCCTCAGATTGCCTTTGAGTCCAGAGCGGTGCTCATTTCCTCACTTGACAGTAAAACTGTCCCCAAAGTCACCAGTTGTGTGACTCAAGAAATGTGTGTTGTGTTGACTGTCAATTTCTTTAAAAAAAAAGATGATGAGGCAAAGCTAAGTTTATTAGATGTATGGCACTAAAAGAGGACATTACCTCATCAGAGCAATGTCTGGAGGGGAGAAGCTGGAGGAGGTTATTTACAGAGGCGTGGGGACTGAGCTGAGTGATTTTAAGGCAGGTCTTGTGTGAGGAGCGCTGGTTAGGGCTGGGTAGAGTCAGTGACCTAATAGCTTTGGATCTGGGACGCCATGAGGCAAGAATCTTAAAGTGGTTGGATAAGCAAGGTCTTAGTCTTGGCAAGTAAGCTGTTGAGCTGGTTCATGACCTTATCTTCAGGAGCAAGCCGTTAAATGATCTTTATTGGCCTCAGTACTGTTCGACGTAGGCTCAGGCAACTCTGTTGGTCTCAGTACTTAGTTGAGAATTTAGCAATTCCAGGAGATTTTGGAAGATTCTACTCCATGTCCCAGATGAGTAAAGTCTCTCTGGTCTCATCCTCTGCCAGACGTTTCATCAAGAAATGATGGAACTCAAGACCATTGAATTGCAGACTTCAAGTGGGTAAATTGATAGCGCATGTGAATTATAATATCTCAATAAAACCTTACAAACAAAAGTAAAAGCAGATAAGGAAATAAAAAGAAGGAATGACAGAATGCTGAAACCGCCATTGTATTATAAACAGTAGGAGGTTGATAATAGCAAGAAAGATTGCAATTCACCTGTCATCTAAAAGACAGAAAGCTATTAAGACCGACAACTCCTTCCTCTGCTTTTCTAGCCCCTTCGACACTAGTTTTGTCTGTCTCTTGGCTTCCTGTAAGACCAAAATGTGGCACAGCTATGTGCTCCAAAGAGAAGCAGCAATTGCAATCTACCCACATTGGTTAGAAGCCAGGCATTACCCAAACTCCTGGGCTACCAAAAAGAAGAAATGCCTCAGACAATATGACATGCAATACTGCTCTTTGGGGGCTAAGACAATTAGGGGACCAGGTATAAGAAGCCTTGAACACCCCTGTTTCTCCTATTTCTAGGAAACATCCCTCCCACTTACTAGTAGAAAAGTGTCTACTGCATTTTGGGAAATGTTTCCATTATTAGATGTGTGTTTTGTTATGAATATCCTATGGTTGAAGAACTTGCAAGTTGTTTCATTTGACCCAAAGAGAGCTCAGTTGTCAAGTTTCACATCCCAAAGGTGCCATCAAATATAAACTTCGACTGTGTCATTTTGGATTTCTGATGGCAATTCCTCTGAGTCTAGAAAACCTGTAAAACATAATTAGGCTTGAGATAACTCTACCGTGAATCCTTTTTAGTACCCATTTTTTCAGACCATATGGAAACAGCAACAATTTATCACCCCTGCCTTCACCTATCCCCCTCTTCTTCCTCCTGTGTTTCAGAACTGAAAAGGAATGAATACAAAATTATTTCTGTCAGGAGAGAGAAATGATAGACCCAGTAATTGCCCTGTCCAGAGTTTTGGTGAGAGAAGTATTGTGAAATCACAATATGATACAAGTCTCATGGAGGATTTCCTCATGTACCGTGTTTGTTGATCTCCCAACTGAATAAAAAACACCTCATCCCACATTTCTTCTTTCAGGTCTAGTAAGGAGAGATCTATCAGCTACTGTGGCTTTAACATTCAGATAGTTTACTTTTGTTTTTTTGTTGGTTGGTTGGTTTTATTGAAGTGTAATTGACACATAAAATGGTAAGATATTTGAAGTATACAGTGTGATGACTTGGTATATGTATCCACTGTGAAAGGAAGATCTTTGGGGAAGCGTCTATATTTTGAAATCTTTAAATACAAGGAGAAAGGTATATGATGAAATCAAAATGCAGTGCACGAGAGTTAAGACTTCCCAGGCAGTCTCTGTTACTTCATTCTGGCTCTATATAGGAACATTCCTTACATCATGGACTTCTTCAGGCCTGATGTTTTCCCATTTTTAGTTGTTATTCTCTTTCAGTACTGCATCCTTTGGGTACGTGAGAGGTTATTAATAGCAACAACAAAACATAGAATGATGGACAGTTGTAAAAGATGACTGTCTAGGGAAGATGCTGATGTACAAGATGACGTTTGCATTCCTGTCACTGATGAGGGAAAGGGACACACAATCCCATAAAGATGATGGAATCTTTTAAGGAACGTTTTCACCGGAAAAGTCCTCCCTTGCCCTGCCTTGGGCATGCTATCCATGAATGATTGATTGCCAGGATATTATTGAATTCCTCATCTTGCTACGTTAATATTAATAGGAAGAAAAACTAGCCGTGAGTGGGGTTGATAGAACAGAAAGCTACAGTCACCTCAGGGTGGAAATTATGATTTGAATCTAGCCATGAAGATAAACACTTCCTCAGGTGCTCAAATCCTTAAAAATTAGGTGAAGTGTGCTTACCAGAAAGTGGCAGCCAGCCAGGGAAAGGCGGGTCATGTCTCTCAAGAAAATTAAACCCATTTGGCTTCTCCATTCTGGTGTCTTCTTGTTTAGTTCTTCTGGAGATTAATTAGTTTGGATGAGCAGCTCTAGCAAATGTTTGGGTTCTGTTAGTTTAAGGTAATAAAGGGAAAAGCATCCTGGCTGGCAACTAGGTGCTCAGAGAGGTACAGAGCATTGAAAGAGAAACCACAATGGACAAAATAAACTGCTGTGACTTAAAAATACCTATATTAAACCAAACCAATCCACCATCGCAGACAGTCTAAGCACTAACTCCTTTTACAAGGGCTCCTTGAGATCTGTATGTTCCAAGGTAAGATTAGAGGCAAACTGATCCAGCAGGAACTCTGCAAAGTCATGCATCCTAAGAGCCCTGTTCCGGCAAGTCTGCTCATTTATAAATTCAGACCAATCCCTGCTCAGACCATCCTATCACTTCGTCTAGCCCCCAGACTCTAAACGTAATCTACCTTATAGAGACAGCTCTTGGTTCTGCTGGGATGCATTTCCTTGTACAGCTCATCAGTTAACAGTTTGACGACAGTGGTTTGGGTGGTTGTCCTTAGTTGGTAGGCTCTGACAAGTAATAGGGGAGGAGTGGAAAAATGAGAGATAAAACTAGAAATCATATAAGATATGATAGGTAAACCTTTGAATTAACATATATGATCTGTTTCTAGGATTTTTCTCTAAACATATTAAATCAAAATCTCTGGGGCTTGGACCCAAATAACAGTATCTTGTAAAGTCTCTCCAAGTCATTCTGATGAGCAACCAGGCATGAGAACCAATGGATTAAAGACGTGAACATTTTCCCTGCAATACCTCTTTAGTTTTAATTTACATGTGATAAAAGGCATAGATCCAAAGTGAGTGTACAGTTCAGTGATCTTGACACGTGTAAAATTCACGTAATCATTACCTCCATCAGTCTTTCACACCGAAAACTTTCTCTCATGCCCCTTTCCAGTCAATCCCCTCTTGTAGGCAAGCATTGTCCTTTTTTCTATCACCATAGATTTGTTTTACTCATTCTTGACATCACACATGAGAGAGGTTGTTAAAGGTGGCTGACAGAGACCAGGAAATGTCAGCCTAGAAGTGTGGAGCTTCAGCTTTGATTCGTTCATCAGATGTGGTTTACTGTAATTCTTTAATGTTCCAGGTGAGACTGAAACCCTTGGTTAAGTGAGCCAAGATCACAGAACTAATTAATGGAATAAGTGGGCCCACATATCTTCTAATCCCTCTTCATTGACGTTTCTTGTGTCTTTGTCAACATCTTAATAAATATCGTAAGTTCATAGTCCAATGAACTTTATTTTTCATTCTACTACTGACTTTATCTTTGTAAAACATGGATCTGATTACAAAGCCTTCATTGGTTTTCATTGGTCAGAAGTTCCGTGAAGAGCTAGTCTGAGTAAGCAAAATGCAAATGATTGATTTGAGAGTTTAGGCAGAGGAAAGCGCACAGACTAAAAGAATAGAGCACAGATTCGAGGTATCTTTGGGGTGGTTTATGGTGACCAAAGAGAAGCTCGCATGGGGGGGAACGTGGGAGGGAGGAGACTCTTGGATGAGGAGGAAAACTGGCTGGGAAGGAGGTAGAGGCCAGAATCATTAGGGCTTGTATTTTATTTAAAGTAATTTTGTTGGGCTTCCCTGGTGGCGCAGTGGTTGAGAGTCCGCCTGCCGATGTCGGGGACACGGGTTCGTGCCCCTGTCCGGGAAGATCCCACATGCCGCGGAGCGGCTGGGCCCGTGAGCCATGGCCGCTGAGCCTGCGCATCCGGAGCCTGTGCTCCGCAACGGGAGAGGCCACAACAGCGAGAGGCCCGCGTGCCGCAAAAAAATTAATTAATTAAATAAAGTAATTTTGTTTCTGCCCGGGGTCATGGGAGTCTTCAAAATATTTGGGGGATGTGTGTAATGAAAGAACTACAATTTTATATATATATATATAATGTTTTGTGTATATATATATGTACATATATATATATATGTATATATAAAATTACCAGGCACTGTGAACTGTTCTAGGTTCCCTTCATATCAAAGAAAATGTGAACTGATTTATTCAGTTGTTTTTACGGTATTTGGCAGGCAAGTGAAGCAAATTTAAGATATAAAAAACAATGAAATTGATGAACTATGATATATTCCAATTCATATGATCAGATTTGGGGGAAATTTGAGCTTTGGGGAGGTTGTGGCATTCAGAGCAGGCTTCATGTAGGATGTGGAACATGGTCTTGAAGAAAATGTGGGTTTTGAACCAGAATGAGATTGAGGGAAAAGCATTCCAAGATGAAGAATGTGAGGTAGTGGGGTGTGTGTGTGTGTGTGTGCGTGTGTGTGTGCGTGTCGCTTAGAGGGGGAGACTGGGGTTGAAAGATTCTGAGGTATGTCTGCTAGTTATGACAGGAAGTAATGATTTTGAAATTGATTTGGGAGGAAGTTTCTGACTCTCTTCTTGAACAGGAAGGTGGTTTGATGGAAATATGTTTAGGTGAGTTGCATGTAGTATTCAAGTGTTGTACAATACAGGGTTGTGTTAGCAAGATCTGTTGGATAGATAGCAAGTTAAGCTACCAAAGAAAGAACATAGAAAATCTAAAGGTAAAATCGAATGTGGAACTAGAGGGATTGCAAAATCAAAAATGGCTTCAACATTAAAACCTGAAGCTCAGGCCCCCACTAACTGAATCCACCTTCTCTAAAGGAGGGGTAAGGAGATTGGTCTTCCTTATGATACAGTTGCTGCCCCTTCTACTCCTTCTAATGAGTGCCCTTTAGGTAATACTTGGTCTCAGAAATTATCATGCATAGGTCATTCCAATAGTAATGGGTATCTGAGTATCTACCAGGAACAGGAAGACAACCAGAGGGACCACTTAGGTCAGAAGAACTTAATTTGGCCTTTAAGCCACAGTCTAAGTCCTAGTTTCATGGGTACTTTGAGATTCATAGGACTTTGAGATCTATCAGGACTTGTCCAGCTTCCAGAGGCATTCTTGTTTTACATAAGAATCTAGTATTCTTATGATCATTTTCTTTTCTATTATTTTGAATCGTTAATTAAGCCTTAGCTTCTAAGTTAATCTGACTTCAAACTTTTCTTTAATTCTTAGAATGTTTATTCTCAATTTATGCATTTCATGCCATTTTAATGAGAATTGTTGATACTATACATTTTATGAGCAAAGCGTATGCTTGACAGTTTAAATTACCAAGTTGATAATATATGCCACATTCAGTTCTGATGTAAGATCTCTTTACTGTAATCCTTTACAGTTTTTAGTATTTCAGTTACAGACACATTCTGGTTTTGATTTAAATCTAACAGAGCAAAATGCATTTTATTCATTTATATGGAATCAGTATTAAAGGAAATCTTTACACAAAAACATGATTATGTGTTTTAAATATTTGTTTTCCAAGGGAAAACATATTGGTTTGGGATCTTAATCAAGTTGCTGAAAACCTTAGAAATTACCAGTAAATATGGTTAAAACAATACTTTAGCAATTATTTTGATTCATAGTTTGGGCTAGGTCACTTGAGCCTGATTTTGCCCATCAGTCTCATGGAGTATGCATAGATCTATTAGCAGCTTTCCTGGCATAAAATTATTACTTGGAAACTATTTTGAGTTTCACAGAAGAAGGCTCTTATCGTCTATAAATTCATGTTAATGTGAATTTGAAGTACCTGACCAATCTCATTCATTTAAATTTATCCTGTTAGTCTAGGGAAACAGCACACTGATCTTTTTACAGAAAAAGAGTAGAGTGAAGGATTGAAAGAATATCAGTAAGTAAAAGAGTCATTTGCTGAAAATTCTTGCCCTGAGAGGGAGAAGCCTGTCCAGGTAAAACACAGCCATGTAACAACTTCCCTGCCAAGGACATCACACAAGCAGGAGAATCAGCTCTGTAACAGGTTGAAGATAACCTTAATGCCGTATATTGATTAAGTCTCGACACTATTAGCCTGGTATTCTAAGGTTCAAAGGATTGGATCCACTTAAAGCAAACATCAGAAAGGACAGTGTAGCACCTAAACAGCTCCTGTCAAAAGCAATCACTTTGAAGTTTTCAAATGTCAAAATTAAAAGGGTTAAGATAAGATTGATGGGAATTGGGAGAACAGGGTGAGTAGGCATCAGACGTGGATTATTTGAAGACCAGTTGAGTTCTTCCCGAGCCCCACCTCTGTACTCACACTGTTGTAGCCAAGAGAAATGAGTTATTCCCCAGGTGTCCAGGGGTCAGCAATCTGAAACCTGTAAGTAGGGTTCATCCCCGTTTTTCTGGGACTCTCCTAGTTGTCAAAGCTGACTCATCATTGGCATCAAAGTGGGAGCTTTTTTTTTTTTTTAAAGTGGGAGCTTTTAAAGTATACATTCCAGGACCAGCAACTCAGAATTCCTGAGTTTAACTTTAAGGCAGTGAGATTTATAATCTGTATTCATTTTATAAAGTGCCCCCAGGTGAATCTGATAATATAGGTGCTTGGGAAATTCTGTTCTAGGAAACATTAGAATTCCTGATTTTAAGACATTGCTGCCTAAATAAGATGTGTGTGTGTCTGTTTGTGTGTGTGCCTGCTTTCCCTTCCCTTTCCCAAGATGCCAACAACTGTTTCCTCTTCCATATTATAACATACATGGTTACAGTGTCTGCAGGTATCACAGTGTTTGCATGTATTAAGATGTTTTGGGATACTGGACCAAGAAGTTCTTTAAAAAGTGTTCTCTCTCTTTCTCTTTTTCTGCTTCCAGAGACCAGCACAGGGCTTTCACATAGTCTATACTCAGTAAATACCAATAAACAAGAGACGATCTTTAGGAACAGTTTAGTGCTTAAAATCTGTTCTATGGGCCATTAAAGAGTGACATTCAGAGGATGCTTCATGGAGGAAGTGGCATTTGGAGGGGGTCTACAATCCAGTAGGGTAGAGAAAGGGAGCTAAGGTTGTAAGCAGGAGGGGAACAGAATGACCATACCAAGGTGATAGGCATAATTATGGGAAAATGTGTAAATGGCAGAAATTAAAGTTGATCACAGAACATTTTAGATTCCTCACCAGGGCAAGACGAAAGTGATGTTTTAGTAAGGGCCATCTGATCATAATGAATATATTTGGAGTCAAGAGAAACTGACATAAGGAAACCCCTGGTAGACATTTATGCTGCATGTTATAAAAGTACCATTCACACTCAACTAAATTCAGTTTCAAAACAGTAAGTGAAAGAGACCTATACTTCATGTCTTTTTTATGCACGTGCTATTATTTGTTTTCAGGTTTTGTGTGACTGACACCACAGTACCACATTTGTACAGTCAGGTCCTTGAGTATCCTTCTGGGGATGGGCAGCCTATGACCATAGACACAACTTGCTTTTCTTCCTTCTGTTCTTCCCCTTCCTCTCCTTATCTCCCCATCTCCTCCTTCCATTTTCTCCACCCTTTCAGAGACAGACTGCATTGATCATTTCTGAGTTGTTCAGCTAATGTGTCATCATTTTAATGTATGTGATCATATGAGTAAAAAGATACAATCCGCTTAATTTCAACTAGAGACTACTGATATAATTAGGTGTATATCTACATATTTCCCTGGAAACATAGACAACAACCCGCAATTGATATAAACTGTGGTCAAAACAGAAAGGGTCCTACAATACTCTGTGGAATTCAGAGCTTTCTAAAGGCCCTGGGGAACCACTGAAACAAGGTTGCAACTATTATTATATGTTCATTATATGTTTATCATGCCCAAATGTTATTGTGTAATGTTCTTCTATACGTTGGAAACAATAATATTCTGAAAAATATTATAATAAAATTGTTCTTCTGCCAATTTAAATAATCCTAGGGCAGATTCCACATATGCCACCCCTACACCCTTCAACAGTTCCTTCCTCAGTTTCTCTGACAATTAATGCAACTCCATTTTTTCAGTTGTGCAGATCAAAAATCTTGGTACTGTTGTTGTCTCCTCTTACTCTTTCTCTCTTATACCTAACACATTGACTTTACTGTCCAAATATCTTCTGGATTTAGTCACTTCTAACTACCCCCCCAAATTAAGTTACCATTGTCTTTTCTCACCTAGAATCTTCCAGTAGATCTCTAACTGGATTCCTGCTTTTGCTCCCACCCACAATATGGCAGCCAGGAAGGTCCTGCTTATACTGTTGCATCATGGTGCCTCTTTCCTGAAAACTCTCTAATGGCTTCTCATTCAGGGTAAAAATCAAAGTCCCTCACTGTAATGTCTGAGGCCCTTCTTGAACTGTGCTCCTGGTTATCTCTCTGTCTTTATCTCTTACTGTCCTCCTCTGGTTTTTGCTGCAGCCACACGGTCCCCTTACTGGTCCTTAACCAAGGAGCATTCTCCACACAGTGTATGTATAATTCCCTCTGCCTTTCCTCACATGAATGTGTGTCTAGCTTCCTCACTTGCCATAAAATATTAATTAGAATGTCACTCCCAGTAAAGCCTTACATTGCCACATTGTCTAAAATTTTATCTCTCCTCACCAACATTTTTTCACGTTCCCCATCTTACCGTATTATTATTTTTCCCCCACTGGAGAAAAAGCTCCGTGAAACATCTCTTTTACTCTCCTTTGTTCGCTGTTGTAACCCCTTCACTAGAACAGTGCCTAATACCTAGGAGGTACTCAATAAATATATGTTGAATACATGGATTTATGAAATTATATCCACAGTTTACATGGTAATATTTGACATTGCTCTCACTGTATTTGGAAAACTAGAACACAGATTTATCTTTATCTTCTGACCTTAACATGTAGGAACTCTATTAAAAGTTCTATTACTTCACAGTTTATATGATTCAATTGACTTTTTAGTACCAAAAAACACCAAATTGAAAATGTTGATGTAAATACTACAGTATTAGTTTCTAGCAGTTGTTTTCTTTGTTTTGAATGTTCTTCATTTAGTGTTTAGTATTAGATATATTTGTGAAAAATTTTAATGCAATAATAAATGCTTTTTCTAGAGTGCATATTTACTTATTAATATTTCAAATTAGAAGTTAGATGCACAAATTCTTTTCTGTTTTTCAATATGAAAGTCTAATTTGCATTCTCTTCAAGGAAATGATGAGCATTCCTAAAATTCAGACTAATGATTTTATTTAATTTTGAAAGAAAATTTAGGTTAGTACAATTTAGGTTGCTATAAAAAGGTTACTACATAAATATGATACTTTTAAAAGTTGATGTATCACCTAGTGAGCATTTCAGTAGAAATGCTGAGGTTTCATTTCCTAAAAAATGTGTTCCTGTGTCAGTGTGAGTTCTTACACTTCTGAGGTAGAAGTGATAACCTTGCCAATATCCATGTTCTCGTGACCTGCATATGTTTCCAGAAGTGCCAGCTTTAATTAGGTAAATATAAACGTTCTGTGGTTTATTCACATTTGCCGGCATGACATTGTTATCGTGCTGTTTGGATTAAATAAATGCAAGATGTGTGTGGACACACACACATACAGAAAGGAGTTACATAGCTGTCCTTTGGGGCATTCCATTTGGTGGTCAGATATCCTTTCAGCACTCATTCCTGCCTCTCAGGCTGATGAAAATGCCGTGTGATGAGTGTTGAATTGAAACCAAAAAGCACCGGCGCGCAACTGGAGGCTTGCTAACACGGTTTTCAGCTGCACTGTGACGGCTGAATAACTTCAGCCTTCTGTCTTGTCGTACAACTTTGCCCATGCTCTTGTTCTGAGGTACCGAGATTTGAAACTCCTAACAAATACTCATCTCATAGTTTCTAACAATAGTAATGTGTCCTCAGTGTGGCAGTTATTTCTCACCCTTAAAGCCTTAGATACCATTCATGTTGATTTCAAAATACATTCTCTTAAAGGTGATTTCACTCCAAAACAAATAAACCATACAACATAGTTTTCATTGGAAACCTTTTCGTTTTGTAGTCCTTCATATTTACAAAATTAAGATAAATGTTTGTTTGTTTGTTTTTCGGTACGCGGGCCTCTCACTGTTGTGGCCTCTCCCGTTGCGGAGCACAGGCTCCGGACGTCCAGGCTCAGCGGCCATGGCTCACGGGCCCAGCCGCTCCATGGCATGTGGGATCTTCCCAGACCGGGGCACGAACCTGTGTCCCCCGCATCGGCAGGCGGACTCTCAACCACTGCGCCACCAGGGAAGCCCTAAGATAAATATTTTTAAAGGATACGTTATATTGTTTTTATTTCTTTCCCCCTACGAGTTCCTCAAAAGCCCCATCAACTTTTTTTTCTTCCATTCCCTCTGTTCTTTCTTATTTTGTTGGTTGACTGTGTGTAGGGGGGTGAGACTGGTATAATTTTTTAAAGACCGTGGAGTGTTTGGCTTCCTTGCTTTTCTGCTGAGCAATGGATGTAGCGTGGGGACTGGCCCTGCTACCTTCTCTTGCTATTACTCACTCTAAACTCGATGTGCAGGGCACTGGCTGTGGACAGCTGCTCAGACAGGTGGCCAGCATGGTACAGAGTCCCAGAGGCAGGTCAGGACAAGAGCCATCAAGACGTTTTTGACGAAACAGGTGTTCGCCAGGGTGAAAAAGAGGGAAATTGCACTTATATAGCACTCAAGTGTTCACACATTGCATTTCACTTGCTTTTTTTTATCACACTTCATAATAATCCAGGGATCTACTTAAGTATTATTTCCCCTACTTTCTAAATGAAGTAAATGGGGGCTAAGAGAGGCTAATTTATTTGCCAAAGGAGAGATGGAGTCAGGGGTCAAATCTTGAGTCTGAAAGTTTTTACTCTTCACTCAGCGGTTACATGTCCTCTGTTGCTGAGCTGAGTCCTGGAGTGAATGGGTCCAAAGAGCTCCATTCCTGAGTCTTCCCTTCCATAACCCCTCCCTGCCTCAGGGAGCACAGGTAAAATCAACTGAAAAGCGAAGGATGCTGTGTGATAACAGTTGAGTCTGATCAATTCTAGACACACCTTCCTACCCCACCCCACCTCCTCCTTGAAAATAAACCTTGCCTTTGCTTTAGGTTTACATTACTGTACTTAAGTCTTGGATTATACATAATATTGTCTTTATCTACCTATCTATCTATCTATCTACCTGAAATCTATCATTTTTTCAATATAGCAAGTGTTTTAAAACACTAATTCACAACAACAACAACAAAAGCCATGAAGGAGATTGTAGACTTTAGAAAGAGATATATTTATATATAAGAAAATTTAGAGAACAATAAAAGAGTATAAAATAGTATTACATTTGATATAATCATCTTCCCAAGTGTGTGGTGTGACATTTAAGGGACAGTCCATGGTGTGGTTTGAAAGTACTGGCCTCGGTGTCAGAAGCCGAGTGAATAATCGGCTCTGTCAGTTATTACCGGGCTGACCGAAGTGACTTGTCTAATTTCTGAGCCACACAACCTACCTTGCACAAAGTGATGCTCATACACTTACAGAAGTGTTGCAAAAACTAAATGGTTAATAATGTATGTAAAGCCGAAGCTTCGTGTGTAGCATATGGTACACAGTCAAAAGAAAGAGCTGTTTTTTCCACACCTGGAATTCTTTTTTTTTTTTTTTTTTTTTTTTGCGGTACGCGGGCCTCTCATTGTTGCGGCCTCTTCCGTTGCGGATGGAGCACTGGCTCCGGACGCGCAGGCTTAGCGGCCATGGCTCACGGGCCCAGCCGCTCACGGGCCCAGCCACTCCGCGGCACGTGGGATCTTCCCGGACCGGGGCACGAACCCGTGTCCCCTGCATTGGCAGGCGGACTCTCAACCACTGCGCCACCAGGGAAGCCCCACACCTGGGATTCTTAATCAGTCACATTAAATGGAAACACCTCATGACTTCATTAGATATCAGTATTATGTCAGCAGTATCGATTGAATTCCAGAAAATATTCTTTCCAGCAATGCTTGCAGAAATAAGGTTTTTCACTGTTACATTTTTTCTCTAATGTGTAATGTCAGACTACTTTTTGCTCAAGTTGCAATTGAAAACTTACTTCAAAAATATGAATATAATCTTAAAATACTATATATTGTATTCCTTTGAAGCATTTAGAAGAAGGAAGCAGAGGAAGCAGCAAAACACAATGGAAAGTACAGGGGATTGTATCCCAGACATACAGGGTCTTGATTTCTGGCTTTGATCCTTACTAGCTTTTTCACTTCGGATAAATACTTAATCTCATCGAGATCTAACACACTCATTCATAAAATGAGGAAAATACTAATTACCTCGCAGTTCTGATAGTAAAAGCCCTAAAATAATGCATGCGAATGATGTAGAGTAGAGCTAGCATTATGGTAGATGCTTAATACATGTTAATTGCCCTTCCTCAATTTCTCTTCCTTTCTTTATTCCTCCATTCCTATCGTTCTGACCATAACACCTCCAGGAACCAAAGGAGCGCAGCAGAAATTCTAAGGCGCGTAAGAAGAGTCAGTGAGCAAAACGTGTATAGAGAAGACAAGGTGGCTGAAAATTCTAATCATTTCACTGGAACCAGTGTTTGCCCCAAACAAACATTACTCATAAGAATGGCTGCACAATTTATCTAGGAAGCAAAGCGTAATATTTACAGGGGCAAAGAGGACAGCGAAGAGATGAGAGAGTTAGTGAAATCTGACATTCGTGAGCTGGCACTATTTCGTAAATCTCACTTCCCTCGGTGGAAGAGATTAGCTTTCAGTACAGATAACTCCACATGGAAGAGAAACATGGGAGCATTAGACTTGAGGGCTCTTGCTCTACACAGTCAAGTTCTTTTCAGATAATTCTGGTTGATTAAAGAAACAGGGAAAATAACCCTTTTAACGTTGTACAAATATTAAGATTTGGAGTAGGCATATAGGCATCATTGAACTCCTGGGATGAAAGGTTTCAAAGCAACATACAATTTAAATTAATAAATTTATAGTCGCACATAATGATGGGTTGACAGACGCTTAAAGTATCACCAACAGTATCTCAGAACGAATCTCCCCAAATAAACAAATGCTTCGCCATATGAGAAATGCTTATTAAAATTGTTTACCCCGATATATAATACCACCTGGCTATATTACATAAAACATGACCTGATTTTTTAAAATGTCTAATTAACTAGAGTAGTTTATAGAATCTCATTTGTATTTTCATAGTCGCACATAATGATGTTTATTTTCCTAACGATCAATTTGATTGATATCCACGTTTTCTGACTTTTCTCCCAATAATGCCATTAAAGCTATAAGAGGGAGAATTGTAGGTCAGAGTCACTCTTGGTATTTAGGTTATGGAAGGAGTGAAACTTTTAAGAGGGAAAGAAAGGAATGGGGACAAGGGCAGGAGAAAAGAAGGGACAAAGGAGGAATGGGGGCAAGGGCAGGCACAGTCTGTACTATGTTGTTACTTTCCCAGGCAAGAAGTCTACTGACTTTTGTAAAACTGGTTACGATCACAATCTGGGGGACTGGGTATTACGATCAAAGAAAGGAATGCTTGTGACTGAATCTCACTGTATTCTGTAAGGTGGTTCCAGAAAATTTGTCTTTATAATTAATCATATTGTCTACTAGAGTACAGTTAAGGGGTATCACATTTCTGGTAAAATTGACAAACTTTTAGGGTTGAGAGTAACCAAAGAGTCCTACAGTCTGAAATTGTCAGGAAATGAAAGGCTTTATGGAAAATTGCCTGTGACTCAAATTAGACTAGACTAAGACTAGGGCCCAAATATCTTAGTACTCTTCTTCATTAATCAACTATTTCCTTACTCACTAGTTAGAGAAACCTGGATATCCACATGCTCTGTGTGTGAGTGTTTATGTTGCAAATTGACCTAAGCCATTTTGAGTGTCCACAGTTGATAACTTCCTTGGCAGCATCCCTTGGTATTCTCTTGTTAGAGGTGGGAGTTATAGTTCTTCTGTTGCCCAGTCATAATATAATCTCGTAGTACAATGAGGGTAAATCACAGAAGTCAAAGTCTACTACCCATTCAGTCTCTTCTTAGCAATCAAGTAGAAAAATTCATAAAATCTGCTCAGAGATTCACGAAATACCCAGCCTTTTGTCTTTTGATACTTTGACAAACATCATGCGTGAGAGTTAGCAGGATTTAGTTACCACATAGTTGGAATAAGGCCAAAGCATCTTCTGGAGGTGGTTGCTCTTGGGACCTGATGGAATTCGTGGCCAGAGGCAGCAGTGAAGAGTAGAGGAGACCAGGCACATCAGTCCTGAGTGTTGTCCAGGCGAGGTAGGGCCTCCCATGTGGTATCTTCGTAAGTGCATGCCTTGCTTCACTAATGGAACTTATTTCACTGTTGAAAAATCATTACTACTCTCTAGGGTGATAATGAAGAAACTTGTGAGGTTTTTAGATATCAGCATAGTTGAAGCATAACAGTAACCACATCTGGAGTGTTTGCTTCTGATTTATTTGCTAACAAATGCTAACAACCTACGGGGAGTGTTTGCTGTGTTGAGTTTTTCAGACGTTCCCTAACTGTCCCACAAAACTAACAAAACTGTATCTGAAATGCTAGTTTTAGAAACATAACTAACCAAGAACATCTTTCTAATTTTTTTACTTCTTGTCTATTAGGCATTCTATTGCTTGCCATGGAAGGCTCATCTATAGTAGAATATCCTTTCAATATCATAAATTTTGATATTTAGTTCATATTTTGGATCGATTTCAACCTGTTGTTAACCATCCATTCTCCTTGTTTTATGTATTGTTAAAGATCATTTCATTCTACTTTGGATACGTACATTTCATATACTTGGTGAATGCCGTTAAATTGTCGTGTAAATCACATGCTAAGAATGACACAGCTCTAGTTAAACAGATGTCATTGCAATAGCTCCCCCCTCCTCTCAGCACAACCAAACACATTTACACACCTGCACATTTGGTCATTTACTCTCTCACAGACTGTCATTTTAGTCCTTTTTTCAGTATTTAAATTGCATAATTATTATCTTACGTTACTTCAAGCGCCTTTATTTGCTTGCAGAAATGTTACTATTTTCTAATAAAACAGTAGCAAATACTGCAGTCAGTTCCAGCTGGAATTTGAGTATTATATGAATCCCATTGCCAGTTGCTAAATGCCTTTGCAAGGTAATTAGATTGTTATCTGGTCCTGTCTTGCTTCCATTGAGTCAAGATGTACACAGGTGGAAAATGCATTAAATAAGCCATCTTGCTTGATGGCTTCTTTCCAATGCCAGTGAGTCTATGAAAATACAAATGAGATTCTATAAATTACTCTAGTTAATTAGACATTTTAGAAAATCAGGTCATGTTTTATGTAATATAGCCAGGTGGTATTATATATCGGGGTAAACAATTTTAATAAGCATTTCTCATATGGCGAAGCATTTGTTTATTTGGAGAGATTCATTCTGAGATACTGTTGGTGATACTTTTAGCGTCTGTCAACCCAAGCTCCACAACAGCTGGCCATCGCTGAAGTCTCTTCAGAATCCTGCTATAGTAGAGTCAGAATGAGCGATGATGCTTCTGTGTCAACTGAGTAAAGGTGGGACTTGTCACGTGTCATATTAAAAGAGTGATGTCTGACGTCTTTAAGGTGAAGCTCCTGGCCTCTCTTTGGGTCTTTTCCTAACTGAGAAGATGTCAGCCACCTCTCCCACTGGATTCCAGTAGCACCTCATACATACCTCTATTCCAGCATTTCAATGCACTCTGCTGCCATGATTTGATTATGTATTGGTCTCCACCTCTCTTGTGTCAACTCAAGGGACCTTAATTTACTTCTCATTCATTCTGGTATCGCCAGAGCAGTCCGTGAATAGTAGGCTTTCATTAGAGAGGGGATTAAGTGGAACGTTCCTTGAGCTCACAATCCCAGTGTCAATTATAAACAAATAAAAACATTTAAAAATTCATCTGTGTTATAAAAGGCAGAAAGAAATTGCCCACTGCTTCCCAGGTTACCTTGAGACTTGTAGTAGTGTCTTCTATCTCTTGTATATTTTCTTTAATAATAGGAGCTTCCGTAGAAGACAGTAGAGAAAGACCCTCTCCTTCTAGGTCAACAATGTCTTGGGATGCCTTTCAGATAATTCCATGAAGGCGATATCTAATCCTATGAGCAGAACTTACCTTACTGGCAGGCACAAGCAATAAGAATAATTATGAAGGTGTAGTCCCCATATCAGAATAGAGAGGTTCTACTTAGAAAAAAAATTTTCAATATCATCTTGCATAACAGCAGTAGATATAGTAACTGTGAAAATCATGGATGTGAAAATTCCAAAAACGTGTTTTTTAATAAAAGTTATCCTTCCGAAAACATTTTTGAATCTTACTGTTATTAACTTACTTATATATCGGTATTCTTATTTCCAGTAACTACTTAAAAGAAGATATGAATAGGCATTAAAGCTGTTCTGGCTCTTAACAGGATTAATATAAAACACTCTCAAGTTATAATAAAATTTTAAATCTGAATGACTTTTTCTTTTTGAGAAAAATATATTACTGAAATATATTGTACTTGTATTTTGAATGTTTTTTTTTGGACAGGCTAAGTTTTAAAATAAGAATCAAGGCTTCCGTTAATTAGAGGTTGTTCTAAGTGATTAAAAAGATCAACTCTTGAATTTTAAATTCTAAATATAGAAAATGTACATGTTAGGGTAACATAAAATGTGTACTTCATAAATAGGACTAAAACTAAATAGAACAAGGAGCAATGTGACATGTTTAAAGACAAATACATAATAAATGCTAAAATGTGCCAGCAATAGTCTGATTTAAAAGAAACATTAGGGGACTTCCCTGGTGGCACAGTGGTTAAGAATCCACCTGCCAATGCAGGGGGCACGGGTTCAAGCCCTGGTCCGGGAAGATCCCACATGCCACAGAGCAACTAAGCCCATGTGCCACAACTACTGAGCCTGCACTCTAGAGCCCACAAGCCACAACTACTGAGCCCCACGTGCCACAACTACTGAAGCCCACACGCCTAAAGCTCCACAACAAGAGAAGCCACCGCAATGAGAAGCCTGTGCACCGCAACCAAGAGTAGCCCCCGCTCGCCACAACTAGAGAAAGACCACGCACAGCAACAAAGACACAATGCAACCAAAAATAAATAAATTTATTTAAAAAAAAAAGAAGAAGAAACATTGGTTGAATTTATTAAGATAGGGCTTTGTCTCAACACTTAATGACAACTATGATTTGACATTTTAAAAATTATTTTTAATGCTACTGTATATATCCTTGAAACCTCTGTTAAATTTTATGGCCATTAGCTTTCGTTTTTGTGATGAAGAAACAAAAAGTTCGGAAACTAAAAGTTCAGTTGTACTAAATCTATAGCTAAAACTGAAGTTAAATTTCTAGGCTTTCTATAGAACAATCAAAGAATTTCAGTGTCCAATTTATTAAAACTAAAATTCAATTTAGTGAGGATAATCCAATGCTATTAGTGTATTTATTATTATTACTTTAAAACACCATGTAGATACTTAAACTACACACCAGACACTGTATTAGATTCTTTATATAGAGAATCACATTTTACTCTCCTACTCTGTGAGCAAGCATCCTTATATTACAGATAGAAAATACAGTTTTAGAGAAATTAACTTGTCCAGGGTGGCAGATACAGGGTTAAATATCACATTTATTTGACTAAGAAATATGGACAACTTAATTGATTCAGTTCTCAGTTACATTTTCAGGAACATGCTCTGCAATATGAATCCTGTGGTCCAACCAGATGGTTATTGTTTTTCAGTCCCCTGAATATGACCAGTGTTGCCAATTCTGCAACTTTATTCTTGCAGTTCCTCATGCCTGGAAGATCTCATTCTTTTTCTTTTTTTTTTCCCCCTTTAAATATTACTCGTCCTTCAAGGCCACGTGAAAGCTACAAGCTCAAAGACGACTTCCAAACCATTGCATTCTGAACTCTCACAGCTCTTACCCTGTATTCATTTAAGAACTTCTAGACTCATGGTGTCATTAATACTACATATCATTGGATCCTGAGACGTAAAATACATTGCCTCCTTTCTCATTATCCAGAGGCCATGGTAAAGAATTTGCCATACAGAAATTATCCAATCAAAATATTTATCTACTACCAGTTGCTAGAGTTCTGGCTTCCCTGGAGTGATAGGATAATATAGTACAACTAGAGAAGAGTTGGTTCACGGAATATAAGTAAACTTCTTGATCTCATGGTGTCTGCTAGCATCATGGGAACAGGCAATGCAATATTGTAAGACCAGTTCAAAGAAATTAATTTTGAGCAAAGTTTGCAGAGGTTATGCTTCTTCGCCCCATCACAACATCTTTCATTTTAGCCTCAAACGCATATTCTCAATTCCCTCCATAAGCTGTGGATGAATGTTCAGGAAAGATAGTAGAAGTGAGCCTATAAATGGAACACTGTCTCCCTAGTTTAGTCAAGATGTTTGTCTTTGGAGATACTGTCCGGTGATCCTGTCTTACAACATCTTATACCCATGGGTATTGCTCAGATTCTTATATTTCCCCTAATGTCCAGCATTAATAGGTACATTAAATGCTCTTATTCTATGAATTCTACAGATCAACCAAGGGGCAAAGTAGGAGATTTTGTCAAGTATCTTGTTAAGTACCAAGCTCTTATTAAGTATCTAATCAACTAATCAGAAAAGAAGTTCCTACTAACATTTTGTAATAGACTTGAAGAATACAATTTCCCTGAAGATAAACTCTTGGAGATTACAGGGACCAGCTACACAGACTAAAACAGAGGATGATGTGGAACTCTGCCTCTTGATGCCTAAGAAAGGCAATGTTGCTTAGGGGATAAGATTCTTTTTTTTGGGGGGGGGGGGGGTTTAGCTATTTGTAATGAGATGGATAGACCTAGAGTCTGTCATACAGAGTGAAGTCAGAAAGAGACAAATACCGTATGCTAACACATATATATGGAATTTAAGAAAAAAAAATGTCATGAAGAACCTAGGGGTAAGACAGGAATAAAGACATAGACCTCCTAGAGAATGGACTTGAGGATATGGGGAGAGGGAAGGGTAAGCTGTGACAAAGCGCTAGAGAGGCATGGACATATATACACTACCAAACGTAAGGTAGATTGCTAGTGGGAAGCAGCCGCTCGGTGCTTTGTGACCACCTGGAGGGGATAAGATTCTTCAGTGCTGAGGTGGAAATCTTGTTCTAGTTACTCCCAGTATTGCCTTAGGCAAGTAATTAACTTCTCTGAGCCTTTAATTTCCTGTATCTCCTAAGGTCACCATGAGAATTAAATTAGATAATTTGTGGCACATAGAAACTGGTTAATAAATATATATATTTTTATAATAGGTTACTTCAGTTTTGTTTGAGTAACCCACTTTTTAGGGCTACCACAACATGATGGGCAATGATCCTTGGTAGATTTCCACACAGCTCGTTAATGAATGGGCATCTTCTACTGCCTATTTTCTTTACTTCCTTTTGAGAGAACTCAGCATTGTTTCTACCTAGTTAAGACCAGACATCTGCTGTATTTAAGCTGTTTTCTGATTTGAATTTATAGTGTTGGTCTTGGACGCCTGACCTCTCTCCTGGCCATTGCTTATATGATTTCCTGTCTTTGTCAGAATGTATTTTAGAATCTAGAAGCTACAATTAATAGCTTGTAGGCGAAGGGAGGGTCTCATGTATACTTCCCATGTTTTGTGTACATAAAGATAAATGGTAGGATTTGGAAGCTTTATGTGCCTAAATAAAAATAAAGATGGAGACAGAGAGAGAAAGAGAGGTCTAAATCTAATAAAAAGGCAATCAGAGACACACAAGGAAACTGACAAGTCAATATGTCCGAGTCTCAAATGGCCATCTGAGTAATATTTCTTCCTGAATTATTTTTTGACTAGATCTGGTAAGATAGCATTTGTTACTTACCTCAAATCAATATTATGACTTGAGTCCATTGTTTCAAATTCATAATTAATACTAATTAATACATTTTCCTCTATTTTGGCTTCTTCTGTCCATTGCCACCTTCCCCCTCCCCTGTAATGGCAGCCTCCACTCTCTGCTCTGCACCCTCCTCTGTATTTATTTATTTATTTATTTATTTTTTGCTGTACGCGGGCCTCTCACTGCCGTGGCCTCTCCCGTTGCGGAGCACAGGCTCCGGACGCGCAGGCTCAGCGGCCATGGCTCACGGGCCCAGCCGCTCCGCGGCATGTGGGAACTTCCCGGACCGGGGCATGAACCCGTGTCCCCTGAATCCGCAGGCAGACTCTCAACCACTGCACCACCAGAGAAAACCCCTCCTCTGTATTTTTGATCCCTTCCCTTTGACTTTACAATTGTTTGAGCACATGCCCAAACCTTATTTTGTATTAGAAAAACATTACATTTGGATCTCCTAACAATGCTGAGAAAGCATTTAATCCCAGTCCTTTCATTTTATTGATGAGAAAACTGAGATACAAAGACATGAATGTCAGACACTATCAATTGAATTTACAGGAAACATAATATATGTGGCACTTAGTAATTTACAAAGTACATTTACATATATTATTGGATTATATCCTCCTAAGACTCCCTTACAGAAAAATGGTCTTTATTATACATATTTATAGATAAGAAATTGAGTATCTGAGAGGTTAAGTGATTGCCAAAGATCACGTGATTAACCGTTGACCCAAGGTCTAAGTTTAGATCTTCTAATTCCTAATCCAGTGTTTTTTCCACCACAGCTGACTCTGCCTTTTCTGTTCACTCTGTCTCATTATTTTTAACTCAGTTCTAATTGTCTATTTTTCTTTTTTAAACATTAGACTCAGATATTTGTGAAGTTACATGCACACACAAACATACACACATCTCTCAGGGCGTGATATGTAGCTCCAAGATTCCTGAACGTGTACCAGGTAAATCTTTTGTGAGAGGTTCTATAGTATTTATTCATTTGCTGAGTACATGTTTCAATTGGTACAATGTAGAGAAATTCAATTAAAAAGAAAAAAGTATTAGGAATCCTCTTCAGGGAATTCATTCTGTTCATCTGAAGGTATATTCATAGCTATTTCTTACTTGTTAATTTTAAATAACAGACTCTGTTCCAGAAGAAAGCATAGTATATGTCAGAATTAAACAGTACTATAGTTTCAGGAAAAATAACAGTAAGGGGGAGAAAACCCCACATTGTTGTGCTCTACGTTCCATTTCTGGAATTTGCTTGTAGCATTTTTTTTTTTTTTTTTAATGAAGAAGCAAGGCAGGACTTCCCTGGTGGCGCAGTGGTTAAGAATCCTCCTGCCAATGCAGGGGACACGGGTTCGAGCCCTGGTCTGGGAAGACGCCACA
>NW_020173042.1:751865-847007 GCF_003031525.2 Neophocaena asiaeorientalis asiaeorientalis
CAACGGGAGGGGCCCCAGGGAGAGCCCCGGGTAAAAAAAAAAAAAAAAAAAAAGAAGCAAGGTAAAGCTAATGAATAAGACTAATTAGATATAGAAAACCATTTGTGGTCTAAAGGTAAATTAGAAGTTTGTTGCTAACAACAACAAAAAACTGAGATCTTCAAAACGTAGGCCTCAAATTATTTTTTAAAGTTGTTAGAAGAAATCTGCTCATAAACCATTTATTTTCCATTTAAAATAAACTGTAAGTGGTTTTGACTCTCTTCTCTCAGTGGCCCATGTCATGCTGAAAATAGGCAAGCAAATAAAACTGCAAGCTTTCAGGAAAAGATAAACTCGATGCCTGCTATACTTTCAGGGTAATCAAGGCTTATGGTATATTTACCCCATTTCGTCACTCCTCCCTTCTTGTTATTCCAGTCTTCCATATCAAAACACTTAGTTTTCACTGAATCCTTGCAAATTAGCATCTCATGCATATTCACGGATAAATCACTCATTCTGGAATGGCAGTGGCCTCTTTGCCAGGGAGCTACAGCAGGACAGAGCTGCACCAGCCAGGCTGCCTGCCACCATCTTAGGCTCACAGGTCACATTAGCTCTCAGGCAACGTGAAGTTGACTACAGTTTGATGCTACAGGTCCTTTAACCAGCAATTCTTTAACCTTCCTCAAGATGCTGCAACATTTATCACAAGAGTGAGCATATAGCAATAAATTCTATCCAATTCACAACTAGAGTTCTGCTAAGGGGAGATGACCTTTTATTTTATTTTTTTATTTTTTTTTGCGGTACGGGGCCTCTCATTGTTGTGGCCTTTCCCGTTGCGGAGCACAGGCTGCAGACGCGCAGGCCCAGCGGCCATGGCTCACGGGCCCAGCCGCTCCGCGGCATGTGGGATCTTCCCGGACCTGGGCACAAACCCGTGTCCCCCGCATCGGCAGGCAGACTCTCAACCACTGCGCCACCAGGGAAGCCGACCTTTTATATTTGTAAGAAAGATTTTATCTTTTGCTTTCCATGGTGTAAGGGATCAGGTATTTTGTTGTTTTCTAGGAGAACCAAATGCATTTCATAGTAATTATTTTTCTAAGATGCAGTCCTTGAATTTGTAGACTTTTAATGGAACCTATCTTGAAGGATTCCACTGATAGAGCAGAAAATTTGCAAGTAACCTAATCTGGATTCTAATCCTCTCATTGCCAATTGCGTTTTTCATAAGCCTAGGAAGCTCTTCACAGTATAAGGATGCTTTTGGACTTTTGTGTCTGAGTTAAAAACTAAAAGAAAACATACACCCCAGCACCAAACTATACTTCATTTTTTTAAAAAGTTACTTCTTTCTTTACCTCGATAGCAACTAATTGGAATCACACAGTAAACTATAGACGACTACATTTGATATTCCTCTTCTGGTTGAAGTAATGGGGTATAGTTCTCAATAGACAGTGCAATTGTGAAGTAGAACTGAAATTTAGAAAAGAACTCCCCCCCCGTACACACCCTTTTCTGTAACAAATGGCTTAGGAATGATACCAAATACAAGAATAATAAGATATTGAAAGAGGTTTAGACTACATCGAGACCGCATTTCATGGCTAATATAGGAATCCATTCTACGTCAATCTTGGCACGCCGTGTTCTTTCTCAAGAAAAGTTCTCAAAAAAGAAGTCACATATTAATAATAATATATTTTTTTCTTTTCCTTTTTATCCTAAAGTGTCATGAGTCCAAAAAAAAAGAACAATTAATGAACTATGTTAGTACTTTCAAAACAAATTTCTGAAATAGATATCAACATCAACCAATTTAATAATATTTGAAAGTATAGCAGTGAAAAAGATATAGTTTTAATTATTAGACCGCAGTCTAGGAACTGACTATTTTCATTGCTTTTTATAAAAAGAAATTTTAAAGTTGGGCTATACTTTGAGGTAATTTGGTTTAATTAATTTATTTTTGTACTAAATTACCCAATTATATTTCCTTTCCTGCTTAGTTTAATTCTTGTCAGGGATATATCAGAAAACCCACTAAGTTGTTACTTTCACTGTTTAAATAGTTATGTTAATGCTGTTTAGTGAACACTTGGCTTTATTAAGTTTGGTGTGTATTTTAATATATTGGAACATTAAACATATGGAACATTGGAACATTTTAATATATTGACGTATTTTTCAAGTTTGATTACATGGAAAAGTAAAATTCATTCCAAATACTTAATTTTGAGAAGTATGCATACTTTAAGTAGCACCAAGATTGTGACCTGTGCTAGCGCTGTGCATGACGGACCAATCAGGGCACCAGCATCTTGACTGCAGAGGTAACTGGGTAGATCCATCCATGCAAAGAAGACCCAAATGGTTTCTTGCAGCTTGGGCTTTCTAACGATTTAATAAAGATGACAAAAGGATTGATGAGAGGCTGAAGTCTTACTATTGAACAACATGTACAATCTCCTATTAAAAGCACCCAATTCCAGTAGTAATAAAACCTTTAGTCAGACCTGGATGAGGCAATATCTCTGGCTAGATTCTTGTCTACTTCTTACCATTTTGTTGCTATTGTTCTCCTAATTTCCTTCAGAGAGGTAGACATTTAGTTCACCTTTTAATTAATACAAATTAGCGGTTTCCTTATATTGGTAGTAATACTGTTTTAATCTAATTAATTAGATAATTATTAATTACTAATAATTACTGATTACTAATACTGTATTAGAGTACCAATCTCTTGATCAACGTTCTGATTTAAAATAACAGTTCTTCATCAACTGTGTTTCTATAGCTCTAACAATATTTGTTTCTATGCTCTAAATTCTGTAGGTTACAAATCCCCTTCTTATTATGCCACATAACTGCGAAGGCTTCCTATGATCTCTTGATTCAAGGTACCATTGCCTCCGTACTTTTGCCTCAAAGAGAGGTTTCACAGATTTCCCTGATTTTTATTGGAAAGAAACCAACTTCTCACCAGTGCACTACATGAAAAAATCTTTCCAAATACTCTAAAGGAAAGAAGTCGGGTTTTGAGGTCAGGAAGACTTGCATTTGTTTTCTGGTTCCCGGTGTCCTAGCTCTGTGACCTTAACAATTTACTAAATGGAGGCAGTATGACAGTAATATTTATTCCAAGGAATGGCTGTTCGGATTCGATAATTTATTTAGGCGTGCCCTCAAGTCAAGTGAATAACAAGTTGCCATCTTTCTTTTTCTCTGTGGCTACTTCTAGCGTTAGACTAGCGATCTTCCCTCCTTGGTTCCCTATGGGGACTTTTCTGTTTATCTATTTCATACCCACCTATGTGTGGTTTACACTTACATACTTTATCTTGAGTGAAAAGAATGGAAGACTAATTACTGATATATTACTAGTTCCTGATATCCTTGTGAAAAATTTCATGTTCATTTTCCAGTAGAATAAATTAAGTCTTCCCAAAGGCTGATTAGTAGCTGAATACACTTCCAGCACCTCAGTTCATTTTGGAAAATAATGCCATAATTTTAATTTTCATAAGTACAGTGGAAACTGAATTAGTCTAGGTAGCATAGCCCAGAGCTCCATTGACTTTCAGGCTCACGGATGAGCATGATAAAACACTTTTCTGCTCCTTGTGAATGAGATTACAGAAAAGAAGAGCACGATATCTGTTTGGGTAGGCAGATGGCCGAATGAGTTTCCTGTAAGACAGTGTCACGTGTCACCTTATCTAAGTTGTTATAATTTCCTACCTGCCAAGACAGTGTCAAGATGTGTTAATGAGATGGCCTTACAAGTGTATACTTGAATGTTTTATGAAAAGTCATTGTAGCTTTCTATGGATCTGACAGTAATTAAATGCATGAGCTCCCAAGGCCCATTGCAGGGACTACATGCATATTTTCTCCCTCCAAAGATGTAGCAGGGTGTGCAAGTCACCTCAATGACTTTTGCAAGGAAAGTTGCTTTATCCCTGCTTCTTTCTGAGATTGGCTATCCTAGTTTTCTGCCCCATTTCAGCACAGCTAGTATCTAAGTACAACTCAGTACTGCAGAGGAAATTTCCGTATGAATGTTGACATAAGGTGCCTCGATACTTTTGTCTGTAGACACAGAGCATCTCTTTTTTACTCTCTCCTTGATTATCAAGGAATAATTGCCTGACCAGTAAATGCTGGCTAATGTAACATAGAACTTTCTCTAATAGAATGGAATACGGTGAGCAGTTATTTTTGAACAACCTGCTTCTACCTTTTGGCTTCACTATTCTAAATTCGGGGGTAGGGGAGGTAGAGATAGTGCCTTATCTTGTATCCAATAATTGATATCTATGTATGTGTTTTTTGTATATCATTTTGTAAAATTCAGAGTTATTCTTTTTTCTGTACCAAGGAAAAATGTATCAATATCGAAACTTAGACTTTTTACAAGTATCCGAAAAGTGATGCAAGTATATCTCTCCTTTAACTAATAGTGATCATTTTCATAATAAATATGTACACTTTACATTTTCCTCCTTTGGAATTCTGGGCTTATATAAATTTAAAGATACTAAACACTCTGTTACAATCTTGGAGATGCAAAATGACATTATTATATTATGGTTTATGGGAGGTCAAGAAGTCCAGAGGCAGGGCTTCCCTGGTGGCGCAGTGGTTGAAAGTCCGCCTGCCGATGCAAGGGACATGGGTTCGTGCCCCGGTCCGGGAGGATCCCATGTGCCGTGGAGCGGCTGGGCCCGTGGGCCGTGGCTGCTGGGCCTGCACGTCCGGAGCCTGTGCTCCGCAACAGGAGAGGCCACAACAGTGAGAGGCCCGCGTACCGCAAAAAAAAAAAAAAAAAAAAAAAAAAAAAAGTCCAGAGGCTTGCTTAGCCTAGACTGTCTAATCTAGAATTTCCCAAACTTGACCAGCAATCCTGCTATTTTTCTGTTTGTCTTTTGTTTCTGTGGTTGTTGTTTTGGTAATCCCTAGTTACATCCAGAGGAAAGGACTTTGAGAATCCCTAGTAATGGAAATCCCAAAGAACCCAGGGGGCAGAGTAGGAGGGGGCACCTAACACGTTCTCCAAAAAACAAGGGATTTTCAACAAAATTTTTATGCTGCCATTATAGTTGTCAAGACTATAATAAGTTATATAAAACAGCATGGGGGGGAGGGATACATTGGGAGATTGGGATTGACATACGCACCCTACTATATATAAAATTGGTAACTAATAAGGACTTACTGTATAGCACAGGGAACTCTACTCAGTACTCTGTAATGACCTATATGGGAAAAGGATCTAAAAAAGAGTGGATAGATGTGTATGTATAACTGATTCATTTTGCTGTACAACAGAACTAACACAACAGTGTAAATCAAGGATACTCCAATATTTTTATTTTATTTATTATTTTATTTTCATTTTAAAAAAGTATGAAAAGATAAAGTCACAGAAAGTAAAGAAAGGGTGACACTTTTTTATGTGTTGAATTCCCCAGAATATAATATGTTTGATGTATTTCCTCTCGTATGTGTGACCTTGGGTAAAAATAACCATATTCTACAAAAATATGGAGTTAGGGCCAGAGGTAAAACGAAAGGTGGAAAAAGCAGAAAAAGAACTGTTCATAGAGGAAGAAAAGGACTGTTTAACAAGTCGGTGATATGGACTTGATATCCATGTACAGGAGCTGAAAACATAAATTTGTGAATGACGGGACAGTATGCAAAAAAGTGCTGACACATGATGTCACCTTGAAGATAAATGTCAAGTGACATTTGTCTCTCTGGGCCCTTCTGTTTCTACGATCTATGAAATGATTAAATGATTTAGAAGAAGATATATAAACATATGTGCCCCCCCTTCCCCCCCCACTTTTTTTTCCCAGTGATGACATGAAGAAATAACGCAAGATGATGGAAGTGTTATATGATAGACCATGACCCCAAAGCATAACTCAAGCACCTGGAACACTGTGTGAGATTTTAAAATGCCATACTTAAAATGTTTAAGCACACTAGCCTACGTTTGGTTGGAAAAGAACACCCACATAAGGACTAGAAAGATTTGGCAGTAGTGCATAAAGGGGACTCAGTTATTTTTATTTATCAGACTTAAAACAGATCAGTGTGGTGATTTTGTCTTCCTGAGGCTTTGATGTCAAACTGATTAGGTGTAAATCCAGGCTTCAACATGAGCTGTGTGCTCTTGGTCAGTTTATTTAGTGCTTTTTTAATTCACGCTTTTCCCCAGAGTTTTCTTTATAGGGTTGCTAAGAGGATTAAAAGAGATAAATGATAAATTGCATATCATAGTGTCTGGTACATAATAAATGTGGTATTATTTCAGTAAACATCAGGTATTATTATTTTGTCTCATTTGGTTGTATCTGGAAACTTGAGTTTGTTTCTGGGCACCTCATTTAAAGAGAAATATAGGCTAATTGGAGCATGTTAAGAGAGAGGAAAAGAGACTGCAACCCTGTCGTATGAATCATGTTTGACAAAATTAGAGATGTTGAGACTGGAGAAGACCTAGCTCTCTTTGAACTTGAATAAAGACATTTTAGATTTAGTCTATTTGATGATAAGGACTCTAAGTTTAAAACTTTGTTTAGGAAGGTAAGTATTTCCCACCATTGCATAATTTTAGCCTCAGCCATAGAAATCTCTTTATGGGTTTCTCATTGAGGAGATTCTCAACTATGGAAGAATTAAAGGCCTCTAAGCATCGTTCCAAACCAGTATGTCGTGATTCTAGCAGGTAAAGAGTATTTCCGATGCTTGGCTGTCACTTTCTCTCTCCCTCCTATACGAAACAAACAACAAACAAAAAACAGAAACAATACTCATTTTCCTTCATAAAATTCAGTGGTATGTTTTGTCTTGTTCCCTTAGATTCTGCGCACACACACGTGTTTACTCATACACAGGGAGTAAAATTACTTAGTAATTCCACTTTTGACCTAAAGTTAAATTGTTTTGTTCAGGTCAGGAATACAGCGTTCATTTAGGCTGACTGGTTCATAAATGTGACACATTTGCTTTTAGCTTATCTGTGAAACAGAAGTCTAATTTATTTTCTTGTTATTTTTGAAAATAGTAGAAGCAATAAATAATGAACTGCTAGCTGACAGAATTGGAGAACTTTTCCTCAGTACCAGAAGTTGTTATCTCTGGGCTAAGAACCCCATCCTGAAGCAGAGGGTGGCAATGAGTTTGCAGAACGTCTTTTTGACTCACTCCCCTCCCCTTTAGTCTTTAGTCTCTCCCCTTCACGCACTCCTGTCTCAGAGGGCGATCGGTTTGGGCAAAAGGCCAGTGATTGAGAGTGAAAAATTAGAACACAACAGCCTCACAGACAGAAAGACTATTCACTTTTAACTTTGGTGACACAATTTAAACACTAATATTTCAGAAGAAGAAAATTTTTTAAAAGCCTACCTTTGAGCGAGTGTTTATTTGTAGTTATTGATTACTAATTATTTGGGAAGGGATTTTCAAGAATGAAATACTCAGGACCGATCTAATAAGTAGTTTAGGAGATTTAAGAAGCATCATTTAAACTGATCTTATTAATTTATTCAAGTTATCCAAAGGTGTGAGACATCACTGGTGATTTCGCTTTGAGGGAATTTCAGTGCTGGTGGAAAAGGCCAGATGGTCAGCTCTGGAGGCTGAAATACGTCATCAGTGGGAACAAAGTTTGAGTGGACGGTAACGAATTTTATTACCGAAGACTCTAAGGCGATAAAAACTTTCTGAACTTGGTAGAAAAATATCATAAGACTACCAACTTCCTAGCACCCACACGGCAGTTAATTTTGGCAATTTGCTTGGGACCATTTTAACCCAGGAATGATGCCAGAACAGCTTAAATCTTATGTACGGAATGGCTGACCAAAAGAAAAAAAGGAGAACCAGAGCGAGTGAACATGAGAGGAAGGTGAAGACGCACCGAAGTTGTGATTCAAGGCTGCAGCCTACTCTGTGCGCAAATAAATAGGCGTCAACACCTGCTGATGAGCTGGGATCTGGCTTGAAAGCAACAAACATCTGTTTGTAATTTGCAGTGGGAGACCCTGACAGTGAGGAAGTGGATGCTGTCATAAAATATACAACCTTGTTAAGCCACTAAAAAGATCCAGAGAAGAGATAATGAATGGATAATTTGGGAGTCACATGTGACTCCTATGTGATAAGATGTGTTGGGTTTTCTTTCCAGCTTGCCATTATGTTTCCATCCTGAATCTTTATTTAATAGACTGTAATCATTATAAAGTAGTTTCTGAAGGAAAGCTCTATTTAAAGGGAGAATTTTCCCAACCAGACTACATCTTCCACACTCTTAGGGGTTAGATATTTCTCTATAGCCGATATGGACATCCTAAAACTATTCAGATTTATGTACCCTCCAGTGCCCTTGACCAGGCCAAGTTGGGAAGAATCCAGAGCACGGGTAGCAATCCCAGACATGTTTGCTCGGAACCCCAGGGCAGTCAGACAGGTATGTCAGGTTCCTTATCACCTCTGTCTCTAAAAATCCTGCAGCTCTGGTGCTGCTTGATTGTGGATGTGACTGTGATATTTTAAGCAATCATTCATCATTTTGCCATGTTTCCTTCTGACACACATGCCAAGTTTGGTAACATTCTGACCAGAAATTTAAAACTTTTTCCAACATTTTTGTAAAAGAGGAAGATGAAGACCTGGGGCCTTGGACACCACTCCCAATCTCTGTTTACCTTTCCTCATTTTTCCAAGGATTTGCATGCAAGAATTCCTCCTTTTGCTTGCCTCCATATTCTGGACTTCTAGAAAAATAGCTTTTGCCGTAGTCCATTATGGCTACTGTAAGAAAATACCCTGATGAGGTGACTTATAAGCAACAGATATTTATTTCTCACAGTTCTGCAGGCTGAAAGTCTGAGATTAGATGAGGGCTCTCTTCTGGGCTGCAGACTTCTGAAGTCTTGCTGTGTCCTCCCTCTCAAGGTGGAAGGAGCAAGGGCTCTCTCTGGCATCTCTCTTTTTTTTTTTTTTTTCGGTACACGGGCCTCTCACTGTTGTGGCCTCTCCCATTGCGGAGCACAGGCTCCGGACGCGCAGGCTCAGCGGCCATGGCTCACGGGCCCAGCCGCTCCGCGGCATGTGGGATCTTCCCAGACCGGGGCACGAACCCGTGTCCCCTGCATCGGCAGATGGACTCTCAACCATCTGCGACACCAGGGAAGCCCTGGGATCTCTTTTGAAAGGGCTTTAATCTCATTCATGAGGGCTCCACCCTCAAGACATAAGCAAGTCTCAAAGTCCCCATCTCCAAATACCTCATGTTGGGCATTGGGATTTTGACATATGCATTTGGAGGGGACACACTCATTCAGACCATAGCAGTTTTATAAAATAGTTCGTTTATATTTATAACCATGGATAATGACAATTTTTCTAGTTTCATTTTTTTAGTGAATGAAATAACAATCCTCTTTTATAAATACTTTACAATAAAATACTGTATTTAGATGATTGATAAGATCTCCAGATACTAAGAATAATTAGGGCTCCATAATAACCATTTTAATTTTCCAGGTTTTCCTTTGGAATTACCAAATTAAAATCAGTGCTTTCTGATATCTGATAATCTTGTCATTTGGCAACATCTATTTTCGTAAAGTTTAAGTTCTGTGTGTAACTTAGGTACCTGACTTACATCAGCCTAAACAATTTAACAAATTCTTATTATATAATTTATATTTAATATTTAAAATGAAGGGTGGAGAGTAGATTCAATGATGTCCTGGTTAGTTAAAAACAGTAGTTAACCAATAAAGTAGAACAAAATTATTGCTTGCATGGAGGCCCAAGAAATAGATATCTGTGACTTCTGTTTGGTTTGCAGGTAGTTTGTCAACCTATGTACTGAGACTAAATTTAGAGCTTCCTTCTTGTAGGAGGAGATGTACCTGTTTATCAACATCCATATCAAAAATATATGCTGGGCTTCACAAACCTAATTTCAATTTTTTGAGAATTCAAACTTTAGGGAATTCCCTGGTGGTCCAATGGTTAGGGCTCTGCTCTTTCACTGCCGAGGGCATGGGTTCAACCCCTGCTCGGGGAACTGAGACCCCACAAGCCTCGTGGCTCAGCCAAAAGAAAAAAAAAAGTTCAAAATTTAAATGACTTCTACTGTGACTATAGAATATAATGGTGGCCATAATTCTGAAGAATCTAACATTTCTGCCATGATATTAAAGTTATGATCAAATTAGATTTGTAAAATTTTGTTACCTGATTAAGTTTAAAATACCTAGCCAATCAGAAAACTTTGAACTAAAAGGAATAAGGAAATTTCTATTTAGACAACATACAAAAGAAGCTTAGCATGTAAGGATAAAATGGTTGAATAACTATATAAAGGCCAAATAAGATTTGTATTTATAAAGTCATTTCCCTTGCTCATTTAAAGTTCACAATAAAGATTTGAATACATTAATATTTAATTTCATTTTTAATTATAATGTATACAAGTAAATATTGAATGTGTTCATTTTTCACTGCTTTTGAAAGTAACGGGTAAGGTCAGTGATTTTGTTTTTGCTTTTTGAATTAGGGCCGCTTGGGAGGGATGGGGACCTATGTAATGAGAGCTGGAGGCATAGGTATGGCAAATAATAGGGGAACAACCCAGGTCAGAGATACAGCTACACAGGAGTCCTCATCGTATTCTTCTCTGTGGACTATATTTTTAAGTTTTTATATCTGGTTATTAATTATTTTAATACTCTTAATTATTTCTGCCAGGTTTCTTTTGACTGCTTTTCATAGTCTTAAAGTATTTCAAAGATTTTTTTTTTTGTCCACTAAGTAATACTTCTAAGTTATAGTATATTTTCCAGGAAGTAAACCCACCAACTGGAATTTAAACTGTCATCTTAATTGAGTGAGATCATTTTGCCTAGAGCTACTATTAAATCTCCACTTCCCCAAGTGTTGGTGAGTCTGTATTAAATTTTGTTCAGAAAAAGTTTGAGGTGCCGAATATTTTTCTCATTATAGAGTGTTACTTGGATCCCACACCTGCATCTTAGACACACGCATGTTATTTATCTTCTGCTCAGAAAAAAAATACATCCTTAAATAAGACACATGAGAATCTTATAAGATTCATTTTGCAGTTGTTTTAAGTAGCATCATGCTATTTTGGAAAGAAGAAGGAATACCATAATTGGTACAATGTATTCAATGTATTTACATTTTGATTCTACCTACTACTTACTACTATCCTTTTATTGAATACATACTATAACTAGGCATTTTTAAGTGTCCTCTTATGTAATTAACCTTTAAATATCATTTTGTAAATAAAAATATTTAATATTTAGAGAAGTGAACTGTCATGCACAACATCTTTAAGTGGTAGGCACCGGGATGTCAATTCCAAAACTCATACTCTGAATTATGTATTTATGAATATATTTATAGTTGTGGCTTGGTGACTACTCTAGACATCTAGTAAATAAGAGTTACAGTCAGATTTTTTTAAAAATTTCTGTTCCTTAAACTCCCCTTTCAGTTATTTCTATTTCCAAGAATATCACTCTTACCACTCTCCAAATGGGGAAGCCCTTTAGACAGTCTTCAACATTGTATAGCAGATAGCCCGTTCCCTTGAGATTTGGGTCTCCAAAATTACAGCTAAACTGTTTGACTTTTGGTTTATTTGCTTATCTACTAAATAAATATTCTAGCTGGTAAAAACCACTGACTATGCCAGTCTGAAATTGCTTTCTCTCGGTGGGTTCATTACATGTTTGATCCAACAGAGAAATTTCAGTTCTTGAGTTAGTTCACTTGGGAAAATAGTCAACACCTGAGTTGCTCTCAGAACGTCATCTTTGTGAAACATTTTCTAAACAAGGGTTATTTGTATCGGGTCTCAAACAGCTACTCCTCAAAATCTTATTCTCTGCTGAGCTCTATAAAGGAAAGATATGATAGGATTTATAAACATAAATAAGCAAACAGCCCCTAGAAATCTTAGATGGATTGTATTGATAATAATAGCAACCTACATAAAATGTTCTCTTCACTAATGAAAATGTTGTAATATGAAACACCTCAGACCTCTTTGTGTGCCAAAATGCCAGCCACAGAGGAGTTAACATTACAGTAAATAGTGTTTGCAGCCCTCCAGAAAGCTACACATATTAAACAGACTCTTAACCTTCACTTAAGCTTTCAAATCAGTCAAACTGGTGCTGTGTTTGCTACTGACTACCCACCGGAGGCTTACTCATTGAAAGATACGCAGTTCATCATTGATCATTGATCATTTCACAGATCTGGTGCCAGGAAGAGACTAAAAATCACTGCACTCGCAAGCTGTTTAATTCCATCCCCCAACACGAAGATAAGAGGCAGCCCAAACATCTGAATGGCATTGCGTGGAAAATAAGATACAATTTATGGTACCTCGTTATTACATGATGCAAAACAATGTATTGGCATGAAAATAACAGCTCGCTTTAAAGTTAGTCTGTGTAATATTGAAGAGGATAAGCCCTCTCATTTTTAACCCACATGCTGCTGAACCCCTTTCTGATCCTGTTTCCCAAATCTTACGTGATGCTTTTAGCTGCAAGGCCTGCAAGTTTAGACCCAACCAAGGCAGCAGGTCCAGAACGGGCCACAAATCACACTCTTTGCCTTTACATAATCAATTACATTTCTATCCTTAAGGCATGTATTTCTTTAAATGACTTTAAAAAATACTAAATACTAATGTTTAAATGCTTCCAATGTTTAGATTTTCTGGTTTTTCAATCTGTAGGGTAATTTTGTATCAGTGGAAATCTATCAGGGATAATTTATCCATGGCACCTGATTTCATACTTAGAAAATCAGAATTGTATGATTTTTGTGTTGGAAGTGACATAATGATTTCATGTGGCTTTGATGTTTTCTTGAACTTTGCATCTCAAATTAGATTTTAAAGTTTTTAAAGGAGGGAGTAGGCAGTGACTATGCATTTTTATCATCTCAATTAATTGCTACATGGCAAAAATTAAAATATTTTCTATAATTACAGGATCTTGAAACAACCCTGAAAAATGGATTACTAAATTAAAAAACAAAAGGAAAAACTGATGACTTGGGAGGTTTAGTAAATAACTCAGTGAGCTCTCAAGATGTGGAAGAAAGTTAGAACACAGGCCCAATTTTCTTTTTTTCTTCCAAGCCCAAGTTTTTCTGAGAGCAAAGCCCAAGCTATTATCTGCTACTCCATCCTGTTCCCTTTGCTGGCTAGTACCCCCATCAACGTATGCTTTGTCTTAATGTTTGATGTTTGGTTTAAGAAATACCTATAATGAATTAGTACCTAAAACACTTGTTTATTGAGATCATATTTAGGAAGGGTTGGAATTGCTGAGAAGCTATATGATGGTAAAGATGATTGAAGTGTAATCTCAATGAGGGCTAGAAATGTGGTATGTTTTAACCAGAACTTTATTCCCATTACCTAGATCAGTGCCTGAAAGTGCCTGCAGGAGTTCAGTAACATACATTGAAAATATTGAAAAACGTACGCTTGGCTGCGTGACACGCCCACCTCAAAAATGTGTTAAAACTCACCCTAAGATATAAAAAGCCAGTAGAGAAAATTGGAAAATTAATTCAGCTGATAGAACTAACTGTCAAATATAACTTGATTCACAACCCTATGACTGAACAATTACTCAGGCTAAAATTCTGGACTACCATCAGCCTCCAGCCTTCCAAGGACATGCTGTCTGACAAGAGAACCTTCTGTGTGTGATCAGTGCTACGAAATATACAGATCAAAGAATTGGTGGAAATCTCACCTCATTATCAGAATGGTAAATTATGCTTGAATTATAAAGCCTCCATTACTAAGTGACCAAACTGTGAGTTTCCAGTAGGAGTTTTTTGTTACAGGATGTTATGTGTAATAAATGAAAGCAACTTTTATGCTTTTTTCCATGAGATAATAGCAAGGTCAGAATTGGCATTCCCTAAGATATATTTTTTATTTTGTTATATTGCCATGATACTTAATGTTTCAACGTTATGAAACAACAAAAGACAATGACAAATTATAACAGCAATAGCTGAACTTTTGCAAGATTACATAAATCTGATTTAGAATTGGGATTTTATGAAAACAATAATACTTTGGCTGATAGAATATTGAAAGTGACCTATATTGAGAAGAAGCAGAGAAAATTTGCATCACAAAAAATCAGGTGAATTAATGCAACATAGTTTTTTTTTTTTAATAAATTTACTTATTTATTTTTGGCTGCATTGAGTCTTCGTTGCTGCGCATGGGCTTTTTTAGTTGTGGCGAGCGGGGGCTACTCTTCGTTGTGCTGTGCGGGTTTCTCATTGCTGTGGCTTCTCTTGTTGCAGGGCACGGGCTCTAGGCGCTCGGGCTTCAGTATTTGTGGCACGTGGGCTCAGTAGTTGTGGCTCGTGGGCTTAGTTGCTCCGCGGCATGTGGGATCTTCCCAGACCAGGGCTCGAACTCGTGTCCCCTGCATTGGCAGGCAGATCCTTAACCACTGCACCACCAGGGAAGTCCAATGCAACATAATTTTTAAAAATAGTTATCAAAGTTAAGGTTCAGTGTAATGTATTATAGTAAGCAAGAAAATGACAGCTACTTTTAGTAAAGGAAGAAAACCCAGCTTATTTGAATTTTCTGACTTTACTTTCTCTGAGACAATATTTTTCCTCAAATTTAAAAAGAGAATATTTGTGGTTTTTAAAAGTATTTAATTGTTACTTCATTGTTGTTGAACACATTACAGAGGAAATAAGTTTCCGAGTAGATCGCCAAATAAATAGCAAGTAGATGGCATTGTTCAAGCTCGCTGTGTCTTTTTCCAGGGCTTTCTTTCCTTTTGCACAGAATCATGGGGCAGGAATTGATAATATAAGGTGTTTCTGACTTAGAGGATTTCACAGTCTAGAAATACAGTCATATGCATGAGTAGCTATAATGTAAGGATGACCGTGGCACCAGTGAAGTATGAAAGAGTCATCTGACACTAGGGAAAATAAGATTTCTATCTCCTATAAACAAGGCTTCTCTGGATCTGTAGTGAACAGGTCCTCTACCATCAGAAGAAATCTAATCTTGGGTGTCTTCAAGGAAAGATTTCACCATAGCAAAACAATCATAACTTCCCAAAGGTTTTGAGATTATATTTTGACAACATGTTTGGTGTCTTGTATATGTCATATAAATAAACATAAGTTTCTCCCTGTTTCTCTTACTGGGTTACACAAAAGCAACTGGATGGGTTTTCTCTAGAGGATACTTTAGGCTGACCTGACTTAAAACAGAGGTTGGCTCATCATTTAAATTCACAATGGGAAGGCTTGGAAGACACCCCAAAGACGAAGGCTGTCATCCTTGGAGAATGCTGTAACTGCTGATGATAAAAGACTCGCCATAGATATTAATATGTTACAGGGAGAGAAAATAAACAGTGACTTGTAACACGAGGCTCAGTTTGAAAGTCACAAGGGCGGACACTCAGAATTGGAGGTGATTTGTGATCAACGTGTTTCTCACATGGGCGACACTAGAAAGCCTTACCCAGAGTAACAGCCGAGAGGTACTAATATAATGTTGGCTAAGGTTGTTCCAAGCAGTGCAGAGACCAGATTGTTCTAAATGCCTTTCTTTTTCATAGATTTCACGAAACATAGCTGGATCTAGAATAATGCAGAATAAACTTTTCCTGTGTCTAAAAAGAAAAAGGAATTGATTTTCTTGCTTTTTTAAAAGAACTTTTCTGAGTAGCTCTATAATATCCTCCTTCTGATATATATGGAATACTCATTAATAAATAACTAGGCAACACCATGGTATTTTGGTCTCTCTTTAAATATCTTGGAGATCATTATCTTGTAGTACGTGATGGTGCTATGATGCCCACGTGGGAGCAATAAGAGTCATCAGCCTGTAGATAAACATTGAAGCATATGGGAGTGGATGGAATCGCTGCTCAGGTGGAATGTGTCTGATAAGAATTGAAGAAAATTAAGGACATACCTTTGAGGAACTGGCATTAAGGGATGGACAAAGAAAAATCTGGAAAGTAGAGAAGAAGCAGCAGGCAGAAGGAATAGTAGGAGAGCATGGCGTCCTGGAGATGAAGAAGGAGGACATCTCACAAAAGAACTAGAGGTCAGGTAGGGAAGACATATGTATCGGTTGGAATTTCCAATTAAATTACTTCTCTGTAGTGAAAGCAGTCTCTAAAGCCCAGTGAGTGAAAATTGTGAGATGTCTGGGGGTCAGACGGAATGAAGATGAGGGTTAGCGTCTGAGGACAGAAGGAGGACAAAAAAAGGACACAGATGGCTTGTAACTCATGGGGAGGTGGGTCAGAAAAGCTCTGGGTTTTGTTGTTTAACAAATGGCTGAATTCTTTTTAAAGACTAATGAGAGAAACGCAAAGAACAAGAGAATGTTGATACAATAGCAGGAAAAATTACACGTTTCAATCAGTTCTTATAAAGCATAGAGGTAACAAGATTCATGTAGTTCTTGCTCTATTCATATGTTCCCATTCTTAAAAATAATGCAATTTACATACTTATACATTTCCTTTAGCATTACTTTTGAATGACTTTGCCCGTACACTTCACTCACATTTGCTTGCTGTTATGAGTGGCATAACCCTTTGAAATTAAATACAGACACATACCCTAAACGTACCATGAGCTATATTTATATACAGTTGTGTGACGTTTCCTGGTATAAGTCAGCTAGTTTTACAATAGTGACTTGGAATTGAGGTCCCTTTTTGGTAAATGTGTTTTTGTATGCCACTTATTTTGTAGGCAAGTTCATGGGTCTTATATATGTTGCTATCTGTTGTGGTTATAAATCTACATGTATAGGGCCGGTTTAACTTCGGGCGTAGCCGCCCAAGTTTTTGTATCCATTTTTGTAAGATGTAACATTTCAAAAATTATTAACAAACCATGATAGTACTGATATAGGAAAACTGAAATAATTTATGGGTTCCCCCCGCTCCCCGCCCAAAGTGAAGCTGCTTAACTCATAGGCTTTGGAGTGAAGCAAAAAACACACTTGTTTCAAATGATAGTTCCTCTGTGTCACTCCTGAGCTTTGGTTTTCTTATCTATAAAATGTGGATAATCAACTTATTGGGTTGTTATAAAAATTCATTTAAGCAATGCTTAATAGAGCGCTTAAGACACAGCAAAAATAGTAGAAAGATGTATCTAGCTGTTAAGTAGTAGACGACCCAATTAAGGATAAGCATTTTCAACAAGTAGGGAATGTATTTGCTCGCATAGTTTGGAAGATGAGCTGGGTCCAGCTTCCTTCCCACATGGTTCATTCCTTCATGTGCTTGCTTTGTCTTCAGGGGCCTCCTTCATAGAAATCTGGCTTCACAGCCTCACACTACATCGTTCAAAGGAAGAGAGAGCATGAGTGCTTTTGTCATAGTAAAGGAAACTTCTTTTTCCAGAAGCTTCTCTATGTCTAAATGACCTGATTTAGGTCACATGCCCATTTCTTTTTTTTTCTTTTCTAGTTGTGTTAAGATATAGTAGACGTACATCATTGTATACTTTTAAGGTGTACAGCATAATGGTTTGACTTACATATATTGTGGAAGGATTACCACAGTAAGTTTAGTTGGCATCCATTGTCTCATATAGAGATGCTAAAAAAAAAAGGAACCAAAAAAAGGAAAAGAAGAATTTTTTTCCGTGATAAGAACTCTTAGGTTTTATTCTCGTAACAGTTTTCATATGTACTATACAACAGTGTTAACTGGTACCTATCTTGCAAATGGAAGTTTGTATCTTTTGACTCCCTTTCTCCAGTTCCCTCTCCCCCTCTGGTAACCACAAATCTGATGTCTTTTTCTGAGTTTCATTTGTTTTAGAGTCCACATATAAATGAGTACAAGTACACATATAAATAGTGTACTTTTTTATCTATCTGAGTTATCTCACTTAGTATAATGCCCTCGAGGTCCATCCATGTTGTCGCAAATGGCAAGATCTCTTTGTTTTTCATGGCTGAGTAATATTTCATTGTAATGTAGTGAAAGCCAGTGGTGTCATTTCAGTGCAAATCTGAAGGTCTGAGAACCAGGGGAGCCAGTGGTGTAAGTCCCAGTCTAAGTCCAAAGGCTGGAGAGCCAGAAGCATCAACGTCTGAGGGCAGGGGAAGATGGACGTCCTAGCTCAGGCAGGAGAGCAAATCTAGCCTTCCCCTGCCTTTTTGTTCTGTTAAAGCCCTCAGCAAACTGGATGATGCTTACCCATTGGAAATAGGGATCTTCTTTACTCAGCCTACCAATACAAATGTTAATCTCTTCCAGAAAAACTCTCACAGATACACGCAGAAATAATGTTTTACCAGCTATCTGGTGATCCCTTAGCCCAGTCAAGTTGACACATAAAATTAAAAACCACAGGCACCTTATTCAATATCTTTCCTCTTCCTCAGCATCCCTATAAGACTGACACAGAACCTCGCCTTGAATATTTCTTGTAACTTTAGTTCACATACTCCCAAGCCCTCCCACTCCATTTTTCAAAAGCTGTTGGAATGTTTTATAGAACATTGTTTTTGAACCATATGAATATTCTTGCTCTAAGGATCCGATTGGAGGAGGGGTGGAGGTGATGCTTACCATAAAATAGGTATGTTAATGAGGACAGCACCAGCTGCTGTAAAAAACAAGGAATAGATCAACGCAATGTAATAAGTTTCTGTCTCACTCAAAGTTCGAACGCGTGTTCATGGTCTGTGGAAGGCTTTCCTCCATGTCACACAGGGAACCAAAGTTCTCCCTTGGTTCCTCTGCATCCAGATGGAAAATGAAGAAGAGGAAGAGTGGGACATCACACAAGAAAGGTTTTTATGAGCCACCTGTAGAGGGAACATGTGCCATTGACACTCAACATTACTTTGGCAGCAGCTCAAGCTCTAACTGCCCATGAGACTGAGGAATGGCCAGGAAGAAGGGGAACGATGTTTGTATGACTTGACATCTACCTGGCTCTCTGGCTTCATTTATCTCTATGTCTTCCTCTCACTGTGTATTCTAGACATATTGACCCATACTGACCTTTTTCTTTTAATTTAATTTTTGTTTTGTTTTTTTTTTGTTTTTAGTTTTCAAAAGGCACTCTAGGGTCCTGATACAGGTTGTTCTTTCTCCAAGGAAAGCTTTTAACTTCACCTAGTTGAGTCAGTTCACTTCTAATTTTCATGTAGACTCAATTCAAAGGTTTATCTTTCCAGGGATATCTGCTATACACCTTTATGGTGCGTCATTATTATTCATAACACACAGCTTGTAACATTTGTAATATTATTTGATGAACGTTTATTTCCCCAACTAGTCTGTAGGCCTTTCAATGGCATTGACCATGCCTCTCTGCCCTCTGGTATACCACAGCTCCTTTCAAAGTGCCTAGAACATGAAGACTATTTGTTTAATTAACAAAGACAACGATTTCCACCCTCTAACTCTCAAGGATGAAACTCCCATATGCTCATGCGGTCAAGCCCTTGACCACAGAAGCAAAACTATAGGTTCTTCAAAGAAACTTGTTGTGACTTTTAAAGGTTCAAAATAGTCTGTGAATGTGTACCTTTAATTGTGTCATTGGATGTCAGGATGTAGAAAATAATTGAGAGAATGGCCAAGAATATCAGACTGTAAAAATAGATGTAGTATTTTAACGCTCTCCTGGTAAAATCTTGATCAAGTCCCCTTGCCCTTGGCTGCCAGATATGACTGTCAATGCATGGAATATAGCAGAGTCTGAATGATTTTTACATTTATTACTTCCATCTTTCTTCAGCATTTATGACTGGATTGCCTTGGTCTTTTTCATTGGCGCCTCTTAACGCAGTGTAACGTTTATGCCTAGAAGTTCCCCAAGGTACACGTACCCTTGTTTTCTTAGTGTTCAGCTAGCTCTTTGTGGATGATGTCACTAGTCCCACAGCATCATAGATCATCAATAAGTAAAATACGCCCAGTCTATAATTCCAGCCTAGTCTTCTCTTCTGAGTCCTGATTCTTTATTTTCTGTGCTGACCCTTACTCAAAGATGTTCTAAATCCACCCGAGGCTTAATCTGCCCCAGATTAAATTCAGGATAACTCTGCTTCCTTTCCTCATCCTTCTCCTTCAGTAATCTCTACATTCATTCCTGTTATCACCATCCACCAGTTGTGAAAGCCAAAAAAAATTATTCATCTCCTCTGACACATTTGCCATGACCAAGAGAAGGAAGAGTCTTGACTTCTAAGCCCAGGACGTCTGCTTTGGCCAACTGTGCCAACTCACATCTGGTCGTGAAATCTGGATGGGAAAAGAAAGCCAGTGCCAACTCAGCAGGATGGAAAATCTCCATGGCTTAGAAGGCTCCCAGGTTCCCGCAGAGAAAGTTCATTCTGGGCTGGGGATCCTTGTGGCAGCTGGAGTGAGATGGATGCCCAGGGGGAGAGTATCCGGGAGAGAATAGTCTCCAGAAAAGAGAAAGACAAGAGGCTTGCAAGAAGATCTGGAAAAGGCTGGCATGGAAGAATTCCCCTTAGATATTGGTAGTGCTTGCACTCCTGCCTCTGGACCAGGTGCTACCAAAGGCACCACGCACTGCTTGTCTGCCTGCTTTCCTGCCTGAGTCTATGGAGAAGCTGCGTGTTTGTTAGTGTGTGTGACCAGGTCTCTGGACCATATGCATGAGCCATGTGTTGCCTCAGTTCCCAAGAACTCAGCCATTCCAGAGATTATTCCTAGTACATGAAAAAAAAAAACCCTCCAAATTCCTACTTCCTACGAGCCATGTGTTGCCTCAATTCCCAAGAACTCAGCCATTCCAGAGATTACTCCTAGTACATGAAAAAAAAAAAACCCTCCAAATTCCTACTTCCTGGTACAGAAAGATCGTTGGGAACAGGTAGGAACCAAGGTGGAATTCAAGTTCAAAAAATATTCCGCCAGGTTAAAGTGTGTGGGAAGGCTGTAGTCTGTCATTCAGTACAGAGATATACTTACTGACCAAGACCAGGACTGCCACCTAATGCATGTGGAAACCTCCAATTTTATCTTTCTCCCTCATTTGCGTGGGCATATTTTCCCTGATTATTAGTGCTGTCACATGGACACGGACATGGTTTGGTCTCTGACTTGTGGTGTCCTCACAGTCTTTTCTCTGAGAGCTAGTGCCTTAATGGTACATTCGTACACCTTCCTAGTTAGATTATGAATGGGTTTCAGTGATTGTCTTGAGGGATCTTGATGGTTTTTACAACACTTTACAGTAGAAGAGTTTTTAGGAATAATACTGATACACTCAATACCGTAGAGTATGTGTCTTGATGACATTGGTCTATAATCAATTAATTTTAAAACTTTATTCCTGGAGGCAGCCCTAAATTAAACCAGTCCATCAGTAACCAGATTGCATCTGGGAAGGAGGCAGCTGGATTGCATGTCTGGTTAGCGGTTAACAAGCCCTTCAGCTTCCTGGGGCTCTGATGGAGGGAGACCATCAGAACAGAGCTTTGAATGAAAAAGAAAAACGTTTAAGTGTAAGTCTTGCATATGAAGGGAGGAATCTGGCTCTGTTCTTTGAGTCAAAACTCTATAGTTATGCTTTTATGTATGTATGTATTTATTGAAGTATAGTTGACTTACAATGTTGTGTTAGTTTCAGAGGTACAGCAAAGTGATTCAGTTATACATATATATACATATATACATTATATTCTTTTTCACATTCGTTTCCATTATAGGTTATTATAAGATACTGAGTATAGTTCCCTGTGCTATACAGTAGGTCCTTGTTGTTTATCCATTTTATATACAGTAGTATGTATATGTTAATTCCAAACTCCTAATTTATCCCTTTCCCCCACCCTTTCCCCCTTTGGTAACTATAAGTTTCTTTTATATGTGTGTGAGTCTCTTTATGTTTTGTAAATAAGTTCATTTCTACCATTTTTTTAAGATTCCCCATATCAGTGATATCATATGATATTTGTCTTTCTCTGTGTGATTTACTTCACTTAGTATGCTAATCCCTAGGTTCATCTATGTTGCTGCAAATGGCATTTCCTTCTTTTTTGTGGCTGAGTAGTATTCCATTGTATAAATATACCATATCATCTTTATCCATTCATCTGTCGATGGTGGTTCATAGATGCTTTAACTTAAATAACTGATCCTCTGCAATTTTGTGTCCTCATCTCTGATCTACTCATTCTAATAGATAAAGAGAGGATATGTTATACATAGTAGGCATAGTATACTGGTATATTTTTAGCAACTGGCTCCTCCCCCAAAATTTAAAAGCCCCCATTTTTAATGTTTACTGACTAATATAGTGTAAATACCCCCACAGTGACAAATTTCTAATGACAACGATGTTACTGTTCCTGGAGTTGAGAAGACAGGGGTGGTCCTATGTCATTATATAGTATCTCCACTATAGATACAATAGATGTAAATAACATCAAGGATATAGATAATAATAAAATGTAATTTTTAATGATGGATACATTTAACAACTGGCTTGCAAATCCTTGAAAATTCAGCTATCAGCATTCAACCACTGATGTGAGTTGGCTCCAGCACACCAGTAGAATGGATTATAGCATATTCAATTATATAATTACATTCTCAGCAATGAAACAGGAATATTAATTGACTTACAAATAAATTTTAAAAATTGATTATAGATCAGTTATCAAGAAACATACTATAAGATATTTGATTTAATCAGTATTATTCTTAAAATCTCTGCTGTTTTTTTTTCACAACTCACACACACACACACACACACTGTATTTTATTTTTACAAGAGATAAACTGACACCAAGCACTGTAAATGGGTGACCACAACAGGAGCAACAATGACTGCAATTACCACACACGAAACCCACTCACACTATGTCATCATATTGACATTCACTCCAGGAATCCTCCACTGTAACAGCTCCTTTACTTTGCAGTGAAAATTGATTTGTAAATGACTTATTGAAGAGACTGTCTTTTCTCCGTTGTATTCCTTGCCTCCTTTGTCATAGATTAGTTGACCATAGGTGCGTGGGTTTATCTCTGGGCTTTCTATCTTGTTCCATTGATCTATGTTTCTATTTTTCTGCCAGTACTATATTCTCTTGATTACTGTAGCTTTGTATTAAAGTGTGAAGTCAGGGAGTCTGATTCCTCCAGTTCTGTTTTTTTCCCTCAAGACTGCTTTGGCTATTCGGGGCTTTTGTGTCTCCATACAAATTTTAAGATGATTTGTTTTAGTTCCGTAAAAAATGCCATTGGTAATTTGATAGGGATTGCATTGAATCTGTAGATTGCTTTGGGTAGTATAGTCATTTTCACAATATTGATTCTTCCAATCCAAGAACGTGGTTTATCTCTCCATCTGTTGGTATCATCTTTAATTTCTTTCATCAGTGTCTTATAGTTTTCTGCATACAGGTCTTTTGTTTCCCTAGGTAGGTTTATTCCTAGGTATTTTATTCTTTTTGTTGCAGTGGTAAATGGGAGGGTTTCCATAATTTCTCTTTCCCCTAGTGGCTACTAATCCACAGACCAAAATGTTGGTACATTATATATTATAACTAAGTATCTTATACAGTTGCTAATAGCCTTTGGTAGGAGTACCTCTGCAAACAGTTGGTATAAATCTACTCACCAAGGTACAGAATTGCCTATAGTCAGGATAACTACCAGACATTTCCTAAATCGCCACCTGATCTCATAACATCAAACACATCCAAGTAGTTGCTTAGTAAACCTAATCTTTCTATGTATATTTAATTTTCCTATAATGATGCTCAATGGTAGAGTGGTTTCTTAATTTCATACATATATATAAAAGTTTGTTTCTTGACATAGCTCTGGCTATAACGTGGTTCAATGGCTGTTCTTGAAGTACAGCCATTGAATCTTTGCAGTTCTATTTTGATATTGATTTCTAGTCATGCTTTTAACTTGTCCAGGTGTAAGTGGTCATTGCTGAGGCCTTTATATAAAGCAAATTTGCTCTCACTGATACCTTCTTAAAAAAAAAGATTAATTGGCACTATGGCACTAAACGTTGTCATTGGATTGTCTAAAATTTATGGAAGTTGTGGATAAGTCAAGTAGTAGACCAATGTCTTCAACTCCTTGATATCATGTACCAATGTAGCAACGTGCTCCAGAAGAGTCTATAGAATAACAGTAGCATTCATTCTGCTGTATATCCATGTATTCAATCTATAGCCATGTAGATTTTAGGTTATTGTGAGTAGAATGTAACCATATCATGTAGAATCTTGGTTAGATAATTCTGCAGGGCATATTAAGTGGGTGGATGAGAGAGGAAACCAGCTGCTTTATGACAAGCTAAAGTGGGGTGGAATGCTACAGGGACACACAGAAGCACGATGCCTGGCTATACAGCAGGCTCTGTAATCATGAGAGGAAACAGCAACCGGCAGAAGAGTAAATAACCAGCAGTCAAGAGCATCGTGATTAAAAGGAGTACATAGGCTCTGACATTATAAGACTAAGCTCTAAACACCATCACTTTTTATAAATGTGGCTACAGTTATAACCCAAAAAGAGCTCTTTCAAACAATTTTTGGCTACATTCACTCCAAAAAACAACATAGAAGAGAGAAAAATAAGATGATGAGGAAGCTAACGTGAGGAGGGACGGTCTTATTCATTACTGTAACATATTGGTGTAGAGCCTGGGTTCAGGCACTAGCCAGCATGGGTTTGAATGTGAGCTCTACCATCTTCCTACCTGTGTGACCCTAGACAAGTAACTTAACCTCTTTATGTCTCTCTTTCCTCATTTGTGAAATGATAATTAAAATGATATCATATCTCATAAAGATGTTGTGAGCATTAAATGAAATAATGCAAAGAAAGCCCTCGGCACTGTGCCCAGCACGATGAAAATGTTCTCATCGCCACTGCCTAGAAAATAGAGTGGCAAATAACATCCATAAATACTGGGACTGAGTGAATTCACATGGCCATCAAAGACATTTTCAACAATAACCATGAAACAGGGCATACATTCCTTCAGAGGGAGATGAAAGAAATTGTTACTGCAGCACAGAAGTACTCTATTCTCATTGAGAAACTCTCAAAACATTCTTTTTTTTTTTGCGGTACGCGGACCTGTCACTCTTGTGGCCTTTCCCATTGCGGAGCACAGGCTCCGGACACGCAGGCTCAGCGGCCATGGCTCACGGGCCCAGCCGCTCCGCGGCATGTGGGATCTTCCCGGACCGGGGCACGAACCCGTGTCCCCTGCATCGGCAGGCGGACTCTCAACCACTGCGCCACCAGGGAAGCCCTCAAAATATTCTTGATAGAACTTCACAGAGGGTATGGCATTGGAAGTAATTCATAATCATAGAATTATAGATTTGGATAAGATTTTAAGGATTATTTAGTGCCCTCTGCTGTAATAGGAATGTCTGCTGTAATACCCAGGAACATGTAGCCTCTGGTTACATAGCCACAGAAAATGATCTCAATGTTACTTTAAGAGATGAAATAAATACATGATAGTACATAATGGCCATTAACAAATGAATACATTTAGCGGAACTGTCAGCCTCAACTCTACAGCTTAATTATTTTGTCACATATATTTTACAACTCAATTTTTGCCCATTCTTGGTAGTTTTACATAGTACTCATGCACTGTTCTGTTAATCCTTTGTCGTGTCTGCACTCTAATTATACTTAGCATTCTGACTTACAAATAATTGGAAGATATTATTTTATGATTTAAAAAACAAACAACTATTTTTGACTGAAAATATCGGAATTTCTAGGAATACTGCTTTTTAATTGAGTTATAAATAAAGTTGGAAAATATATCGAGTTATATAGATCAATGTTGAGTAAACATACTATTATGCTAATTTCATGTAGCATTATTATATGTTAATCTTGGTAGAATAAATAATAAGTAGTATGGCCCTTGACATATACATACTACTATATATAAAATTGATAACTAATAAGAACCTACTGTAGAGCACAAGGAACTCTACTCAGTACTCTGTAATGACCTATATGGGAAAAGGATCTAAAGAAGAGTGGATATATGTACATACTGATTCACTTTGCTGTACAGCAAAAACTAACACAACATTGTAAATCGACTACACTCCAATAAAAGTTAATTTAAACAAAGTAGTATAGCCCTAATTAAACTATTTAATATTCATTCACAGAATTGCTGAAATCCTAGCCATGAGCACCATCCCCTCTGCTCTCAGTGTGCTGCATCTTTGGGCTCTGAATCCTGGCTCTTCCCAGAAAGAGCCTGCAGCCTTCTCAAGTCATGATTTTTTGCTTTCCCTCAAATCACGTCCTGCTGGGCATGGGTGTATTCTCTCTTGTGTTGTCATGCTCACCAGGAGAAACCCCAGCTCACATTAATTCCAATCCCTGCGTACTCTATTCCTTATCACAGGCAACTAAGCCAGGCTGAAGAAAAACACCCACCTTGCATGACTAGTTTCCTCTGAGTTTCATGACCACTATTATTATTTTTTTTATTTTTATTTTTTTGCGGTACGCAGGCCTCTCACTGCTGTGGCCTGTCACGTTGCGGAGCACAGGCTCCAGACGTGCAGGCTCAGCGGCCATGGCTCACCAGCCCAGCCACTCCGTGGCACGTGGGATCTTCCCTGACTGGGGCACGAACCCATGTTCCCTGCATCGGCAGGTAGACTCTCAACCACTGCACCACCAGGGAAGCCCATGACCACTATTTTTAAAATATTTTTATTGCGCTTCCCTGGTGGCACAGCCAATGCAGGGGACATGGGTTTGAGCCCTGGTCCAGGAATATCCCACATGCCGTGGAGCAACTAAGCCCGTGTGCCACAACTACTGACTGAGCCTGTGCTCTAGAGCCTGCGAACCACAACTACTGAGGCTGCATGCCACAACTACTGAAGCCCATGCACCTAGAGCCCATGCTCCGCAACAAGAGAAGCCACCGCAATGAGAAGCCCATGCACTGCAACAAAGAATAGCCCCTGCTCGCCGCAACTAGAGAAAGCCTGTGCGCAGCAACAAAGACCCAACGCAGAAAAAAGTAAAATAAATAAACTGAAAAAACAAAAAAACATTTTTTATTGAAGTATATTTGATTTACAATATTGTGTTAGTTTCAGGTGTATAGCATAGTGATTCTTTTTTCTTTTTTTTTTGGCAGAGTATTTTCCATTATAGGTTATTACAAGATACTGGGTATAATTCCCTATGCTGTACAATAAATCCTTTTTGCTTGTCTATCTTATCTACAGTAATTTGGATCTGTTAATCCTATACTCCTAATTTGTCCCTCCACCCCTCCTTCTCCCCTTTGGTAACCATAAGTTTGTTTTCTCTGTCTAGGAGTCTGTTTTTGTTTTGTATATAGATTTATTTGTATTATTTTTTAGATTCCACATATAAGTGATATCCTATAGTATTTGTCTTTCTCTGTTGGACTTATTTCACTAAGCACACTGTTCTCTAGGTCCATCCATGTTGATGCAAATGGCAATATTTCATTTTTTATGGCTGAGTAATATTCCACTGTGTGTGTGTATACATATAAACAAACATTCCACATGTTCTTAAGCTAATCCTCTGTTGATGGGCACTTGGGTAACTTCCATGTCTTGGTTATTGTGAATAATGCTTTTATGAACATTGGGTGCATGTTTCTTTTCGAATTAGAGTTTTCATTTTTCTGGTTATATACCCAGGAGATGGATTGCTGGATATTTGTAAACATTGTGACCAACAAAGAGTTAATATCCAAAATATGCAAACAGCTCATACAACTCACTGTCAAAAAAAACAAACAACCCAAACAAAAAATGGGAAGAAGACCTAAGTAGACATTTTCCCAAAGAAGACATAGACATGACTAACAGGCACATGAAAAGGTGTTCAACATCGCTAATTATTAGAAAAATGCAAATCAATACCACATTGAGGTATCACACCTCACACCATTCAGAATGGCTATCATCAGAAAGTCTACAAATAGAGGACCTTCAAGATGGCAGAGGAGTAAGACATGGAGATCACCTAACTCCCCCCAAATACATCAAAAATACATCTACGAGTGGAACAACTCCTACAGAACACCTACTGACTGCTGGCAGAAGACCTTGGACTTCCCAAAAGCCGTGTGTGGCTGACAGGGTCTTGGTGCTCGAGCCGGGTGCTGAGTCTGAGCCTCTTGGGGGGAGAGCCGAGTTCAGGATATTGGACCACCAGAGACCACCTAGCCCCACATAATATCAAATGGCGAAAGCTCTCCCGGTGATCTCCATCTCAATGCTAAGACCCAGCTCCACTCAATGACCAGGAAGCTATAGTGCTGGACACCACATACCAAACAACTACTAACACAGGAACACAAGCCTACCCATTAACAGAGAGGCTGCCTAAAATCATAATAAGTTCACAGACACCCCAAAACACACCACTGGATGTGGTCCTGCCCACGAAAACACAGTCACCAGTCCCAGCCACCAGGAAGCCTACACAACCCACTGTACCAACCTTACCCACTGGGGTCAGACACTAAAAACAGCAGGAACTATGTATCTGCAGCCTTTGAAAAGGAGACCCCAAACACAGTAAGTTAAGCAAAATGAGAAGACAGAGAAATAAGCATCAGATGAAGGAGCAAGGTAAAAACCCACCAGACCAAAGACATGAAGAGGAAATAGGAAGTCTACCTGAAAAAGAATTCAGAGTAATGATAGTAAAGATTATGCAAAATCTTGGATATAGAATGGATAAAATACAAGAAATGCTTAACAAGGACCCAGAAGAAATAAAGATCAAACAAACAATGATGAACAACACAATAAATGAAATTAAAAATCTCTAGAAGGGATCAATAGCAGAATAACTGAGGCAGAAGAACGGTTAAGTGACCTGGAAGATAAAATAGTGGAAATAACTACCGCAGAGCAGAATAAAGAAAAAAGAATGAAAAGAATTGAGGACAGTCTCAGAGACATCTGGGACAACATTAACTGCACCAACATTTGAATTATAGGGGTCCCAGAAGACAAAGAGAAAAAGAAAGGGACTGAGAAAATATTTGAAGAGATTATAGTTGAAAACTTCCCTAATATGAGAAAAGAAATAGTCAATCAAGTCTAGGAAGCCCAGAGAGTCCCATATAGCATAAATCCAAGGAGAAACACGTCAAGACACATATTAATCAAACTATCAAAAATTAAATACAAATAAAAAATATTAAAAGCAGCAAGGGAAAAGTAAGAAATAACATAAAAGGGAATCTACATAAGGTGAACAGCTGATTAACAAAATACTAGCAAACAGAATCCAACAGCTCATTTAAAGGATTATACACCATGATCAAGTGGGGTTTATCCCAGGAGTGCAACAATTCTTCAATATATGCAAATCAATAAATGTGATAAACCATATTAACAAATTGAAGGAGAAACACCATATGATCCTCTCAGTAGATGCAGATAATGCTTTTGACAAAATTCAACACCCATTTAGGATAAAAACCCTCCAGAAAGTAGGCATAGAGGAAACTTACCTCAACATAGTAAAGGCCATACATGACAAACCCACTTCCAACATTGTTCTCAATGGTGAAAAGCTGAAACCATTTCCACTAAGATCAGGAACAAGCCAAGGTTGCCAACTCTCACCACTATTATTCAACAGAGTTTTGGAAGTTTTAGCCACAGCAATCAGAGAAGAAAAAGAAATAAAAGGAATCCAAATTGGAAAAGAAGAAGTAAAACTCTCACTGTTTGCAGATAACATGATACTGTACATACAGAATCCTAAAGATGCCACCAGAAAACTACTAGAGCTAATCAATGAATTTGATAAAGTAGCAGGATACAGAATTAATGCATAAAAATCTCTTGCATTCCTGTACACTAATAATGAAAAATCTGAAAGAGAAATTAAGGAAACACTCCCAGTTACCATTGCAACAATAAGAATAAAATACCTAGGAATGAACCTACCTAAGAAGACAAAAGACCTATATGCAGAAAACTATAAGACACTGATGAAAGAAATTAAAGATGATACAAACAGGTGGAGAGATATACCATGTTCTTGGATTGGAAGAATCAACATTGTGAAAATGACTATACTACCCAAAGCAATCTACAGATTCAGTGCAATCCCTATCAAACTACCAATGACATTTTTCAGAGAACTAGAACAAAAAAATCTCACAATTTGTATGGAAACACAAAAGACCCCAAATATCCAAAGCAATCTTGAGAAAGAAAAAGGAGCTGGAGCTGGAGGAATCAGGCTCCCTGACTTCAGACTACTACAATGCTACAGTAATCAAGACAGTATGGTACTGCCACAAAAACAGAAATAGATAAATGAAACAGGATAGAAAGCCCAGAGATAAATCCATGCATGTATGGTCACCTTATTTTTGATAAAGGAGGCAAGAATATACAAGGGAGAAAAGACAGCCTCTTCAATAAGTGGTTCTTGGAAAACTGGACAGCTACATGTAAAAGAATGAAATTAGAAAACTCCCTAGCACCATACACAAAAATAAACTCAAGATGGATTAAAGACCTAAATGTAAGGCCGGACACTATAAAACTCTTAGAGGAAAACATAGGCAGAACACTCTATGACATAAATCACAGCAAGATCCTTTTTGACCCACCTCCTAGAGAAATGGAAATAAAACAAATGGGATGTAATGAAAGTTAAAAGCTTTTGCACAGCAAAGGAAACCATAGACAAGAGGAAAAGACAACCCTCAGAATGGGAGAAAATATTTGCAAACGAAGCAACTGACAAAGGATTAATCTCCAAAATATACAAACAGCTCATGCAGCTCTATATCAAAATAACAAACGACACAATCCAAAAATGGGTAGAAGACCTAAACAGACATTTCTCCAAAGAAGATATACAGATTGCAAACAAACACATGAGAGGATTCTCAACATCACTAATCATTAGAGAAATGCAAATCAAAACTACAATGAGATATCATCTCACACCAGTCAGAATGGCCATCATCAAAAAATCTACAAATAATAAATGCTGGATAGGGTGTGGAGAAAAGGGAACCCTCTTGCACTGTTGGTGGGAATGTACATTGATACAGCCACTATGGAGAAGAGTATGGAGGTTCCTTAAAAAACTAAAAATAGAACTACCATACAACCCAGCCATCACACTACTGGTCATATACCCTGAGAAATCCATAACTCAAAAAGAGTCATGTAGTACAATGTTCATTGCCGCCCTATTTACAATAGCCAGGACATGGAACCAATCTAAATGTCTATCGACAGATGAATGGATAAAGAAGATGTGACATATATACAATGTAATATTACTCAGTCATAAAAAGAAACGAAATTGAGTTATTTGTAGTGAGGTGGATGGACCTAGAGACTGTCATACAGAGTGAAGTAAGTCAGAAAGAGAAGAACAAATACCATATGCTAACACATATATATGGAATTAAAAAGAAAAAAACTTGGTTTTGAAGAACCTAGGGGCAGGACAGGAACAAAGACATAAAGACGTAGAGAATGGACTTGAGGACATGGGGAGGGGGAAGGGTAAGCTGGGACGAAGTGAGAGAGTGGCATGGACATATATACACTACCAAATGTAAAATAGATAGCTAATGGGAAGCAGCTGCATAGCACAGGGAGACCAGCTTGGTGCTTTGTGTCCCCCTAGAGGGGTTGGATAGGGAAGGTCAGAGGGAGAGGCAAGAGAGAGGAGGTATGGGGATATATGTACACATATAGCTGATTCACTTTTTTATATAGCAGAAACTAACACACCATTGTAAAACAATTATACTCCAAAAAGATGTTAAAAAAAATGTCTACAAATAATAAATGCTGGAAAGGATGTGGAGAAAACAGAACCCTAGTACACCAGTGTAGACTTAGATAGATAGATAGATAGATAATTTGTTTGATTTATATCGGTGGGAATGTACATTGGTGTAGCCAATATGGAAAACAGTATTGAGGTTCCTTCAAAAACTAAAAATAGAATTATCATATGATCCAGTAATTGCACTCCTGACCACTAATTTTAAATGGGCCTATGGCACTTGGCACTATCCCCACTCATCCACTCAAGACATCAGTACAGCAATTGCCTCTTTCCTGTTTCTCCAGTTATGCCTTTCTACTCTGTCACTTCCACTGACATGCTAACATGCTGTTCTTTTTGCTTTTAAATACTCAAGCAAACCTTGACCTGACAGAGTGCTCGACTTCCTACCTGTTTCTCTGCACCCCGTTAGGGCACAACTCCCAGAGAAGAGTTGACTACACTCACTGTCTATACTTTCTCTCAGCCAATTATATTTTGAACACCTCCAGTTTAGGTGTGGTCCCCACTAATCTATCAAAAATGGGTCTTGTCAAGGTTTCCAATGATTTTCTCCTTGCTAACTTCAATAGTTCGTTCACATTCCTCATTTGTTAATCGATCGTATCAGCAATATTTGACACAGTTGCCACTCTCTTTACTGGAATACTTTCACTTGACTCCTGGAACCCTTTTCTTATCCATTTCCTCACCATCTCTGTGGTTGGAACTTCTGCAGAGTGCCCCAGAATCCCTTCCTCAGAGTTTCTTCCTCTATCTAAATCATCATTTAGATGGTCATGCTGAGGACCATGGCTATAAATATCATCTATACTCTGAGGACTAAATGTATATTTTTACCCAGCACTCTTCCCTGAACTCCACTCTTTCAAATCCAAACTACGTCTTCTCCATTTCAGTGATTAAATTTTCAAATGGAATGTGCTGAAAATGGAAATTCTCCAATCCCCCCAAACTTCCTCCTTGGCAGTTCCCCATCTCAGTCATTGACAACTCCAACCTTCTAGCTTTGATCAGAAATATTGGGGTCAGGGAATTCCCTGGTGGTCCAGTGGTTAAGACTCCATACTTCCACTGCAGGGGGCATGGATTCGATCCCTGGTCAGGGAACTAAGATCCCACATGCCGCAAGGCGTGGCCAAAATATAAATATATAACTTCCACTGACATGCTAACATGCTGTTCTTTTTGCTTTTAAATACTCAAGCAAACCTTGACCTGACAGAGTGCTCGACTTCCTACCTGTTTCTCTGCACCCCGTTAGGGCACAACTCCCAGAGAAGAGTTGACTACACTCACTGTCTATACTTTCTCTCAGCCAATTATATTTTGAACACCTCCAGTTTAGGTGTGGTCCCCACTAATCTATCAAAAATGGGTCTTGTCAAGGTTTCCAATGATTTTCTCCTTGCTAACTTCAGTAGTTCGTTCACATTCCTCATTTGTTAATTGATCGTATCAGCAATATTTGACACAGTTGCCACTCTCTTTACTGGAATACTTTCACTTGACTCCTGGAACCCTTTTCTTATCCATTTCCTCACCATCTCTGTGGTTGGAACTTCTGCAGAGTGCCCCAGAATCCCTTCCTCAGAGTTTCTTCCTCTATCTAAATCATCATTTAGATGGTCATGCTGAGGACCATGGCTATAAATATCATCTATACTCTGAGGACTAAAGGTATATCTTTACCCAGCACTCTTCCCTGAACTCCACTCTTTCAAATCCAAACTACGTCTTCTCCATTTCAGTGATTAAATTTTCAAATGGAATGTGCTGAAAATGGAAATTCTCCAATCCCCCCAAACTTCCTCCTTGGCAGTTCCCCATCTCAGTCATTGACAACTCCAACCTTCTAGCTTTGATCAGAAATATTGGGGTCAGGGAATTCCCTGGTGGTCCAGTGGTTAAGACTCCATACTTCCACTGCAGGGGGCATGGATTCGATCCCTGGTCAGGGAACTAAGATCCCACATGCCGCAAGGCGTGGCCAAAATATAAATATATATATATGTATATATACCCTATACACATACATATATGTCAGAGTCATCCATGGTTCTTTACTTTCTCTAACAGGTCACATGTAACCTATCAGCAAATCCTGTCTTCTGTCCCTTCAAAGTGTATCCAGAGTCTAATTACTTTTTAAAATTATTTTTTATTTTGTATTGGAGTAGAGTTTATTTATTTTTATTATTTATTTATTTACCTATTTCTGGCTGCGTTAGGTCTTCATTGCTGTGTGTGGGCTTTCTCTAGTTGCGGCAAGCGGGGGCTGCTCTTCGTTGCGGGGCACAGGCTCTAGGCACGCGGGCTTAGGTAGTTGCAGTGCGCGGGCCTCTCATTGTGGTGGTTTTTCTTGTTGCGGAGCACGGGCTCTAGGCACATGGGCTTCAGTTGTCGTGGCGCGTGGGCTCTAGAGCACAGGCTCAGTAGTTGTGGTGCACGGACTTAGTTGCTCTGCGGCATGTGAGATCTTCCCGGACCAGGGCTTGAACCCGTTGTCTTCTGCATTGGCAGGCAGATTCTTAACCACTGCGCCACCAGGGAAGCCCCAGAGTTTAATCACTTTTTGCCACTCTTGCACTACCACCGCTGGCCAGACAACCACCGTCTTTCATTTAAATTATTACAAGTTGCTAACTGTTCTCTCTGCTTCTACTCTTGCCCCCATCTACTCATCTATGCTCAATGTATTAGCTAGAATGATTCTTCAATAATAAGTCATACTATGTGTCTCCTCTGCTCAAAATCATCCAGTTGTTTAGTATCTCACTCAGGATAAAACCCACGAGTCTTAGGGTGGCTCTGAGTGTCTCAGTTTGATTTATATTGGTGGGAATGTACATTGGTGTAGCCAATATGGAAGACAGTATTGAGGTTCCTTCAAAAACTAAAAATAGAATTATCATATGATCCAGTAATTGCACTCCTGACCACTAATTTTAAATACTTCATTGCTGTGTGTGGGCTTTCTCTAGTTGCGGCAAGCGGGGGCTGCTCTTCGTTGCGGGGCACAGGCTCTAGGCACGCGGGCTTAGGTAGTTGCAGTGCGCGGGCCTCTCATTGTGGTGGTTTTTCTTGTTGCGGAGCACGGGCTCTAGGCACATGGGCTTCAGTTGTCGTGGCGCGTGGGCTCTAGAGCACAGGCTCAGTAGTTGTGGTGCACGGACTTAGTTGCTCTGCGGCATGTGAGATCTTCCCGGACCAGGGCTTGAACCCGTTGTCTTCTGCATTGGCAGGCAGATTCTTAACCACTGCGCCACCAGGGAAGCCCCAGAGTTTAATCACTTTTTGCCACTCTTGCACTACCACCGCTGGCCAGACAACCACCGTCTTTCATTTAAATTATTACAAGTTGCTAACTGTTCTCTCTGCTTCTACTCTTGCCCCCATCTACTCATCTATGCTCAATGTATTAGCTAGAATGATTCTTCAATAATAAGTCATACTATGTGTCTCCTCTGCTCAAAATCATCCAGTTGTTTAGTATCTCACTCAGGATAAAACCCACGAGTCTTAGGGTGGCTCTGAGTGTCTCCCCTATTTCCACTCTGATCTCACTGTTAACTACTCTCCCTCTTGGTAAAGCATGTTCTACCTCAAACTTGCTCTTTCTTCTGCCTAGAACTATCCCACCTGCCTTCTTCCCTCTCTTCTTTCAAATCTCTGTTCAAATATTCCCCGAAATCAGGCCATTTCCCTGATCATCCTATAAATATAAAAATGTGGACTCCCCTTATTTTGCTACCGTAAGAGCCTTATTCCTGTTATTTACATTATTTCAGTGTTTTCCTTAGAACTCACAACACTGGCTTATTATCAATTTATCGGTTGCTATGTGAGCCCCCCGAACAAAAAACTTAAATTGCGATAGATAGATACTAGTTTTATTTACTATGACATGCTAACATGCTGTTCTTTTTGCTTTTAAATACTCAAGCAAACCTTGACCTGACTGAGTGCTCGACTTCCTACCTATTTCTCTGCCCCCCGTTAGGGCACAACTCCCAGAGAAGAGTTGACTACACTCACTGTCTATACTTTCTCTCAGCCAATTATATTTTGAACACCTCCAGTTTAGGTGTGGTCCCCACTAATCTATCAAAAATGGGTCTTGTCAAGGTTTCCAATGATTTTCTCCTTGCTAACTTCAATAGTTCGTTCACATTCCTCATTTGTTAATCGATCGTATCAGCAATATTTGACACAGTTGCCACTCTCTTTACTGGAATACTTTCACTTGACTCCTGGAACCCTTTTCTTATCCATTTCCTCACCATCTCTGTGGTTGGAACTTCTGCAGAGTGCCCCAGAATCCCTTCCTCAGAGTTTCTTCCTCTATCTAAATCATCATTTAGATGGTCATGCTGAGGACCATGGCTATAAATATCATCTATACTCTGAGGACTAAATGTATATTTTTACCCAGCACTCTTCCCTGAACTCCACTCTTTCAAATCCAAACTACGTCTTCTCCATTTCAGTGATTAAATTTTCAAATGGAATGTGCTGAAAATGGAAATTCTCCAATCCCCCCAAACTTCCTCCTTGGCAGTTCCCCATCTCAGTCATTGACAACTCCAACCTTCTAGCTTTGATCAGAAATATTGGGGTCAGGGAATTCCCTGGCGGTCCAGTGGTTAAGACTCCATACTTCCACTGCAGGGGGCATGGATTCGATCCCTGGTCAGGGAACTAAGATCATAGATACTAGTTTTATTTACTGCTGAATCACTAGCGCTTTACAATAATGTGTGAAATCTGACCCTAACTAATTTTGTGGATGAATTAATTAAGCAAGTCATCACTTACTGCATTTGTACTCTATGCTATTGATGATATTCTGTAAAACTATGTGCAAAACGATGATTTATATAGACTTACATTTTTTCCATTAATTTCCATTATGCTTTCAGAAACATGTTTCCCTGGGGAGTAAAATGACCTTAAACACACTTAAGGGGTCTAACGTTTATCTCTCAGAGCATTTTCTCTTTGTAAGCCTGCAACCTAGCCACATTCATTTCTCCTACACAACTTCCTTTAAGGAGGTGTTAAAATATCCAGGTGACTCTCTAAGTATTTATTAACAACACTCCACATAGTCAATTTTGAGATGGAAGGAAATGCTCGCTAATTCTAGGGCACTCCTGAAGTCCTGGCCATGTGCAGTAACAGAAAGGTGGATATTTTCTTTTTATTAGAACGTAATGTACTGTATATTTGTGATTTGCATTTTGACATTATTGCCACTTAAAAATATGCTTAAATAATCGTATTACTTGTACATATTAGTACCCAAATTAGAAAAAATTATATAACTGATTTCACAAAGAAATATTTTTATTTCCAAGTTTTTTTTCTTTCCACTTTTTGCCCGTGCAATCAGAATTTTAAAAGATGAGGTGACAAAAGTTACCAGTCCTAAAATATTTGCTTACAGTATCTTTTCATATTGTACTTTGTGTGTATGTATATAAATAAATGTATATGTGTATGTGTGCATTATGCAGTTTTTCACACTTCTATTGTTACATTGCTACATTGTATCATAAATGATATGTATATTACATACCATATATATTTATATCTTTACCACATACTGTGAGCCTCAAAATAAAGTATGGGACTTATTTTCTTATTCATTTCTGCATTTCCAAAACCTAGTTCTGTGTCTGACATGTAGTAGCTGGTCAATAAATGTTGCAGTTGATCTTTAGTGCTATGTATTGCACTAAGCCAGCTTTTTACAAACTTATTGGAATTATACTAATTCTGCAATATCTGAATGGTATTCTAGGGTTTCACATATGGAACACTCTGAATATTAAACCCTTCTTGAAATGCTCTACTGATGATAGCATAATTAATCTAAGAAATTAAAATTACAAAAACATGTAATTCTTTTTAACATTGTTTAAGATATTACCAAACTAATTTTCCCAGTGTTTTTTTTTTATATCTCTCCCCCTGATTTCTCAAATACCCCAATTTTAGAATTAGACTGCCTTAAGATAAATACAAAGTGACTGTTGTACTATTTGTCTTAAGCCTAGGTTGAGAATGACATGAATCCACTTTACATGCCAAGTTCAACTCAGGATACAGATACAACTCTTTCCTGAGAGCTTGCAATATCACACAGCAGATAGATTGTATATATGAAAAAAATAGAGTTTTGCTTAAATGTATAAAGAACTTATATGATGCAAACAATGTCAATGGTTATCTTGTCAGCTAAATACTCAGGGGGAGCTTGAAAATGAAATGGTCCTTAAATTGCTATTTTAATAATAATCTCAGTGGAAAAATAATTATTAATCACTCTTTCTGATTAATCCTATGGTTGTAAATAGGAAGACTCAATATTAGAAAGATGCCGGATCTTTCTGGATTAATTCATACTTAGGTTAATCTGAAATAAAGAAAAATAAATCAATAGTGTTTTTGAATTAGAGACTTATTTTAGAGTTTATATGAGAATCAAGTCTGCAAGAATAATTAGGGGAATTCTGTTAAAGAGAAGCAGTGAAGGAGGGCTAGCTTTATAAGCTATTAAAACATATGATAAAGTCTGAGTAATTAAAACAGTAGGGAATGGATACAAAGAAACAGGACAGCAATATACCCAAATACATGTGGGAAAATTGTGTGCATAGAAAACGGTGTGAATGCAATTAGCAAAGTAGAAAAAATTAAGTTGTCTCTGTCTCACCCCTTACACAGGCAAAATTCCAAAGAGATCAAAGGTTGAAATGTACTAACGTGGTAGTCAGTGCAGTAGTGACTGTAATTTTATAGACAGAGGGAAAATGGATATGAAGTCATTCAAAGCAAAAATCAACAGAAACTTGTAGGTGAAGACAAATGTTTTATTTGGAGGAGGATGGAGAACGTGGTATCATAACTGGTTTGAGTTGGGATGAAATAATGCGTTTTGAGGCAATAGAAACCTGGGGATGTCCTATGTACAACATGGAAATTGTGTTTGAGGCTAAGAAATGTTTATATTCATTTGCACAGAGAAGTCTTAGATATTATGTGGTTATTTAGAGAAAAGAGCTAAGATGCGAAGAATGAACTTTTGGTCATATCCACTGAAAAGATGTGAAAGAAAGAAAGAGAGTAGTGAGATGCTAACTCGGACATAACGGTCGTTTAAAGAATGTACAGGTGACCAGCAGCATCAAATGTTGCAAAGAGGTCACCATATGTGCAGAGTGGGACAAGAGGTGCAAAGGTGGCAAAATAAGGAACGCAAGGAGATGGTGCTTCTATTTTTAACCCACAGTTTTTCTGTTTTTCACACTCTTTCAATCATCTTCAATTTCCCTTTCAAAAAAAGTGTTTACCTGATATTTAAAAGGAGATTAGTTATAGGGATCTCTTATTGTATTTTGCTAAGTCACCATTTCCAAAATGCTTCTCTTATCAATGATAAATATTACATAATTATATCACCCTATACTCTAGCTAAAATAGAAATTTCACCGATGAGGAAATACATAGATAGAACAGTTTATTTCAGGAGGTGAAGAAATGTTATACAGGGATCTATTAAGGATCAGTTCTGGCAGGAGTATTATTCAGTATGTTCTAAATAATATGAAAGAGAGAGTGTAGAGTGAAATTTTCAACTCTGAAATGCCAAAGATTGTACAATATTATGAAGGAGGTAAAGTAATATCAAAATTCACTCAGGTGATCCCACTTCGGTGGGCTTTCAGAATGCCGTGCCCTAGTTCCTTAGTCTTTCCCAGATGACAAGATCATCTTGCTTCAATTTACAAACGCATTAAAAATATGAGAAAATATAACCAGATGGTATAACTTAGATCTTAATAAAACATGTCTATGAAAGCATGGGGCTCTGCACTTACAGAAATGTGCAAGGAAATTTAATTTAGTAAAATATGTAAATTAAAAAACTCTGTATGCCTTCCCTCCAGTACATAATCCTTCTTTGTGTTATTACTTGTGATGGTTTTATCTCCTTTCTAATGTGAAAGCTTCATGGAGGCAGGGGCCGTGTCTTATTTCTATATTTGTATTCATCTTTCTATATTGTTAGGGGCTGTGCTGTTTTATGTATTATCGTATTTATTGCATGCTCCAGTGCTATCAGCTGGGCTGGGTTTTATTATTATTATTATTTTATTTACATTTTACCAGTGAGGAAGAGAACTAAGTAACTTGCTCTAGATCAGACATAACTCTTTGACTCCAAAGGGCAAATTTTTAGCCACCTTATGGTGTTGCCCCAGTACCTGAGCTGTATTAGTGCCCTTGATATAGATACGGTTTATGCAGAAAAAAGGAGTTTAAGATGGTAAAGGGTCCCAGAGCCAAGTTATGGCAAAAATAAACCACAGATATTCAATGTGGAGCCAAGAAGAAGAGATATTGAGCAATATTTTAAGGCTCTGATATCATAGGTGGATGATGTTAATTATGCTTAAATGTTATTTTTTGCTATTTTTATTTGAATCCTAAAAGAGAACTTAAAACCAGGTATATGGTAGACGTAACACATTTTAATTCAATAGAGAGCATTGTTGAATAACTGGCATAGTGAAACACCTGATGTGATCAGTCCTTACTGCTGGTGATCAGGTAGAGGGCAGGTGATTAGTTGTCATGGATGCTGTTGAAAAAAGTCTTAAAGTGGTGAGCTGGATTCTTCCAAGGGTTATAAACATATAGAATTAGGTTTAATGCTCAACATATATCATATTGAACCTAAGGATTTACACTGACTTGAGAAAAGTCAAATATGTAGAGCAGGAATGTCAACTCTTCTTATTCCCTAGGATCAATCTAGATATAAACCTCTGATTTACTTAGAGCCGTGGTATTTATATGTACATTTTTGGAGGCAGATTTAATTGCAGTTGTAAATTTGCTAAAATGCTAAATGCTTTTGATGGCATCCAACCATGTACTATTTTGGCATAATTATTATTAATATAATTAGTATTTTCTACCTATAAATATGAATGAGTGCGCTATTTAAAATAGCGTAATACTACAAATCTTCTTCCTCTCCAACTTTATATCATATTTTATGTGTGCTTTCTTATTATAGATAATAGTTACGTAAAAGTTACATAATCTTGTGGAACGTGAGAAGATGGTCATTTGACCCTAGATGTCATGAATAAACTGGGTCATGGAAACTACGTGTACGTAATTTTTAATGGAATTTTGCATAATACGCGAAGACATTTTCATGTAAATTATTTTAGTAGTCATCAGACTTTACTATTTAGAAGGAATTAGGTGACATAAAGATAATTTTTGATAGGGAGCCAAGAGAGACTCTTAAATTGTACAATATCAAATTCTATAAAGAAGCACACTTAAATATCTATTATTTGTTATTGAGAGGATTGAAAAATATTGGTCATATTACCATACTTTATTGATTCAGTCAATTAAGCCTAGATACTTATATCTAGATATATGTCTCTAGATATAATGAGATCAGATAGACAGATGGATAGATAGATACATGGATGTATAGATAGATAGATAAAACATTTACTTTTATGTTTTATCTCTATCGCATGATTATCTGGAACCTATTCTGCTTTGACCTCAGATGTTTAATTCAAGAAGCAGAAATAGAATCTTACTTTGCTTTAGGAATTGCAAAACAAAACCAGTAGGTGCCTGAGGTTGAGTACTTGAAATCATCATCATTTTAAGGCAGTGTCTTGTCTGTCTTAGACCTCGTTCCTTCCATTTTCTGGCAGCTGACACTCATTTACTCTCAATGAGTGAATAAGTAGTCGGCGAGTGCCCGTGATGTCAAGGAGCTGTCATCATCTCCATGGAGTTCGTCCAGTTAGGCAGGGCAGAAATTAAATGCGATCATGCTGACAACCCTATCTGCTCTTTTGGGCAGCCATGAGCTATACAGCAAAGCAAGTTTGTACCAAGGCTAAGGTCAGCCTTCTTACACTCTTATGAAGAATTCACAGTTAAATGCATAGTACTATTCACGTTCTTCCTTTAAGAAAGGAGATGAAGGTATATTTTTTCCTACTAACTCAAAAGGTTTCTAAGATTACTGTTAGTATTAGTTGGTCAGAAAGCCCTACAGGGAAAAAGAAAAAATAGTATAGAAACATCGATAATCTGTCATGTTTTGAGCTAATCTCAAATATACATTAGGTCAGATTTTAATTGCAGAAGTATTTCCCAAGGTTCAGTCTTCAATATGATTCTGGATTTATCTCAATCAAATATTAATTACATCCCATGAATCCGATGATTGCCTCTGTCCTTGGACTCCCAGCACCACCTGAGCTCCTTTCCTTGGTGTTACTTTCACCTGCGTTGATGGGCCCTTAGCAGGCATTACCCAAATTCAGCAAGCCTAAAAGCAGATGAATCCCCTGTCTTCTCCAATCACCTATTGCGTTGGTATTTTGTCACGAGTTTCTTACCAAACATAAAACTTTACTTTTTATACCTCCAAAATCTTATCAGTTAACAGATTCTTTTCTTTTGTCCTTTATAGTTTCCTTTGCCTTCAGTTCCATTATTTGATTTAATAATATTTATTATTTTCTTCATTTTATAAGAGTGACATGTTCATTTAAAGAAAGTAGAAAATGCAGAAACATTTAAAGAACATAGAAATCCCTTGAGATATCATCCAGATTTAAGCGTTATTAATATTTTGAGTTATACTTCACGTTCTCCATCTTTCACTGTTAAACTAAAAAAATAATCATCTGTATCATCCAGTGTTTCTCAGTCATTTCAGCAGTATTTGCTCCTTCCTGCCCCACACTGTCAGTACCACTTAAATGCCCCATACAGTTTTTTGGAGGTATTGAGGCAAATATCTTGTTCCCTTTGCCAGACTTAAAACTCTTTAAGGCCAAAGCACATGCTTATATGTTTCTTTGTAGAAAATAGATCACGTACAGTATATAATGTTAATTCACTATTTGTGGAATGAACGCACTTAGTGATACAGATCCATTTGAGTTAACTGTGAATAAGAGAGTTTAATTCGCTTCTCTAGAAGGAAAATATGTGCGAGGAAGCTGGTCAAGAGAAAATAAAATTTTTCAGAGATAATAATGGCAATACAGATTACTGCTTCAGTGAAGCACATTCTTTTGTATAAAATAAAGCCATTGTTGGGTACACAACTGCATGGAGTCATGAGGTGATATATTTATCCTCTTATCCCTCTCTCACAGAATATGCTATTCAAAATGATTGATGTAAGTATAACAAATTGTCTTTTTGTGCTATGAAAATTTTCACCACTTATTTTCATTTGTCCCCCAAGGATTCCCACTAACCAATCAGGTCTTTTTAAAGGCCTTCAGTGTAAATTATTGCTTTCTTCCATTTTATTTAAATGTGTTCCATTCCTACCTCCTCTTTTTCTTAAAAGTAAGTCTTCCATTATTTTTTCTATTGATGATCTTGGATATTAAATTTTTACTGTCGCAACAGCCAGTAATATGTATACTTTAAAACTTTCTCCTAAAATGGTTAGATTGCATCCAGGTTTTTGCACAGATAATTAAAATTATTTCTTCTTCAGAGATTTTTTGAAAGTAAAAAAATTAAGAGATTGGAAAGGCCTGGAACATGGGCAGCATCCATGTAGTTTTCAAGACTTGACAGGGCAGAAAAAAAATGTAAGTGTAAGAGGTATGGTAACTTTGTGGGTACCTAAATACAAAAACTGCCTTTGTCTGTTTCCTGTGCGTATTCCTGTGTACAAGTTTGGAGTGAGGGGAGGTAATGCTAAAAGTGTAGCATGAATCAAAAGATTCGATTATAACATATTCTAGGTAGATATTGTCAGTTTCAGAAAAAAAGACAAACAACCCCAGTAAATTTAGTATTAGTAAAAGTAGTTAACCTGATTGTGATTTCCTGTTATTATCTCACAATGCATCAATATTTTAAATCCCATTCTTGAGACCTGATTATCTTCCTCTTAATTAGCATCTCCTTCCAAAATAATCTTGATTTATACTTGTACAAATCTAGACCCTAAAAGGTTTCAGTTGTTTTCAATACATGGTTAGTTGTTTTCAACAGATAGTCTGGTCTCTGAACGTATTAAGTCAAGTAGTTCTTCTAGATTTGGAAATGGTGCTAGTCATTTGTGAGCACATTAGCATATAAACCTATTTTGAATTAGAATATGTTCTGAAAATGTTCTATCCCCAGAGTAATTATATTCTTGTCTTGAGCCTCGGGTGCCCCAGTGCTGTTTACACATTAGTCAGTCTCCTATATGTTTAAGAAGAAAGTATATTAATGCAAATAAGAAAGTCCCAACCTGTGGGATTGGAGTCAGGAATTTAAAACAAGCTAAAAGAGCATAAAAAATGGTAGCCACATTGCCCATAAATTTTTTAATGATTTTAAGGATCATTCAGATGATACTTGTGAATCTATAAGCAAAGCCATTTATGTATTTTGCTTTAAAAGTTAGTAAACCACTAGAGTATTAATTGGAAAATATTTTATTTTATTCTGTCTGTAGAAATGTGGTGAAGGGAGAAAACTACCTAGTATTTCTTAAAATTTGCTGCCCATTCATAGGTAAAAATAATTGAGACCTAACAGCAGAAATACTTGAGGTGAAAAAAAGCAGATTCATGGTTACTGAAATAGGAATCTTATGGTGCTACAATTTTACAGTCTTTATATAATGGACATTTCTTTATATATTTAAGATAAACTCTTTAAAAGTAGAATGTTCTCTTTTGTTTTCTATATCTCCCTTCAGTGAGAAGAACCATTGTTAAAACTGCAAAGGAAATACATAAATTGTACCTTTTGGTAAAAGTCTAGGAGAGTTCTACATAGGAGTAATGCTTCTCATATGCATTGTGCCTTCAGTACACCCCATGCTCAAGCAGCTGGCCTAGCCTGGAACATCAGGGCACCTGCATTGTCCTCAGGCCAAACAGAAAGGTTTTTTTTTTTTTTTTGCAAAATTACCTTTCAGACCTTTCAATCTGAGGAGGATTTGTTTAAACTTCCCTGTTCCCTGCTCATATGTACATAAAGTACAGAAAAGATTATTCTTACTCATTGGTGAGTCAATGGAACATGTATATATTTAACACATTCTTGAATAAAAATAAGAGGTTTTAACTGCTGTGTCAGAGAGCAGCCCCAAGCTGCAGAGGATCTTGAGCTCTGCAGAGCTCTGCGGAGGAGATGAGCTCTGCAGAGGAGATGCTTCAAACACAAATATCAGAATTGGGCCACCTCCTAAATGAGCAAGTTTATAGATGCATCTCTTGAGTATCCAGCCTTCTTATGTTAGTTTCTAGGAGTCTTATTTTGAAATTTCTTGTTTGCAATGTGTTCTAGACTGTGGTACCTAACGTCTCTAATATTGAGCTGATGTATCTTTAAATTGACAATATATAGTTGATATATCTTTAAATGGACAATAATAGACTCAGTGTTGTGAAGATTAAATTAGATTTTGAATTTTTTAAAAAAGAGTCTAAAACAGTCCGTAGTAGAAAGGATCATCATTTAATAAAAATAGCTATTACTATTATTAAATATGTGATTTATGTTCTTTATGTTATAAAATGACAGTCTCGCTCTCGTATGCAAAAATGCACTTTCTCATTGCATACCGTGTTAACAGCAAAATTAGTTTTCAGGTCAGAAAGACAATAAGAAATGAAAGGGAGATTATTTCAGACATTCTCTTCCTTTAGATAAATGACATTTCAAGAAACCTAAAAAAAAAAGAAAAGGGAAATGCTCAACTTACCTTTGTATTTTAAAAAGTTTTTTTAAAAGATACTACCAATGGTTTTAGAGTATAAAAGAACAAAAAAGAAATATTCTCAGGAAATCTGGCTACAGTTTATCATGGATCCCATTCTTTTTGCCAGAGATTGTTTATTTTTTAAGGCAATAAGCAAGAGTCAGAACTCCAAGAAAGAGTAATAAGAAGTTTTTAAAACATATATATTTCAAACGATATTTTTGGGCTTCCCTGGTGGCGCAGTAGTTGAGAGTCCCCCTGCCGATGCAGGGGACACGGGTTCGTGCCCCGGTCCAGGAAGATCCCACATGCCGCGGAGCGGCTGGGCCCGTGAGCCATGGCCGCTGAGCCTGCGTGTCCAGAGCCTGTGCTCTGCAACGGGAGAGGCCACAACAGTGAGAGGCCCACATACCACAAAAAAAAAAAAAAGATATTTTTATTTTCTAAAAACCATTGTTCTTTTCAACACGAGACTGATTGTTATGATGGGAACTGCTTGTGTCACCTGTTTTAAAAAATCACATATCATTCCCAACCCAACCATCCCCACCACCACATACACAGAGAAAAATATTTGAGTATTTATTCATTAATTTGGCCTTTCCTTAATCTGAATGAAGAACTTATTATCTCATAAAACTCATAGATTGTTTATTTTGTAATGTCCCTTCTTTAGTTCATTTCCAAAAATGCTAAATGATATTGTTAAATGTTGCTTAAAGTTAAACAAGATTAGCACCCATCACTTATATCTGGGGACAGTTTTTCTTCTACTTACATACCTGGGTGTCTTTCTCTTTTTGCTACAAGCTCTTTTGCTCATGCATCTATTTAGTAGTTATCCATGTTTTTTTTTTTGCCTTTCCACTCACTACCAAGGAGAATCAATACGACAATTTATCAAGACACTTGTAGGCAGGATAATTGGCTTCAATATATTTTCCTCTCTATTTATTTCCTCAGAGAGCTCAATGAGAAGTGTCAGACCTTTGCAGACACATTATCTTGGTTGTATCTACAAGTTATTAAACTTTCCACTGTCCCAATGAAACTCATTTGTCTGTAATTCCTGGAAGACTTTTCATCAACAGATACTATCATGGTGGTCACACAAAGGCTCTGACACAAAAGGCCTCTGACAAACATTCCATAAGAATGATGCTTACATTTTGGTCAAGTATTTCCCTAATTTCCTTCTTTCATTATTTCAGAACTTTAAGAAAATCGTTATCAGGTCTCCATGATATGCCCATGTTTATTTTGTTCATTTGGCTTATGTTGTGACTTTTGCCTACTGTAAGATCCAACAGTCCAATAGAAATATAATGCAAGTCACATGTGTGATTTTAAATTTTCCAGTAGTCGTATTTAAAAACAAGTTAAAAAAAAGATGAAATTAATTTTATGAATACATTTTATTTAATCCAGTAAATCCAAAATATTATAATTCCAACATGTAATCAATATAAAATTATTAATGGGATATTTGACTTTTTTTAATGAATTCTTCCAATTTTAGGGTATATTTTACACTTGCACCTCAGTTTGAACTAGCTGCATTTCAAGTGCTTGGTAGTAACGCTGGCTTGTGACTACCATATTGGTCAGTGCAGGATCAATTCCACACTAAAGAACATAGATTCGATGACCTTTGTGACTCCTTTCAATTCACCTTTTACATTTTTCTATTGAATGACTTCTAGATCTCTAACCTCTGTGTTCCAAGAAACAGGTAGAAGGAAGATATCTTCCTAAAGTCATTGATAGTAAAGGAAAAGGTAATTCATTTTTTTCTCATCATCATCTCTCTGCTTTTGGGAAGTGTTCCCTGTGTACACCCTTTGTCCTGTTATCATCAAGGAACACCACTTATTTCTCGGTTGTTATTCTCCCCTTGATACACTTAAATGCATTTTGAACTTTTATTTCAATATCCTGTAAATCCCATTTAATTTTAAAGTAATACATTAGTATAATTTGTTTTTACTACAGTTAACCTTTCATTTCCTGCTAATACTTGAGTTCCTCTTATAAATATATTTAAATGGTCATGATGTAATAAAGGTAAATTGACTAATAACTGATTAGGTTATGAACGATTGTCCATAGATAGACTTTATTTACATAAGCTATGTTTATATGCTCCCTAAGTAAGGAGTTAAGGAAATGCATATAAATGTCAGCAAAGTATGAATTTTACTAGTAACCTAAGCTCATAGACAAAAGTTGGTTAGAAAATTTCAGTAAAAAATTTTTCCATCAGATAGGCTTAAATATAACCAGCAAAGCCAGAGACACTAAGAAAAAAGAGAAATCAGGGACTATGAATGGTTACTCAGGTGTGAAGAGGTGGTGCAGTGATGGAGAAAGGGCCACAGTCATGTCTACTGGGGATTTACCTTGTAACATTACGACCATCCAGCTGAATGCAAAACCCGCGGGGAAAACGGTACGGTAGACTTGTTGAATGTTGTGCCTACAGTGTTTTCTCTGCATGCCTTTAAAAAAGACGATAAAGTCAGTATGGCCCGTAATAATGTACAGTCATCCTGAAGAAGAAAACTGGGCTCCACTGCAATTCACTGCAACAGTTTTGCTTATAAAATACCACACATTTGGGTGACCTAGAAAAACTGAAGTTTTGGAAGAAAGCATTACAGAAACTAGTGAACTGTGGCCATTATCATACCAAAAAGAAAACAAAAGAAACTGGGTGATTGCTTTTTAATTTTCTATCTACCACTCTATACATACAGCTATGGTGCTGCCTACATCCATGTTTCACAGATTATGAGAACATATAAAAACAAGATTAGACCTTTATTTGAGAAAAAGTACAGGATAATGTTACCGTTTTAATTCCTTGTGTTATAAAATCCTAATCATGCTGATTTGAGGCGAACGTGGGGGATAGAAGTAGTCAACAACAGTTGAACACCTACTAAGTAACAAAACTGAGTTCTTCTGGCTGCCTTACTCGGTCTCTGTCAGTGTTCACCACAGCTGTGGGCTTTTAATTATCTTTTCCCAAAAGTGGAGGACACTGAGGGAGGTACGGCAGAAAGAAAAAACATACCGTATGCTAACACATATATGTGGAATCTAGGGGGAAAAAAAGGTTCTGAAGAACCTAGGGGCAGGACAGGAATAAAGATGCAGACGTAGAGAATGGACTTGAGGACACGGGGAGAGGAAAGGGTAGGCTGGGATGAAGTGAGAGAGTGGCATGGACATATATACACTACCAAATGTAAAATAGATAGCTAGTGGGAAGCAGTCGCATAGCACAGGGAGATCAGCTCAGTGCTTTGTGACCACCTAGAGGGGTGGGACAGGGACGGTGGGAGGGAGACGCAAGAGGGAGGACATATGGGGATGTATGTATATGTATAGCTGATTCACTTTGTTATACAGCAGAAACTAACACACCATTGTAAAGGAATCACACTCCAATAAAGACGTTAAAAAATAAATAAATAAAATAAGTTTAAAAAAAAAGAAATTAAATTTCACAGGACTCCACAATTATTAACAGAAAATCAACTGAAAAGCCAGGTCCATACACCTGCAAAGCTCAATTCTTCGCACATTGCTTCCAGGCCAGGATAAAGCTAGAAATTTCACTTCTGAGTTTTGCCACTTACGCTCCTAAATAGGCACGTGGTACATTGTACCTTCTTATGAGTCACTAGATTCACCAGTGTACATATTAGAGCCAGACGGAGAGGCTAAGGGATTGCCCCAATGAAACAGTAAATATATAATAGAAACCAGATATTAAAGTCTACTTTGTATCAGAATGAAAGTCCCATTTAAATATTAAACAAGTATACAAAAATATAGCTGGGAAGTAATTTTTGCAGGTGTTGTTGGTGCCATCCTCCTATCTCATCAGCGCACACCATTCTCGGACATTCCAACTGGAAACAACTGGGACTCTTTCTGAAGGCTTTTCTGCCCAAGTTATCCGGCTCAAGAGAAGGGTGCACAGAAGTGCCAGGGGTTAATATCACCAGGGAGCAGTCCTGATCAATGACTGACAGCATTGGTGGATTAATATCCTAGTTCCTTTGTTCCTTGGTTGGGGTAAAGAGCCATAGTCTGCGCCATCTCCCAGAGTCGTCCAGTGGGATCGGGCTCCAGAGTTCTCCAGGTACGCACAGAGAACATGCTTTACTGACTTCCGCTATCCTGTGCCTCATTCCCCCTCTCATACTGGTGCTTCTCGGGATCACTTCCCCATCAAAAATATTGGCATTCACCTATTTGTTCAAGATCTTCTTACGAAGGAATTCAACTTACTTTACAGTCGTAGCTCTGGAAGTTGGAATTTTAACATCAGAATCAGGATTGGTGCTCTTTTAAAATTTCATTCAGGACCACCTGCCTCACCCACGCCCCCCCGCCACCCACCAAATGTAGCAAAAGAAGGAAGGATAATCCATAAGGGAGAGGGCAAAGGGTTTATAGGAGTGAGAGAGGTTAGGAGAGAAACAGGAAGAGAAAATAAAAAGGGAGGTGAAAAGAAAGAGGGAATCAAACCTAGGAAACATAATTGAGAAAATAAAGTTGCGAGGAAGGCAGAAAGTAAGATTATTTTGAAATGGTTTGGTGAAAATTTGGACAATAACAACAGAGTGATTTCAAATATGAAAGAGAGAGAGAGAGGGAGAAGAAAGGGAATTATTTTGTTCGTTTGTTTTTGCGGTACGCGAGCCTCTCACTGCTGTGGCCTCTCCTGTTACGGAGCACAGGCTCCGGACGCGCAGGCTCAGCGGCCGTGGCTCACGGGCCCAGCCACTCCGCGGCATGTGGGATCCTCCTGGACCGGGGCATGAACCCGTGTCCCTGCATCAGCAGGCGGACTCCCAACCACTGCGCCACCAGGGAAGCCCGAAAGGGAATTATTTTTATGTGTATTGGTCTGGGTGGAAGAATTTCAACAAATAAGTGAAGCTTCCAGTAAAGATGATGGTTATTCAGTATAAGGATGGACTTGCTAATCAAGATCACTTGCCAGGGTAAAGCCACCTCTCCATGACTTAACCCCTGCATTGCTGAAATTGTTCAGATTGTATGGTATTTCTCAGAGAGTGTGTGACATGAGTTTGGATTTTGTTATTCTATAGTCCCCACCAATTCCGTGAATGTACATATCAAAGAAGAAAAATTAAGATGATGGAGGGAGGCATTTCTTAAGTCAGCTAACATCTTCAGACCTACTTAATACTTTGTAATATGATTTAATCTTGAAACGTCTAGTTTTTCAGGGAGTTTAGCATCTCTTATAGTATACTTGTGCCAGTTTTCCAACAGTCCTTTTCCAATGTCCAAAGAAGGTTGGCTTATTTGAAATTCAAGAGACATTACAGAGTACCTGCTCTATATCAGGGACTATTTCACCTCACTGGGAAATGAGGGTCTCTACAGAGTTATCACTTGTACTGAAACAGGCAATGATGAAATAAGGTGTAGTTTATTCTATGGACTAAAACCTAAAATTGTGTAATGGGCTTAGTTATTGTGAATACTTCTTTCTAGTTGACTATCATTAAAATATTGGGTGAAACAGAAAAAGGGCTGGGTCCAGGAAACCTCTTCTTGTTCCACATTTAGCTGGAACTAGCTGTGTAGCCTTAGAAAGTCATTTAACTTTGATGAACTATGTTCCTTTGTCTATAAAATAGGGAGGTTGAGTGATACCCCAACATTCTACAACCTGGAGTCCACGAATAGACTTTCAATTTGTGCTTCAGATGTATTGAAACTGAATGCAAAAATTGGTGGACCTGCACATTTTTTTATGAAACAAAGAACACAGTTATTAGTCAGATTCTCAAAGGATGCTGTCATTCAGAACATTTTAAGGATTGCTGGATTGTAATGGCTTGAAGATCTTACTTTTGTCTGATGTTCTTTGCTTCATTATTCTTTGAGTCATTCATTACCTCTCTGTAGAGATTTTGTATAGCCATTTTTATGAAACAAAATTGTCCCTGAAATAAATATAAAAGTTACATATAAACTTGAAATAATGGTTTATCAGCCATGAAGTTTTTCACATATAAAGGGATAGTTTACGTTCTTTGACAATTAAAAATTGATCTGTTGTCCAATGTTAGGACAAACTAAAACTGTGATGTATAGTTGGACAGAAATACAACAAGAAACAGGGCATTTAAAAAATCCTAGTAGTAGTGGCTAAAGTAAAACAAAAAGTATTTTTCTTTTAGGAGGCTCGTGAAAGTCAAGTATAAAAAATAAAATCTGAGGTCCTTCAGAATGTAAAGAGGTTAATAAATGCACCACATATAAAAATGACTAAAAGAAAATGAGTTTCTTAAAGAAATAAGGCAATGTTTATCTGAGTTGACTATTACCTTAATTCATACTATCAGTATGTCTTAATAATATTTATTTGATTTTTGTTGTGGGGTTGTTATTTGGTTTGCTTTTATTTCTTGCTCTCTTTTCTGCCAGGTTAAGAAAAAGAAATAAAAATATAGGAAACAAGTAAAAAAAAAAAAACTCTTGAGAAAGTAGTTTGTTGGATTGGATGTTCATCACTCCTTGAACCTTCAGATTCGCTGCTCAGCATGCAGCAGACATGCTGCCTCATTGAAAGAAGGTTCAATTATTATTTTTTTTTTTAGGTTCAATTATTTTATGGGCTATAGTTCAGAAGAAAAATCACCTGTTTCATAGGCATGTATTGAGAAAAGCTTGAAAGAGAGTAATATAGTATGGAGGTCCAATATCTTTAACCCTTGTAATTTTTACACAGTTATTTTTGATATACAAATCATGTTATTTCTCTCAAAATAGTCATCCATTAAGATAAAGCTTGTGATTTTTACATTTTAGGATTTTCTTTCCAAAGTTGAGCTAAATTAACCAGAGATCACAATATGTATTATTTTAGGATAATGCTTTCAAATTATTTAAAACCTATCTGTATCACACAAAGATGATATCTAAGAAAAGAACATGACCATAATTTTTAGGAAGGATGTTCCCATGAGTATGAATAAATATATTTTCCAAAATCCAAAGCATAATTAACCCATATCTATAATTCAATCCCGAGGCAGCAAAGCAACTCTGAGCATGTAAGCATAGGCATACTTGTTTTACCTGATAGGAGCAGAATGCTAGTTTTCCTTACTTTTGTTAAACGCTTGACTTGAATCTCAACTCATCTTGTTGAAAAAAATGTATATATGTTTATACAAAATAATTGAAGCCAAGTGAAAGTAAGGATAACTGTGTCAAACATGATATAAACAGAAAAATACAAGTGAAATTCCTAAAATTAAAAAAATAATTATATTATAAAAGTCCTTTTAAAAACTCATAAAAGTATAAAGAAAGCATCATGAAAGTTAATGAAATGTAGCTAATTTTAACATTAAGTAGTCAGAGATTAGTGTGTAATATTTAAATTATCTTTGCCTAATTTCTTACTATCTTCAACACCATTTGTTAAATATAAGGTATACCAAATCCTAATGATGGATTAAACCCAAATTCAAAATATTGTATGAAGAAAAATATTCTCTCTTTATTATCTCTATACATTTTGTGCAGCACTTAAAGAAGTAGGGGAAAACTTATTTCACTTAACAAGAGTTAAGAAGATGCAGTTATAGTTTTGTTAATGTTAACTCCCTATATGAATGTGGCCAATCTCTATAGCCTAGTTGACCTTCATTATTCCTATAAAGGAAGTCTGTTCATTCATTCATAGTATGGAATCCGATCATATATCATCTGTGAAAATAGCGAAGTTAAGTTAGTGTAATATAAGTTGATAAGGATTTGTGACTATGATTTGACTATACATGACTGCATTTTTCCTGCATCTGACATATCGTGTTAACGACACCTGTTGGATCTTGTCATACCTACAGCCTCATTGTGACTGTGGGGGCTCATGGTTGACAGTGCTGCGTGGTACTTGATTCAAAAAGGTCCTTGCCAGAGATGTAGAGCAGTGCGGTGCATTGATAATTACTAGCTAGCTCCTTCACCTTTCTTCCCATAAATGTTAATCATAGCCTTGAAATTGCAAGGCATTTCTTTAGCATTTCTGTTTTTCTTGTGAGAAATAGAGACTGAAGGAGGTAAATCAGTATTACCAAGGGGACTACAGGTTGAGAATTCTACCCCACGACCCCAGTCCTGAAATGCAGAGGCTAGGTGATGTTTGTAAATACACTATGCTAACTCTTATAGCCTTTTCTAACTCCTTAAAGTTGAGTCCCATATATTCCACATGTATTATGCCACATTTATCTTGAAATACACTGGAAACATTATACTTACCCTAGCAGAGAAGAATTTTGTGATGATTGAATCAGATTCCATGTGAGAGAGCATTTTGAAAAGGACAGCACTGTATATTGTTATTAACATCACTTCTATGTAAACTCACCTCTCTCCAGGTTCTTTCTCGTCTTTAGGAGCTCATTTCATGCCTGGGATTTAACTGACTACTTTTTTAAAAATTTGAAAAACCAAGTAATTTTAAATATCAAGTGGTGAGAGGGGAGGAAATAAAGTGACCTTTTACATTATTCTGGAATTGTTAAGATCTGTGATATTTTATCATCTCCATTAACTTTGTCATCTCGTACTCTGCATAGAGATTTCCTGACTTAGTCACAGTGTACTGGAACAGATACCCAATATTGATCCTGACCTTGACTCAGTTTCCTACAGTGGCAAATGCCAAGCTAGAGTGAAATTTAAGAAGGCACAATGATAAAGAACCCCCTTTGTTATGTGTCACTATAAAGTTTTGCAACCCCTCTTTTTAAAATTAAACTTTTTATTTTAGAATAGATTTAGATTTACAGAAAAGTTGTGAAGAAAGTAGAGTCCCCATTTCCCATATAACCAATGGCCAGTTTCCTCTAAACATCTTACCTCAGTGTGTTAACATTTGCCACAATTAAAAAACCAATATTCATATATTATTAAGTTCAATCTTTATTCCAGTCTCCTTAGGTATTACCTAATTCACTCTCTGTTACAGGATCCCATCCAGTTTACCAATTACATTTAGTCATTATGTCTCCTTGGGATTTTCTTGTCTGACGGTTTGTCGGAGTTAATTTGCTTTTGATGACCTTGACAGTTTTGAGGAGTTCTGGTTAGGAAATTTGTAGAATGTCCATCAGATGGTCTGATGTTCTTCTCATGATTAGACTGGTATTATTGATTTTGGAGAGGAGGATCACACAAGTTAAGTGCCATTCTCATCACATGATATCTAGGGTATGTACTATCAAGATGCTTCATTACGGTCAAGGTTAATCTTGATTACCTAGATTAGGTCAGGTTGTTTGTTTTCTCTACTGTAAAGTAAACCCTTTGTGGAAGGAAGTCACTGTGTACAGCTCACATTTAAGGATTGGGGATTTATGTCCTACTTCTTTGAAGGCACATTATCAACATAAATTACTTGGAATTATTCTTCATGGGGAATGTACCTATTCTCCCTGTTTATGTAATTAATCCCTGATTTATATCTGCTTGGACACATGAATATTGATTTTATACTTTGGTTATCTAATTCTGCTTTATGTATTTGTTGCTAAAATTGTTCCAGCTTTGGCCACTGGAGGGCGCTTTCAGTTGTCCTGTGTCCCTTTGACATACCCTCATCATTGAAGTTTTGTTTCTTTGGTTTTTTTTTTTTGCGGTATGCGGGCCTCTCACTGCTGTGGCCTCTCCCGTTACGGAGCCCACGCTCCGGATGCGCAGGCTCCGCGGCCATGGCTCACGGGCCCAGCAGCTCCGTGGCATGTGGGATCCTCCCGGACCGGGGCACGAACCCGTGTCCCCTGCATCAGCAGGCGGACTCTCAACCACTGCGCCACCAGGGAAGCCCAATGAAGTTTTAAAGCACGTCCGTGCATTCTGGTGGACAAGAAAGTATACAAGAAGCATCAGGCTCATTTTATATATCTTATGCCCCAATCTTAGGGTCAATCATCTCTCTAAGAAATCCTGGTTCTTTTTATTGGAGGATGGTACTAGAAAATCAAGATCTGGGTGCTAGTTATACTAGTTAACACTGGTGTGTCATTGCTTCTAGACCCTCTCAGCGGACAGAGCAAGAGAATATATGTGTGTATACTAACCCTCGTGTATATGCATATCTATAAGTATCTCTATATCTGTCTGTATCTATATCTATCTATCTGTATTAAACTGCAGTGGGTTAATATCGATAATCCATTACCACTTCAGTCATTCTAGCCTACCACCCTGTCGCTTATCTGTAAATTCTCACCCTAAAAGTGAGAAATGTGGATCCCACAACCCTCCATCCATTTAATTAATTGCTCAGTTCCAGTCCACATGTAAAATACTTTCAGAATCGTTAACTCATATTTGCATGGGGAGTAACTTTATCAACTAGAGTACAGCACTTCTGGGCAGTTACTTCTAGCTTTCATTTTACAAACTCTACGCATTTCCAGAGTTACCTAGGTCAGAAGCTTTTCCCCTACTCCCACATCAGTGAGGCTGTTTCACACACTGTCATTAGTTAGGTTATCTTGTCACCTTCTGTATTCCATCCCGTGATCCCCTGACTTACTAAATATTTTTAGTTTGCATATTACGGTTCACTCTTTCTTTTGTCAAGTTCTATGGGTTTTGACAAATGTATAGTGTCATATATTCACTACTATGACATCATACAGAGCAGTTTCACTACCCTAAGAAAGTGTCCTGTGCTTTATGTATTCCACTTTTTCTCAAATCCCTGTCAACCACTGATCTCTTTAGTTTTGTTTTTTCTAGAATGTCATATAAATGGAAGCATAAACCATATAGCCTTTGAAGACTGGCTTCTTTACTTAGAAATATGCATTTAAGATTCACACATGTCTTTGAATGGCTTGTTAATTTATTCTTTTTTATCTGTTGTACAGTTGCATCACAGTTTGGTTATTCATTCACCTGTTAAAGGACATCTTTGTTACTTCCAGTTTTTGCCAATTATAAATAAAGCTGCTATAAACATCCATGAGTGTATGGGTGTATGTGTATGTGTGTGTGTGTGTGTGTGTGTGTGTGTGTGTGTGTGTACACATAAGTTTTCAGTTCAGTTGGGTAAATAGTAGGAATTTGATTGCTGGGTTATATAGTAAGACTATGTTTAGCTTTCTAAGAATCCGCCCATACTGTCTTGCAAAGTGGATGTGCCATTTTGCATTTCCACCAGCAATGAATGAAAGTTCTTGTTGCTCTACATTCTCACTAGGAATTAGTGTTCTCAGTTGTTTGTCATCCTACAGTTGTTTTAACGTGCATGAACTTAATAACAAATGAGGTTGAACATTTTTCCATAAATGTTGTTTTATTTGTCATCTGTATATTCTCTTTGAAAAAGTGTCTGTACAGATATTCTGCCCGTTTATTCATTGGGTTGCTTTCTTATTCCTGAGTTTTAAGAGTTCTTTGTTTATTTTGGATACAATTGCAAGACATGTCTTGCAAATGCTTTTTAAGTCTGTGCTTTGATTTTAACTCTCTTAACAGTGTCTTTTAAAAATCCAACCTTTAAAATTTTAGTAAAGTCCAACTTATCAATTTCTTTTTCATGGATCATGCTTTTGGTGCTGTATCTACAAACCCACTCCAAATCCAAGACACATCGATTTTCTCTTCGGTTCTTCTAAATGGCTTATAGGTTTTCATTTTACATTTATGTCTATATCCATTTTGTGTTAATTTTTGGTAAGATGTATAGTCTGTGTCTATGTTATTATTATTATTTTTCAATATGAATATCCAGCACCACTTTTTCTACACGGTTTAAGAAAGGAGAAGGATTATCCTTTCTCCATTGAATTTCTTTTGTCAAAGATCAACTGATTGTGTTTATATGAGTTTATTTCTGGGCTTCTTATTCTGTTCCATTGGTCTATACATCAATGTCAGTCTTGATTATGATAGTTTTACAGTATGTCTCGAAATCTAGTAGTGTGAGTCCTCCAACTTTGTTCTTTTCTTCATAACTGTGTTGGTCCTTCTACGTCTTTTTCCTTTTTCTATAAATTATACAAATAGTCTGTCAGTATAACAGGAAAACTTGCTGGAATTTTTTTTGGAATTGTGTCAAATCTATAGATTGATATGGGAAGCATTGACATTTAACAATATCGAGTCTAACCACCCATGACATGGAATGCATCTTCAACAGTCTCTTGTTTTTATCCTGCAAAATAATGAAAATTTCTGTACCATTATCTGACAACATGTGCGTTTGCCCCGTTAAATATATATTATAATTCATTAACTCCAGAAGAGGAAAAAAGGCAAATTGCCTGCATAAAACAAATAGCAAAGTTCAAGATTAAATAGATATGCAAAGACCTGAGTCATTCTAATAGATTTCCAAACATATTCCTATGAGAACTTTATCAGAATATATTTGAATTTATATTAATCATGAGTCTGCTTTGAATATTATAGACGCTAATGAAATTGAAATTCACTATTCAGAAGATTGCCACATATGGTAAGAGAAAAAAGGAGTCTCAAGGAGCAGTGCTTCACTGTTAATTAGATGGTGGAGGAGGCCAGATACAGAGCTCTCTGGAGGGGAAAATAAAGGACATGAAACTAGGAAAAAGCTGAAACTGTTTCTTTGGGGTAGAGATTCAGACAGAACAAAGAGTGGTGTAAAGAATACTTGGAAGAAAATAAGTAAGATTTTCAAGTTATAGGGCCAGAAAGAATGACCTAGAATAGCATTCTTCTCTCCCCAAAAAATTAAACTTGAAAAGCAATGATCAAAATATCATAGAATGTTTAGAATGTAAAATACAGTAGGCTTATTATTTGAATCCAAATGTTTGTTTTCAAATTAATAGCCTATCATTGTTCTGAGAGTTGCCCATTCTATATATTTAAAGGAGTTCTTAGCACATTAAGGAACATTGTCTTTCAAATGAAAGACATTTTTTTTGGGGGGGGAGATATCTTCTCCCAAACTCGTTACAGAAGTTGTCAATAAATTATTATTATTTTTTGCTGTACGCGGGCCTCTCACTGTTGTGGCCTCTCCCGTTGCGGAGCACAGGCTCTGGACGCGCAGGTTCAGCGGCCATGGCTCAGGGGCCGAGCCGCTCTGCGGCATGTGGGATATTCCCGGACCGGGGCACGAACTCGCGTCCCCTGCATCGGCAGGCGGACTCTCAACCACTGCGCCACCAGGGAAACCCAAAAGACATTTTTGTTGTTGTTTTTAATTTCAAAATGCAATAGAAAGAGAAGACTGGCAAAGACATATGAGGAAATAAATATTCCAATGATTTAGTTGTTAACATGCCAGCAAAAGATTTGGTTTTTAAAAAATCGTTTTTGTTTTTGTTTTTTATATCAGAAAAACATGGTTTCAGTAATTCCCATAAGCAATTCAGCCATGAGCTATCAGCTACTGGTAATGAATTCTCCTACAAAGGAATAACTTATTCTCAGTGTACCCACAAAAGCTGGAATGCTACTGGGAACTTCAAGCCGAAAAAGAACCGTTTCTTATTAGGTACAATGCCATACTCACAATATGTACCTTATGAGCTACATATTAAATGATGAGAAGTTATTTATCTTCCAAACCCTAGATAGGAAATGGATGAATCATTTCTCATTTCCTCTGAAAAATATGCATTGTATTTTTGTTCAAATTCCAATTTCAGATCTTCAAATTTGTGACACTTTAATTGAAGCAGTAGCATGCATACATATACACAAACACAAAGCACAAAACAAATGAACTGCCATATTGAAAGGTGATAGCTATTAACAAGAAACACATTAACAGTAATATGTAAGTGGGCAGTTTTCTAAACATGCCCACTTACATATTAAAGCAAAATTATATTGCAGTCTGTTTATAAGGAAATACTTTTGTTGTAGGATATCCAAAATCTTAATTAATGGTGTCAAATTAAAAAAAAATAGAAAGCATTTGTTTGCAAGTCAACTCATTATATCTCTTATTCTTTTCTGAAAGGATTAGTTTAGGGGTGTGTATAAATAATAAAAACAAATATTAAAAACTTAATGGAGTCCAGCATACATGAAGAATGTAAGCTACAATCCTGCCTAATTCTATTGTCAAGTATGTTGGCTTAGAGTTACAAATTTTAAAAAAAAATTGAAATATAGTTGATTTTCAATGTTGTGTTAGTTTCAGGTGTACAGCAAAGTGATTCAGACATACACATACACATACACACACACACACACATATTCTTTTTTAGATTCTTTTCCATTACAGGTTAGTACAAGATTTTGAGTATAGTTCTCTGTCCTACACAGTTGGTCCTTGTTGGCTCTCTATTTTATATATCGTAGTGTGTGTATGTTAATCCCAAACTCCTAATTTATCCCTCCCCTTTTTCCCCTTTGGTAACCATGTTTGTTTTCTATGTCTGTGAGTCTATATCTGTTTTATAAATAAATTCATTTGTATCATTTTTTTTAGATTCCACATATAAGCAACAGCGTATGATGTTTGTCTTTCTCTGTCCGACTTACGTCACTTAGTATGATAATCTCTAGATCCATCCATGTTGCTGCAAATGACATTATTTCATTCTTTTTATGGCTGATATTCCATTGTATATATATACCACATCTTCTTTATCCATTCATCTGTTGATGGACACCTAGGTTGCTTCCATGTCTTGGCTATGGTAAATAGTGCTGCTATGAATATTGGGGTACATGTATCTTTTTGAATTACAGTTTTCTCTGGATATATGGCAGGATCATATGGTAACTCTATTTTTAGTTTTTTAAGGAACCTTCATACTGTTCTCCACAGTGGCCGCACCAATTTATATTCCCACCAACAGTATAGGAGGGTTCCTTTTTCTCCACACCCTCTCCAGCATTTATTATTTGCAGACTTTTGATGATGGCCATTCTGAGTGGTGAGATGGTACCTCATTGTAGTTTTGATTTGCATTTCTCTAATAATTAGCGGTGTTGAGCAGCTTTTCATGTGTCTGTTGGGCATCTGTATGTCTTCTTGGAGAAATGTCTGTTTAGGTCTTCTGACCATTTTTGGATTGGGTTGTTTGTTTTTTTAATATTGAGCTGCATGAGCTGTTTATATATTTTGGAGATTAATCCTTTATCCGTTGATTCGTTTGCAAATATTTTCTCCCATTCTGAGGAGTGTCTTTTCGTCTTGTTTAAGGTTGGTCCGTTCATATATTCTATTTCTTCCTGGTTCAGTCTTGGAAGGTTATACGTTTCTAAGTATTTGTCCGTTTCTTCCAGGTTGTCCATTTTTTTGACATACAGTTGCTTGTAGTAGTCTCTTAGGATGCTTTGTATTTCTGCGGTGTCCATTGTAACTTCCCCTTTTTCTTTTCTAATTTTGTTAATTTGAGTTCTCTCCCTCTTTTTCTTGCTGAGTCTGGCTAATGGTTTATCAATTTTGTTTATCTTTTCAAAGAACCAGCTTTTAGTTTTATTGATCTTTGCTATTGTTTTCTTTGTTTCTATTTCATTTATTTCTGCTCTGATCTTTATGATTTCTTTCCTTCTGCTAACTTTGGGTTTTGTTTGTTCTTCTTTCTCTAGTTCCTTTAGGTGTAAGGTTAAATTGTTTATTTGAGATTTTTCCTGTTTCTTGAGGTAGGCTTGTATAGTTATAAACTTCCCTCTTACAACTGTTTTTCCTGCATCCCATAGGTTTTGGATCGTTGTGTTTTCATTGTCATTTGTCTCTAGGTTTTTTTGATTTCCACTTTGATTTCTTCAATGATCTCTTGGTTATTTACTAACGTATTGTCTAGCCTCCATGTGTTTGTGTTTTTTACGTTTCTTTCCCTGTAAGTGATTTCTAATCTCATAGCATTGTGGTCAGAAAAGTTGCTTGATATGATTTCAATTTTTTTAAATTTACTGAGGCTTGATTTGTGACCCAAGATGTGATCTGTCTTGGAGAACATTCCTTGCACACTTGAGAAGAAAGTATAATCTGCTATTTTTGGATGGAACGTCCTATAAATATCAATTAAATCTATCTGGTCTGTTGTGTCATTTAAAGCTTGTGTTTCCTTATTAATTTTCTGTTTGAATGATCTGTCCATTGGTGTAAGTGAGGTGTTAAAGTTCCCCACTATTATTGGGTTACTGTCGATTTTCTGTTTTATAGCTGTTAGCAGTTGCCTTATGTACTGAGGTGCTCCTATGTTGGGTGCATATATATTTATAATTGTTATATCTTCTTCTTGGATTGATCTCTTGATCATTATGTAGTGTCCTTCCTTGTCTCTTGTAACATTCTTTATTTTAAAGTCTATTTTATCTGATATGAGTATTGCTACTCCAGCTTTCTTTTGTTTTCCATTTGCATGGAATATCTTTTTCCATCCCCTAACTTTCAGTCTGTATGTGTCCCTATGTCTGAAATGGCTCTCTTGTAGACTGTATATATATGGCTCTTGTTTTTGTATCCATTCAGCAAGCCTGTGTCGTTTGGTTGGAGCGTTTAATCCTTCCATGTTTAAGGTAATTATCAATATGTATGTTCCTATGACCATTTTCTTAATTATTTTAGGTTTGTTTTTGTAGATCCTTTTCTTCTCTTGTGTTTCTCACTTAGAGAAGTTCCTTTAGCATTTGTTGTAGAGCTGGTTTTGTGGTGCTGAATTCTCTTAGCTTTTGTGTGTCTGTAAAGCTTTTGATTTCTCCATCGAATCTGAATGAGATCCTTGCCGGGTAGAGTAATCTTGGTTGTAGGTTCTTCCCTTTCATCACTTTAAGTATATCATGCCACTCCCTTCTGGCTTGTAGAGTTTCTGCTGAGAAATCAGCTGTTAACCTTATGGGAGTTCCCTTGTATGTTATTTGTTGTTTTTCCCTTGCTGCTTTCAATAATTTTTCTTTGTCTTTAATTTTTGCCTATTTGATTACTATGTGTCTTGGCATGTTTCTCCTTGGGTTTATCCTGTATGGGACTCTGCACTTCCTGGACTTGGGTGGGTATTTTCTTTCCCATGTTAAGGAAGTTTTCAACTATAATCTCTTCAAATATTTTCTCGGGTCCTTTCTCTCTCTCTTCTTGTGCGACCCCTATAATGTGAATGTTGTTGCATTTAATGTTGTCCCAGAGGTCTCTTAGGCTGTCTTCATTTCTTTTCATTCTTTTTTCTTTATTCTGTTCTGCAGCAGTGAATTCCACCATCCTGTCTTCCATGCCACTTATCCGTTCTTCTGCCTCAGTCATTCTGCTATTGATTCCTTCTAGTTTATTTTTCATTTCACTTATTGTATTGTTCATCTCTCTTTGTTTTTTCTTTAATTCTTCTAGGTCTTTGTTAAATATTTCTTGCATCTTCTCGCTCTTTGCCTCCATTCTTTTTCTGAGGTCCTGGATCATCTTCACTATCATTATTCTGAATTCTTTTTCTGGAAGGTTGCCTATCTCCACTTCATTTAGTTGTTTTTCTGGGGTTTTGTCTTGTTCCTTCATCTGGTACATAACCCTCTGCCTTTTCGTCTTGTCTATCTTTCTGTGAATGTGGATTTTGTTCCACAGGCTGCAGGATTCTAGTTTTTCTTTCTTCTGCTGTCTGCCCTCTGGTGGATTGCAGACCCATTCTTTGGGGTCATCTCTAACTCCACAAGTCCATGCTTCTTTTGCAATTCCCCGCTCATTTTCATTCATTTCCTAAGTTGACAGTTTGATATTTTTATGCATTATGTATGAAAATGCATATCCCTTCGTGTTAACTTAGGAGTTGATCAAACAAGAGATGATTTATTATGCTAAAGAAAGCAATTTTGTACCATAACTAGGGAAAAATACTTCATTGGTCTGGATTAAAAGAATGAGTAAAGACTCAAAACCAAAGTTGAGAGAAATACTGATTATAATGATTACCTCTTCATATCATTCTCCTATCATGTCTGATTCTTTAAAAACTTCAAAGAGAACTGACTTTGCTAATATTGGGAGGAAATTTTGAGTTTGAAGTCAAGGAACTTAAACATTATATATAGTGACCCTTAATAGTGTGTATTTTTTGACCTGTTATTTTTGGACATCGTTAATGTCTCAGATCATGGTTTCACTTACAGTTATTATAGTCTTCTCACCAATTTCACTCTTTACGTCCAAAAGGTTTAACAAATCTAGAATATAGGGACTTCCCTGGTGGTCTGGTGGTTAGGAAGGCCTCCAGGCTTCCAGTGCAGGGGGCACGTGTTCAATCCCTGGTTGGGGAGCTGAGATCCTGCATGTCATGTGGCGTGGTGAAAAAGAAAAATATAATAAAAATTAAAAAATTAGAAATCTAGAATATAAGTACATTTTAAAATTTAGAAGACTGTTTTTAGCTCTGTGGAAGCACCAGAAGGAGCAGAAGTTTACTATTTCCTTTTATGCAACTTAATTGGTTTTAAATTTCAGCTTTAATTCTTCAGTTTTGTTGTTCTGTTTGGTTTTGGAAAGCACTGTATAAAGTATAAATTAGTTTATGTGTGTTTGTGAGTGAGAGTTGGTTACATATATATGTGTGATTGATTATACAATAATATTTGTGTCCAGTTTTTTCCAGAGATATTTGATAGTGCTGTGTAGATGTTCTGTGGTACCCATGCTTGCACACAGGGGATGTCTTTTTCTACTTCTTTTAAGGAAGAAGTAATTCTTTAGACTGAAATGGGCTTCCAATCACTCCCGTGATCACAGCATGCAGACAGTATTGGTCCCTGAAGGGAAGGTTAGTTGCTTATAGGCCTAAAGTATAGCGTCAGAGAACTCTACAGCCAGAGTACCCATTGTCTCATCCAAACCTTGGAGCACGCTGGAAGGAGAAAAACTTTCCCATCAAATTAATGTCAGTGTTTAAGACGCTTTACTTGAAGCAAGAACGTGAGTAGAAAGGGACCTAGTAATAAGAGCTCCGAAGCAAAAACAGTGGTCCTGCATAGACCAGAGCAAAGTGATCAGACCTAGGGCACTAATAAGCAACTCCAGAACGGTCTTTTGGCCACAGTGTTTGAGGGCTTTCTTTTATGAATGGAAATGGAGACTCATAACAACCTACTCTATTCTATATAATTATAATTCTATACAATATACTATAGAGAAGTAAGCATGTACATTGAGCCTCGAACTTTTACGTACCTATGAGATAACCTACAATTCCAGTCTACCAAAGGAATCCTTATTTTGTTTTAATGATTTTGATATCTTTAATGTCATGATTCATGCTCCTAGCTGACGGCTATTTTCATACTCACATGATTCAAAAATGTACTTACTGAAAAGTAATATGATGCATGTCACACACTGCAAGCTGCATGCAGCTTCTTCTGGTTGACAATAAGCTACTTTCCTAAGTCTCCTCCCTTGAATTACCCCATCTCTCCTGGTTAGTCCAAACTGGGAAATTCACACAATCTAGAAATCTAGGGGAAAGGCAGGCATGCTAGATTCAGTGTCTTTGCCGTACTATTTGTCAAATAGTCTTAGTACCACTCCTGCTAAAACTCATAGAAAGTTAACATGTATGTCTTCTTTAAATGTGATTTCTTAAAATGCATTTATCAAAAATAGTTATATTAAAAAAATAGTTATATTTTAAAATGTGTATTTTAAAATGTATAATAGAGCAGTTGAACGGTTTCCCTAGGCTTATCATTTTGATACTATTTGTGTATGCTAGTATTTAAAATATTTTAAATAATGGAATATTTTACACCAAAGAATGTGTCATGTCATATGATTTCCTGCAAGGGAATATTTCCCCCTTGATTATCTAAAATGTCTGTTGACCCTGGATGACCTTTGATCATCATCAAAGATGTTTTTGGAGGTTCCTACTAGTTATTGGAACTGTAAAATAGGCAGTATAAAAATAATTTTTGGAAAACTACTTATTACTAGAAAAATACCAAAGGTTTACTATACACTGCTCATAAGTAATAGTGGCCAAAGCAAATCAAAACCTGATTTTTTAGAGTATTTCATGCAAAAACTGACATCAGTAGTTAACATAAGAAATGCTGTGATAATTAATTCATTAGGGAGAAGTAAACTTCGTATTGTATTAAGTTTCTTCATATTTTATGAAGATTTAGATATTGGATAGCTAAGAAATTTTATTTAATAAAATAACTTCATCCATGTAATGCATAGAATATTATGTTCCCTAATATGAATATTTAGACTGCATTGAAAAGAAAGCAAGGATTTGAAATGGTCAATGCAAGTCAATCACACTGGAAGAGTTTGAAGAAGGTTAATTAATTTCTGCTAATTAATATTATCAGAAAGTGATTCCATCAGAATGATAGCTCTTTGGGACCCATTTCCATTGTGGACACTTATTTTGGAAATGCCTTTGCACTGAGCTGAAATCTACCTCTTTGCTCTTCCGCTAAGTGCTTTCAGTTCTGCTCCAAGGTAAGTCTGCACCCTCTCCTACCTGGGAGCCTTTTGAGGACTTGATGGATACTGAATGCTTTCTTTAAGATGAATTTACCAGCCACGTTAAATGATGCCGTTTTTTTTTCAGTTGTTCTTCGTAAGAGAAATCTTCTAGTCATCTCAAAATTCTTGTTATCCATCTCTAGTTTACAAATCTCTTTTTTAAAGCGACAATTCTAAAAGGAACAACTTTTATATTTAGTCATGTGGCACACTATCGAATTGTCTTGAGACTGTGGTTTATTAAGATCCAGGCAATACATAAATTATTTCATGGTGAACTGCATACTGGCTGGTAGCTGTTAAGAATCTTTCATTCACATACGTAACTCACTTGACTAATTTACAAGTGTGAATAAGTCAGTGAATACTCTCTGGTTCCACCAACTATGAAGTTTCAATATTTTACAATTAGTCTATTGTTTAAAGTCTGCCCAGAAGATTTCAGGAAATACTTTCAGATTTTAAAATCTCATTTTAAAATTATTTGTTTATAAATACACTATTATCTATCCAAACAATCAGTATGATATGCTTATTCGGTGTCAGGGACACTTCTAGGAAAAGCAGTGCTCTGCCAATAAGACGACGTGGCTTTGGTTTCACAGAGGTGACCATGGACATGTTACTGCATCTCCGTGTGCTTCATTTTCTTCAAATGAAGAATGAGGACGTTTGATTATTTGAATAGAAAAGAATGACTAAATCAGGAAACCTAAGTGGATTCTTAGAGGTCATGTTTTTCTTTCATAAATTCTCATACCTATTCCCAAAACTATTCCAGAGATTTTAAGGTTTGAAATTTAAAAAATAAACTGCAATTTTCATTTTGTGTGAGTACAGTTTTTTTATTTTACATTTAAGAAAATATGATGTTAAAAATATATGAGCAACATAGTACAGCAAATGCAATTTTCAAAACCAAATATAAAACGTCTCAAATATATTTACACCCAATGATAGCAAGCTTGGGAAAAATGAGAATTTAAAGTTCTATATAGACTTAAGAAACCTTCATCCCATGTTCTGAGAAATCTGATTTTAATATAAAAATATTGAGATATGATATACTGTGAATATCTAATGATTCTTTTTGAGTTAATTATTTGAAAATCAACAACAAATTCTGGACAAAAATGAAAAAAATAAGATCTTAAATAATGTAGAATAATATTTATAATTCAGATATTCTTTAAAAATCTTTGCCTAGTTATCTGAAATTTACAAAGTCTGTCAGTAGCTGTTGGCCTATTTTTAGATAGGATATATTATCTTTTAGTGTAATTAAGAATGTAAATTACAATCACATAGTCATGAAGAATTTAAGATTATAATCCATGACATAGATATTGAAAGACGTATTAGAATTTAACAAGACTCTGGATTTATAGTGGATGGTTTATTATTTACATGACTTAGCAACTTGGGTTAGCTGATTTGTAAATGCTATGGTCACTTAAGTGGCTATACACGTAAGAAAATACCAGGGGCAAAAAAAAATGTTTTTAAATATTGGAAGAAGTCATTGAATTAAGAAAATGAAAGCTCTCCCCCTGGCAACATCGTGGAAAAGATACTCTGAAACAAAAGGGAACTGTCTTTTCTTCCATTGTCTCCTTTTCAATAAATTGTTTGCCTCCGGTTTTACCATATGAACACTTTTCTCTTCTCAGTGGGAGACATCCAATCCCGGGGGTATTTGTGTATGTACACCCTGTAGGTTGAACTTTTTAGACTAGATAAATTTCAAAACTCAAGGTCTACCAAATGTATCCACAACTCTAACTAAAATGAGAAATTTTGAGGGCAAATACCTTTGGCCCTAGAGCCATTGTGTATTGGATGGAACGAGGGTAAAAAATAACAAGGTTAATGCATTTCTATTTGCTAAAGTTTCTCTGAGAAGGGATAGTGTTCTTCTGTAGCATTTCTGCCAAATCATACATTAATCTACAGTAAATGATGTTAAGGAGATAGCTTTGTTCAGTGAATGGGTAAGATATCATATGACTTTGATGTTAATGGGAAGTTAATCACGAGCTCCATGATAGGTTGTCATATAATTCCATAATAAATTACGTATATAAATGCTATTATTATCTGAACAGCATGAATGTTTTGGTTTCAGTAACCTTGGTTAAAAATAGATATGCGGGTGTTGTATTAGAAAGTCATATTTAACGTGTAGAGCATTAGTAGGTGTCATTTTTTTAAATTGAAGTGTAGTTGGTTTACAATTTTGTGTTAGTTTCAGGTGTACAGCACAGTGATTCAGCTATATATATAGATATGTTCTGAAAACGAATATATTCTTTTTAAGAATCTTTTCCCTTATAGATTATTACAAGACATTGCGTATAGTTCCCTCTGCTATATAGTACGTCCTTGTTGGTTATCTATTTTATATATAGTAGTTTGTGTATATTAATCCCAACCTCCTAATTTATCCCTTCCCCCTGTCCTCTTTGGTAACCGTAAGTTTGTTTTCTCTGTCTGTGAGTCTATTTCTGTTCAGTATATAAGTTCATTTGTGTCGTTTTTTTTTAGATTCCACATATAAGTGATATCATATGATATTTGTCTTTCTCTATCTGACTTACTTCACTTTTAGTATGATAAATTGTAGGTCCATCCATATTGCCACAAATGGCATTATTTCATTCTTTTTTTTACGGCTGAGTAATATTCCATTGTGTATATATACCACATCTTCTTTAGCCATTCATCCATCAGTGGACACTTAGGTTGCTTCCATGTCTTGGCTATTGTACATTGGGGTACATGTATCTTTTTGAATTAGATTTTTTTGTCCTTTCCACATATATGCCAAGGAGTGGGATTGCTGGATCATGTGGCAACTCTATTTTTAGTTTTTTAAGGAACCTCCATACTGTTCTCCATAGTGGCTGCACCAGTTTACATCCCCACCAACAGTGTAGGAGGGTTCCTTTTTCTCCATACCCTCTCCTGCATTTATTATTTGTAGACTTTTTGATGATGGCCATTCTGACTGTTGTGAGGTGGTAAGTAGGTGTCATTTTTGACTCCCCTCTAAAAGAAATGACAGCCTTTTCCCCCTTTGCCTTCTGGCAGGGTGGCTACAGTGTGACTGGGCCAGTATTGAGAGCTCCTGTGGGCCAGTGTTGGGGCACTTTTAGTTCTCTTTGAAGGAGGGCAAGATGCCTTTCTTCAAGGCACCAACTCCAGCTTTCTACCACCTAACTACCCTTTTTACTTCAGTTCTGTAGCTCACTTTGGTACATAATTGCCAAATTAAGCACAAAGACTTTCAGTGAGGTCACCTGCTCACTACAAGATTATGGTATTGCAGTTCTTTTGTAACCAAAACATTTGATTGTTCAGTGCGTCTTATTCTCAAGTCATTCTGGAAATCAGAGTTCCTGTTCTTAATCCTTAGCTGGAAAAGTTATAACAATCAATACAGAAGTAGTGTACTGGTGGAAAAAAAATTATTAGAGTGTTATTGAAAATAGGTCCCTCCCATCCATTTTTCTTAAAAATGGAGGAAATAGTATTTTCTGATTTTTCTCTGCTGTTCCAAGTGGGAGGCAATGCATAATTTATATGTAATTCACATACCAATAGAAAGGTTTTTCATACTGATTGCTTTTACTTTAATAGTGCTCTATAAACAAAGAAATTAACTGATGTTACCACTTATCAGATGATCTTTCTTTAGAGATGTGACATTTAATCTGATTATTCATGAATATTTTAATGAGAGATTTATCACATGCCAGTCATTAGACTCTGAATGTTAAAATGCAACCAGTCGTGTAATGTGATGACAAGCTTCCATTCCTAAGTTGTGAGGAAAGAAGAGCAAGTAAGATGGGTTTTATTGTTGGATTGTATTTCTTTTTGTTAAATCTCATGTAACATATCTGCAGTAAGGGAAAGGAGAATTTCTTAAATCTAAAACACAGGGATAGCAATCAGCTTTTTCCTCCCTCACTCCAATTAAATCAGTGGTACTTGAATTTAATGAAATAAGGCATGTTATTGATTAGTAGAGAACTAGTTCATTTCTAATATGCAGGCAACTCCAAGTTGATAAATGGTTTTGGGATTACCAAAGCTTATTTATAAATCTACCGTTTGGAACTTGAGTCATGTATTTTCCTTAAGAAATGATTTAACAAAGCGTGATCAGATCTTAGGCCAGCTTATAGAAGCTGATTTAACCTCACTTAATTTGGGCTGTCTGAGGGCAAAGTATGTATCCAGTGATGAGCACAATGCCTCAAACATAGCAGGCACTCAATACGTGGATGAATGAAAGAAGAAACAAATAAACAAAAAATATTTGAATGTGTTATACCATTAGAGTAGAAAAATCTATGATTTAAACTCTGTTTCAAAATGAAAACTTAATCCAATTTTCAATGCTGGTTCTAAGAAACAGGGGCACTCTTCCCACTCCTCTGTTTCTTAGCAACTAGCAGCGGAGGCACTTGTTTCCCATACATCTGGTCAACTCCCCAGGGTACCATGAGAGTTAGGGGAGAGGATAAGAGTCCTAAAGTGTCAGGGGGACCTCGACGGCCTAGTTGAGCTCCTTAGGTGAGGTGTAGAGCTAATACATTGTACAGAAAGAACAAAAGGTCAGATTGGCAATAGTTCGGGACACTGCAATAAAACGTCCCTGAAAGTGTAAATCAAAGAAGAAAATTGTATTTTTCAGAATTCTTCCTAAAGAGACTACTAGATGTATTAAAAAGGATTCTTGGTTAAACTGCCTGGGAGAGACAGTAAGAAGATCTTGGTTCTGCTCATAACAAAGCTTTATGTCCAAGAGTTGTTGATTAATTGTGCGTTTGTTTAGCCAAGTGGATTAGGCAAGAAGCAAGGATGCTATCTTTCAAAATCCTCCTTTTCTGCCTTTGTACTCAGCCAGGTTCTGGGCTTCTCTAAAAAATGTTTAAATATTTAGAGTGTCAGTTTGAGGGGATATCAAATTAATCTACCAAGAAGACTCAGATGTCCAGTCGCCAAGCCTGGGTCTGGAAGTACAGGAGCGACAAGGAGCTTTGATTCCAGTAGCAAATAAATGGAGCCATCCTATGTATTGCTTGTTCACGCCTAGGAAACCGCCTTATAATGTATAAGCAGAATTTTATAATACTGTTTCCTTCAACCATCTTGAAAAAATAGACAGGTGCATTTTCTCTGCTATTAAAATGTGGGCTCTGTGGCACAGCTATAGAAATAGAAAGCAGACCAGTGTTTTTCAGGACCTGGAGGTTGGGTTGACCGCAAAGTTGCCCAGAGGAGTTTTGGGGAATGTTGGGACTGTTCTATATATTGAATGTGCTGGGGATTGCCCAACTTTTGCATTTGTCAAAACTTGTAGAACTTTATACTAAAGAGGATGAATTTTATGGAATGTAAATTATACTTTAATTTTAAAAATGAATTTTAAGAAAGATTTTGTATTACAATTCTAAAGATTCACATATATATATGAATATACTAGAGTATTACTGGAAACAAGCCTGAGTTTCTGCTAAAACATTGCCACAATTGGCTATTATTTCCAATATCTTTTCCAGTTTTTGCCTCTTATGAGTCTATGTTTAAACAACTAAATAAATCTGAAGTTACTTGGCAGCTTCATACTAGGAAGGGTCATTATTCCACAATGTATGCTCAGATAATAATTATTATTTTCTCATAATTGTCTAGTATTCAACTGAAGTCAAACACTAAAAATCATATTAATTTCCTTTCAGTTTCGCTGATTATTTGTAGAGAGCGTTTTGTTTCTAGGTCAGATTGTCTCAGCACACACAGCTAACTCTAGTTGAGCCAAACCAGATTTCTTTCAAAAGCTCTGGCATTGAGAGTCTGCTCTGGCATTTCATTTGTTTGTATAGAAAATGTTAGGACTCTTTTTGCCAAGTCTAAGCTGTGATTTCAAAATCCTCTCATAACCTTACTTTTCAACTGTAGTCCAAACTTAAAACTGAAATTGACCCTACAGTCATAGCCAGAGGCATAGACAGAGAGAAGTACACTCTCATAGTGTTATCGGACACACATATAAATTGCATATCTCTGAAAATTTTAATATGGAATTCACAATTTGGGCAGTAATGTAGCAACAATTTTAATTACATAAAAACCTAAGAAGAAATTGTGGTTTATTCCTGAAAACCTAATATTGAAATTTTGCTGAGTAGCTCACTTTAAATGATCAAAGGAATGCTTCATAAAGTCAAGTAGCAGCGTCATAAGTCATATGACCAGAAGATTCCCTGATACATTAATCAGGACACCTTGTAATGTAGTGAAATTACAGAAACATAAAAACGTTCTGTTTTTTTATTTCACATTTTTTCAAGTTGTATTACACATGAAAGCTGCTTGAAAATCTTACATTAAACAAAGGGAGTTTTCAGTTTGTGCTTTACCCATTGATTGACAATTTATTTCCTAAAATATTCTTTGTAGCCACGATTTGAACCTCACTGGGTCACATGCTTTGCCTTTCTTTCTTCTTGTAATTTCACTAGCATTTTTTTCTTTTCTTTTTTAATAGGAAGCTCTCTGCCCAATTAATTTGCCCCAACAACTAATGGCTTTATATTACGTCTTACCAGTGGTCTCTCAGAGGTAGCTCAGGTGTATTTATTACTCTTGCCCAATACTCTTTGAATTATATAATCACAATTAGAAAATGCTCTTAGACTTGATCCTTCTTAATCTCTATTTGCTCAGAGCCTGGACAGTTTTTGAAGTAGAACAGACACTTGTATGTAATGTCTGTGTGCAGGGTGCCTCCAACCTATGTAGAGAAAGAAGTGATTCCTGCGTCCCACAGGTGTGTCACTCAGACTGGTTTAGAAAAGCAATTGAATGTGAAATTGCAAAATACTAAGATATCCGAAAGTATCGCTATAGTAGTTTAATTATTCAAGTCAGTTTTAACCATGTTTATCCTATTCCTGATTTTTTTTAAAAGAGCAAAACCCAATATTTAAATTATTTGAGTTGTAGAAGTTTGCATTCTTCTATAGAATCATCAGTATCTATAGTCCATAATTATTGTCCATAACCCATGTGGTCACCCAGGGAGCCTATAATGGCCTTACATTAAGTCATATGCACACCTGTCCTAGTAGCTCATGCTATGTAGACAGGTTATATGGCAATCCAAATCAGTCCAGTGATAAGCCCAACCTTTTTTTTTTTTGGCTTGCATCAAACATTCTTATATTCTTGTCTCTGAGCTCATGTCAAGGTTAAAAGAAGCTGAACTAAAGGGGAGTTTATGACTATTCCCAAATGGTAGCATATCCAAAAGGATGAACTGACAAGGGCTTAAATTATTAAGCATTGCAAGCGATCCCTATCTCGCTGCAGCGCTAAGTTCCTTGAGGCTCTGACAAATGACCTCTAGCTTGTTGGACACAGTAGGTGAGGATGTGAAGGTAGCCCTGATATACATATTCTATTTGGGCTGTGGCAACTATCACTGGAAATCTCACTTGGCAGTCCATCAAAAAAATATGCAGATCTTCGTGGATCTGACAATGACATTTCTTAAGTGCTATATCTCAGTGCTGTATTTCTGATTCCATCTGGTAGTTTAGACATCGCTATGAATATTACATAATTGAAGCTAAAGGGTCAGTATTCCAATGTTTTATTTTATATATGTATATATATTTAAAAATCGTGTCATTTTACTTCTCAAATTATATCTCTTCTCACTTTGTCGTGTAACCCTTTCCAGTGAAGAAATTAGGAGTACAGGTAAATTATTAATATAAGTGTATTAATCATTTATCTAATATCTTTAATGAAGAGCTTGAGGTCCAGGGATGTACAACAGTTGACAATGTCCTCCATCTGGTTAGTGGCAGAGTAAGCATCGTAGTCAAGGTCTCCCTAAATTCGGTACTCTCTGTACTATCGTTTAAAATTTTGAACGTAATCTGGGTTTGATTGCAGTTAAAGTGGAAATAGCCACAGTTTACAGAAACATATAGAAAGTATGCTCAAACATGTGAGTTAAAAGTGGCTTGTGGAAACATTAGGGCATGGAAGTTTGAGTTTATATCTTTACACGACCTCAACATCAACAGGGACCACCCAGCCCGTCAGGTCTAGAGTTGCCTGAGACCCCAGATCCATGCTCTAGGGAAGCTCTAAGCCTCTCCAGGCTCTGTTCATATTCCCCAGGTCTTCCCTTCGCTATGGTTAACCTCTGCTTTCCTGCTCCTGGGTCCTCTCCCCCTGTCTGTGCTTTGCAATCTTGACTCACTTGTGAACCTTGGTTGTCTCAAGTCCCTTGCTCTCTTCCTTGATTCCCAAACTTCAAATTATATTTCCTCTTGTATGTAGAGCTTTTGCTCAGTTTGGAGATACAGACCCATCCAGGATCTGGGTAGTACAGCATTATTTACTCTTCCTAGATAATTCTAAGGTGAGAGATGGAGAAGTGAGCATGTTTTTTTCTATCGGAAATAAACTAGTGCTGTTCTCATCGCCAGTATTTAAAGAGAAAAAACTATATTACTGTAAAAAGCAGAAAATGACATCATTCTCAACAATAAAAATACCTGATAACCACTCACCTTCAATGAGCACTTACTATGTGCCTCATTCTGTGTGTTCCAACAACTTTATAAGCATTATCTTATTTCAGGTAAACCCCACAAGAATCACCTAAGAGAGATCCTGATACTATCCCCATTTTGGGGGCAAAGGAAACTGAACTTCAGAAGTTAAAATAAAATTGCCTTGAGGGTAAAATGGCTTTTCAATACCCCTCACCACCCTTTATCCTGATGCATTCATGAGCACTTTGTCAATGTTATGATCTCCACATTAGCCCTGTGATCTCCCATTTCCCAATCCCCCCCTCAGGGGAGAAGAGTTAATCTGAGTAATCACTAGTAATAAAGACAGTAGTTAGTGATCGCTGAGCACTTCCTATGTGCCAGGCGTCACGGTCAATACTTACAGGCATTATATCATGTAGTACTCAGAACATACCAAAGATGGGGATCATACTATCGTCAAAATTTTAGTCAAAGGGGAAACTGAAGCTTATAAGATTTAAGTCTTTGCTCATGGCTACACCATAGCTAAAAAGTGATGGAGTCAGGAGAGGAAGGAAGGGAATCTGATTCCAGAATTTGTTCTAGTAACTACTTGGAGGTAGCCAGCATCACCCTAGTCTTAGTAGTTTATGAAGTTTCACCATTGAGGATGTGTTTTTCTCTTTTTTTCTTTTTGGTTGTTGTTGTTGTTTTAATGTGAGTTAAAGTGGAGTGATAAACTGTGCATGAGGGGATAAACTTAGCAAATTAGTCTAATAGCACTATAGTATCTATTTGAGGACTTCTATTTGACTAAAGGAGGATTTTGCCATGCAACTTCTTTTTCAGCTGAGGTTATCCAGACTGTCCACGGTAATCGCTTCCTGTAAAGGGGCCAATAGCCCTGTGGTTGCACAGATCTGCTCTTCTTTGGTAGATTTTTCTCTTCCTTGATATAAAGCATCTTAGCTGGGTGAATTTTAAACTCCAGTGTCTGAAGGATAAAGTGATGTTGATTCTCTGCAAAGGAAAATAATAGATAGGCTTAGAGAAAGAAAAAGGGAAATAAATCTCTCTGCTAGAGGTCATGTGGAAAGAATCATAAGCAAGTGTGAGGAAGACAGCTTCTAGTGAATAGGGCTTATCTATTAATGCTTGAGTTAGAGGGAAAAATTGCCTAAAATGTATAAAAGCCTAACTGGGAATAAAGTGAAGACGGCCCTCCCATCGTTTGGAATTTGAGAGGAAGGAAAACAAGTCTCTCCCAGAACAAGTTCAAGTGCCTGGGTGATTCTATACTGATCATTTATAACAGAACACATTTTATCTTAGTTATTAATGCAAGTTCTTTTCAAGAAGGAGTAGGAGGGCAATTAATTTTGTTTCGGTCTTGCTTCCTCTTGGATTTCCTTGCTTTTCATTTATTCTCTGTTTCTACAACTATTTCTTTCAGTGTCGCTCTATTTCCGCCCTTCAGGTTGTGGTTCTGAAAGGCAGGTGCTAGTGTGACAGTGGCCCGTTGCCGCTGACAGTCTAATAGCTTATATTCTCTTTGATCTGTACTCGAGTTCTGTGAAGGTGTTCGGGAGGAGAGAGCAAAAAGCAATGTTTTTCCTAACAATTTTAGCATCTCAAAAAGAAACAATTTCAATTGTTTGTGAAATTTGTCTTTCACAAAGACACTGCGGATTCAGAACAGTTAAATATGTGCCAGGAGTTTTTACTCCTTAAAAACCAGGAGTAAGCGCACTAAAATCTAGTTTTTTGTGGGTTTAGTTTTATTGTTTGTAAACTTGGTATAGCCACTGTGATGATAAAATTATTCTTAAAGCTCCAAGAGAGATTTGATTTTTTAAAAATCACCCCTAGTTTGTAAATGAAAACTTTCAAGAAAAGGGACCATGGAACAAGATAGGAATATGGTGGATATGAAATATGTGTAAAAATATGAAGAGAACTTTTAGGTCAGTGCAACTATATTTACTGTTTTTTAAAGAGAAAAAGGAAAGCAAGCCATAAATTATTTAGGAAGTAGAAATAAAAGAATTCAATTAGTAACATTGGCAAGGACTTCTGAAAACTGTGCTTAGACTACCCAGCGATTGTATACTCTGATAATGTAAGCTCCCAAGAGCAAGAATGCCATCTGTCTTTTTCACTGCTCTGTCTCCACATTCACCCTGACGCACAGTTCACTGAATGAGTGAGTGAACGAGTATGTGTATCACAAGAGAAAGTCATAGACGTGGTTGTCATTCAGAGATTCTCCATTAATGTTAAGCAGGGTAGGGATCTAACATAGGATCGTTGGGGCGGGAATGGGGGGACCTAAAATCAAAGCAATAGTAGAGAGCACACAACGACCTTGATGACCATCCCTTATCCGATGCCAAGCTTAGGGGGTCTGCATTCCCCACGGCCAAAGTTCCTGTAGAGGAGTGTCTTCACTCCAATAATGCTCTACGTATTTACAGGAAATGAGGGCAGAGAATATGAGACAGTGAAACAATGAAACCTCCTTAACTGAGGAGATGAGGGGTGAGGGGATGGAAGTGGGGGGTATTCAGGAACACAGTAACTGTATCACTTTTTTTAATAGCTTGACTGAGCTATACTTATTCACATATCATACATTTGACCCATTTAAAGTATATAATTCAAGGGCTTTTAGTATTTTACAGAGTTATACACCCTTGAGCTAAGTCAGACCTCTGGAGGCAGCTCGCAGATGCTCTACCCTATGTGTGTGTGTGTGTGTGTGTGTGATCGTGTGTGCGTGTGTGTAAACATGTGCACATGTTTACACATACATGTGAGTATGTGTGTACATTGGTAGGAGAGCGGGGGGAGGGACACCACGTCCTCAGGCCCTCCTGATCTGTCTCTCTTCAGAAGTGTTGGTCATTGCCTTATCAAATCGGCAAGTTTTCCCTGTGAATTCTCTGAACTGTATTTTATCTGAAGATACTGCCTGAAATTTTATAAGCTACATGGAAAAGTCACATATGTCACTGTTTCAGGTGACAAATGAATTACAGTATTAAAACCATCAGGGAAAAGGCTTCCAACACTAAGTTCACATTAATGATGTACAGTCTCTTATTCATAACTTATACACACCTTGCCAAGGTTAGCTAAGCCTCAGCTGTTCTTATAAAAGTGAAAACATAACTATTTGAAAGCCTGGCAAAATAAGGTGTAGAGAAATCCTCATTTCAGAAAATAACATAAGTAGTTTGCTTCTGCGTTCCAGAAGGGAGCTCAAACATGTTAATCATTTGCTTTTGTGTTTATACACTAGAGAAGGGTGCACACATACATATTTATCTATATATATTTACATTAGAAAATTTACTCAGTTTAATTGTATATAGCAAATTCTTTACAGGCTTCAGAAATAAATAACATAACTAGTATAAACATATTTAGTAGGGACTTCCCTGGTGGCACAGTGGTTAAAGAATCTGCCTGCCAATCCACGGGACACGGGTTTGAGCCCTGGTCCGGAGCAACAAAGCCCACGCGCCACAACTGCTGAGCCCGCGTGCCACAACTACTGAAGCCCGCGCACCTAGAGCCCGAGCTCCGCAACAAGAGAAGCCACCACAATGAGAAGCCCATGCACCACAACGAAGAGTAGCCCCTGCTCACTGCAACTAGAGAAAGCCCGCGTGCAGCAATGAACACCCAACGCAAAACAAAAATAAATAAAATAAATAAATTTTAAAAGGGCACTTAAAAATATATAAAGTATTTATAATATATACTATATAAATATTTATTTTGTTACATAAAATATGTCAAATATATAAAAATCATATATAAATATATGATTTCATATATAGTTTAACTATATACATAATAGCCATATAGATCTAAATAGTGATATAATATGTAAGACATATTTTTAAATTTTATTTGAGGACACTAATTCATTTCTAAATAGTTTTCTGAAAGTTCTCCTATTTGTAAACATAACCTTCAAATTTTCTGAAATAAATGGTTTCCTTTTAAAGTCCTATTACTGAACAGACTTGTGTCTCATCAGCATCTAATGGTACGGTCTTTTTTTCTTTTTAATTTAATTTAATTTATTTATTTTTTATACAGCAGGTTCTTATTAGTTATGTATTTTTTACATATCAGTGTATATATGTCAATCCCAATCTCCCAATTCATCGCTTTCCCCCGCCAATTTTCCCCCTTGGTGTCCTTAGGTTTATTATCTACATCTGTGTCTCTATTTCTGCCTTGCAAACCAGTTCATGTGTACCATTTTTCTAGATTCCACATATATGCATTAATATACAATATTTGTTTTTCTCTTTCTGACTTACTTCACTCTATAGGACAGTCTCTATGTCCATCCACGTCTCTACAAATGACCCAATTTCGTTCCTTTTTATGGCTGAGTAATATTCCACTGTATGTATTTACCACATCTTCTTTATCCATTCATCTGTCAATGGGCATTTAGGTTGCTTTCATGACCCGGCTATTGTAAATACTGCTGCAGTAACCACTGGGGTGCATGTGACTTTTTGAATTATGGTTTTCTCTGGGTATATGCCCAGTAGTGGGATTGCTGGGTAATATGGTAGTTCTATTTTCAGTTTTTTAAGGCACCTCCATACTGTTCTCCATAGTGGCTGTATCAGTTGACATTCCCACCAACAGTGCAAGAGGGTTCCCTTTTCTCCACACCCTCTGCAGCATTTGTTGTTTTTATATTTTCTGTTGATGCCAATTCTAACTGGTGTGAGGTGATACCTCACTGTAGTTTTGATTTGCATTTCTCTAATGATTAATGATGTTGAGCATTCTTTCATGTGCTTTTTGGCATCTGTATATCTTCTTTGGAGAAATGTCTATTTAGGTCTTCTGCCCATTTTTTGATTGGGTTGTTTGTCTTTTTTAATATTGAGCTGCATGAGCTGTTTGTATATTTTGGAGATTAATCCTTTGTCCATTGCTTCATTTGCAAATATTTTCTCCCATTCTGAGGGTTGTCTCTTTGTCTTTTTTATAGTTTCCTTGCTTTGCAAAAGCTTTTAGGTTTCATTAGGTCCCATTTGTTTATTTTTGTTTTTATTTTCATTACTCTAGGAGGTGGGTCAAAGGGATCTTGCTGTGATTTATGTCATAGAGTGTTCTTCCCATGTTTTCCTCTAAGAGTGTGATAGTGTCTGCCCTTACATTTAGGTCTCAAATCCATTTTGAGTTTTGTTTTGTTTTGTTTTGTTTTGTTTTTGTGGTATGCAGGCCTCTCACTGTTGTGGCCTCTCCCGTTGTGGAACACAGGCTCCGGACGCACAGGCTCAGTGGCCATGGCTCACAGGCCTAGCCACTCCGCAGCATGTGGGATCTTCCCGGACCGGGGCACGAACCCACGTCCCCTGCATTGGCAGGCAGACTCTCAACCACTGCGCCCCCAGGGAAGCCGCTTGAGTTTATTTTTGTGTATGGTGCTAGGGAGTGTTCTAATTTCATTCTTTTACATGTAGCTGTCCAGTTTTCCCAGCACCACTTATTGAAGGGACTGTCTTTTCTCCATTGTATGTTCTTGCCTCATTTGTCATAGATTAGTTGACCGTAGGTGCATGGGTTTATCTCTGGGCTTTCTATCCAACCATGACAGCCACAGGCAGGGGGAGTTCGTCTTCTGTGATTCGCAGCCACTGAACCTGAAAGAAGGGGTGAAAACACAGGTCTGCTGGGGACACAGCGTTGGTGACCAGGGAAGAAGAGCAAGAACGAGATCGACAGAACCCAGCCAGTTTGCCACAGGACAAATCGGAAAGCGAGTCCTGGGGGTCACTGGAGAGAAATGATGTGTGATTATTCTTCAGCGAAGGAGGATCTGAGGCAGGGTACAAGTTCAGCCGCCGCAGGAACCGAGGGACTCCATGACATATGTCCGTATCTTATCAGAGGCCTGGCCAAGGGCAGAGTCTGCCGTGTCAATGACAGAAGGGAGTACAGAGGCAGGTGAATCCCAGCACCTGTTGCTAGCGCTAGAGCAGGCGAATCCTGAGTTCCTGTGATGTCTCAGCCTGGAATCCAGTTTCCCTCCCTTAAAGGACTTTATTCTGGACCTTCTCTGCGGTCTCAGCCTTGCCTCAGTTCCTGGAAAGAAGTGCCATAAAACCTGAGCATAGTGTTCTTTTTTGAAAGAAGAAGGGAGAAAAGTAACTTACTTTGGTCCTCCATATACATTAAAAGAAAACTACCAGTATCTTTGTAAGAGTCTTGGCTGAGGGATTAGATTAAAAAATGGTTAGTAATTAAGAACACAATGCGTAAACACGTTACTCTTGTCTGTTTCTTTGTTACTATACCACTAAAAAAAAATAATAAAACATAAATTGCTGAATCTTGTTGACAAAAAGGTATAAAATTCCACCTTGTTCCCTGATGAGCAATGAAAGAGAAACTGGCGGGAAGCAATGAGCACTAGAAGAAGAGGATTTCCCATGGTGACTGGAAGAGGAGAAAATAAGGATGGATCTGGGAAAGCACTTGGCTTGGGGAACGCAGGGCTTGAACTCCAGGTAGCCTTTCTTGATCCCAACAGTTAGAAGTATTCACTTTCTCCTGTAAACTTTCATCTCTTTACCTATTCTTTTTACTCGAGTTTTCTGTGAATGTTTTACTACTCTCCTAACCTATATTTATCCTGAGAGGGATTCCCATGTAAGAAAAATGTTTTATATTCATATGCCAGAGGTAGATATCAGTGTGACATAAGAGGCGCTCAATAAATACTAAATGAATTCATAAACATCTAAGTTAGAGCTTAGCCCCCATTGCTTCTCATCACTCAAACCACCACAATTCTTATCCTACCAAAGCTTGGATCTTGGCCACAGACATTTCACACATCACCTAAGAGCTGAGAACTCTGACATCTTACATCGGAAGTCCATCTGTCCGGTATCACAGGTTGGATAAATTTTTCTCAAAATACTTTTATACTTCTCCACTTCAGCGGTATCGTGCAGACTAGTGGAGAAACTTCTGCTGAAACTTTCTCGTGGAGGAGTTTCTCGTGGAGAAACTTCAATACAGTGTTTTGTATCTTCTAAAGGATAGATTTTAAGTTCTGTATAAGTTTTCGAGTGATCTGTTGGAATAAACTCTATGGCTGTACCTTTCTGTGTCCCAAGGATATGCGGGGGCGGGGGGAGGTGAAAGAATACTTTTCCCCATGAGAAAGGATGGAACCCTTTATAAATTTATAACGAAATGTCTTTTTCTCTGTATAATTATAATAAAGATAAAATAATGAAAGCAATAGTAGGGGGACATTGGGACTTTCCTGGTGTTCCAGTGGTTAAGACTCCACACTTTCACTGCAGGGGCCATGGGTTTGATCCCTGGTCGGGGAACTAAGATCCTGCGTTCAGTGCAGAGTGGCCAAAAACCTTAATTAATTAAAAAATAAAAATAAAAAAGAAACCATTTCAAACCTATAAAAAATAGTAAGGGGACATTAAAAATTAGGGAATTCTTTACCTAGAAAGAGAAAATGTCAGGTTTTTAGTCTGTCAGTGAAATTTTTGTCATGCAATGCTTTTTAAATTTTTTTACAAGGAAACTAATATTTTCTAAAATAAACTTCTCTCATGAAGATTTTGAGTCTAAATGACATAATGGATTCATGATGAAAGTTCTTTTGTCCTTGAAGGAATTCTCAGCTATTTTAGAAGCAATGGAAAATTAATTTGAAAGTGCTTTTTCCAATGTGTAATGCATCTTTATAATTTAGAGTGAAAAACAAAATCACATTCTGGATCTTTAAGATCTGACTTAGCAAAAAGCTAATTTACTTTGAGGCCCTTTGATGTATTTAATTTAATTTATTGGAAGCAAATTAATGTGAAATGATAAAATAATTATTAAAATGGAAATAGAAGAAAAGAATGAATCAAATCAACAGAGGGGAGAAAGTGGCTGATTACTGTAGCTCACAGGATAATTTCCAATTTAATCATATTAACTCTAATTGTTAGCAGACAGATGATAGGAAATATAGCTTTGCTTTGTGGCAGAGAGAGGGAGAGAAAAAGGAAGAAAAGGCCAGGATGTCAGTAAGATGAATCAAAGAGTAAACTGACAATGGAAACCAAAATGAACCTCTTAAGGAGATACTGCCCCTTTGCGTTCTCAAATGAAAACTTGGTAAATGAATTAGAAAACTAATTGTAGTTTGTAAAGCATTCATATTCAAGTCGATACATATATTTATTTGTTGAGTGACCATTATTTTCAAGACTTTATGTTGCTCATCCGTTTTCCAGCTGCTAAGTTGAGCTGAATAATTAGAACATTGGCAAAACCAGTTCTATTGATCAATGGCAGTCTCCAATAAAATGGTAATGAAAATCTCTGCAGTATACCGTGATACATTTATTTATACTGACTGTGATGAATGTGTAAAGTCACAGAACTAAAATAATCTGACTACTTTACCAAAGGATTAATTTCATGTAGCTACACGTTGCCATAGTTTCAAACTTCAGTGAAATGAATGCAGGAATTCTTCGCTGCTGTTTTTAAAATTTTGTGATTTTTAAAAAATATTATCCCAAAATAAAGTTGAAGAAAGTGAATATTGTACATTTTTTTAGTATGAATAACCATTCTTGTTAAATAAGCTCACGTAAAACTTTTCCCCAAATTTACATTTTCTCAATGGGAAAAGTGTCCTTTATTTAATTCTGCTGATTTCTCTCTATCTTTCATGATGTCATTTAGTCTAGACTGCCATAATTTTTCTTCTGGACTATTATAGTCATCGTCCAACAGAATTTTCCTCTTGCTATTTCTTGTCTTCCCATTTTTTCCCCAAACTACAGTCTGGGAGGACCTAAAAAGAAATACAGTTGACCCTTGAAAATTATGGGGGGATCAGGGGCACTGACCCTCCGCACAATCGAAAATCCATGTATAACTTATAGTCAGCCCTCTGTACCCCTGGTTCGACATCTGCAAATTCAACCAACCACAGATCGTGTAGTACTGTAGCATTTACTATTGAAAAAATCCACGTATAAGTGGACAAGTGCAATTCAAACCCCTGTTGTTCAAGGATCAACCGAATACAAAACTGATCATTTTACACCCAACTATGTGTTAGAAAGAGTAGATGATAAGATGTACATTTCAGTTGAAGGGAAAATGAAACAGTAGTGATAATAAGCATGAATGTGTAATCGTGGCTTTTGGCAGGAGGGTACATTAGTTACTCTGAAAAGAAAGCTTCTCACGTTAGAAAACAACTAAATCCTCTGTAAAATAGATTATCATATTATTTTGGATAACATATTGCTGGGATCACAGGAATTTAGGAAAACTTCCAAGGCTTCTTACCCTATTTTGTGATTTCCATGGCACAAAGTGGAAGTAACTCTAAAGAACATTTTCTGAAGGATAGAGAGAAGAGAGTCAGAATGGAGAATCGATTCTTTCGAACCATGTTTTTCTCGGGATATATGCCCAGGAGCAGGATTGCTGGATCATACAGTAGCTCTATTTTTAGTTTTTTAAGGAACCTCCATACTGACCTAAGATTATCAATTCTCTGATTATCTCACTGTGGGCTACCTCTTTTTCCAATCATTATTTGTGATGTAGGCACATTACCAGGCTGCTGTCAGAATTAATGTGTAAATTCCTCTGAAGTTTTTGAATAAAAGATTCTTGACAAGTATTATTGGCAAATGAGATTTCAAGACATTTGACTTTACGAAAAGTTTTACTGTCATGACCCCTTTAAAAATCTTTTTACTTCTGGAGATGGGTTTTCAGTTTGGGTAATTGCGAAAGACTGACTTATTCTTAAGGGAAGAGAAATAGAAGGATATTATAGACTTCTTTCGTAATAAGTCGAGACATGTAAAATAACCTTGAACTTAAAGAAGAAAAATGAGTATTTGAACATAGGGATATTTTCAGACTAAATAGATCATGGCATGGGTTGAAGAGTGGAATTACAATGAAGTGATTAGAACTGTATTATTTTAGTCTATTTCTATTGGGCATTGCAATTTTGTAGACAAAAGGAAAAAGAAAGCAATTATATATAAGTAGCTATGAAGATTTAACTGTGGTGAAAAATGATGGATAGCCTGCCTATACTCTCACTTTCTTGCTACCGTCCAGAGAATGGAAAATGAGAACTCCTTTCCGGAAGCAATCTGATGGAAAAAGCCTTTCCACTTTAGTTGGCAGGATGTCCAAATTCACAGGACAGTGTTTTGATTGCAACAAAAACTGCAGACTGCTTTCAGAAAAGAAGATTAAGATTTGGAAGGCTTGGGACTTCCCTGGTAGGGGAGTGGTTAAGAATCCGCCTGCCAATGTGGGGGACACAGGTTCGAGCCCTGATCCGGGAAGATGCCACCTGCCACGGTGCAATTAAGCCCATGCGCCACAACTACTGAGCCTGCGCTCTAGAGCTCGCGAGCCACAACTACTGAGCCCGTGGGCCACAGCTACTGAAGCCTGCGCGCCTAGAGCCCGTGCTCCGCAACAAGAGAAGCCACCACAATGAGAAGCCCGCGCACCGCAACGAAGAGTAGCCCCCGCTCGCCCCAACTAGAGAAAGCCCGTGTGCAGCAATGAAGACCCAACGCAGCCAAAAATAAATTAAAAAAAAAAAAAGATTGGAAGTCTTGCTAGTTTATGTACTTTTCTTCCTCACTGAGTAATCTTTTTATATTTTTGGTCCATGCTAGACTTTCCTTAACTTCTCGAGTCACTGGGACAGCTCGCATTCTTCTTGGATGCTAGTTTGGTCCTTAGAACCTTCACTTTTAATCATAGTGGCTTAACCTCAGTTTCCACTATCAATATTTATTGAGTAGGGCTTCCCTGGTGGCGCAGTGGTTGAGAGTCCGCCTGCCGATGCAGGGGACACGGGTTCGTGCCCCGGTCCAGGAAGATCCCACATGCCGCGGAGCGGCTGGGCCCATGAGCCGTGGCCGCTGAGCCTGCGCGTCCGGAGCCTGTGCTCCACAACGGGAGAAGCCACAGCAGTGAGAGGCCCGCGTACCGCAAAAAAAAAAAATTTATTGAGCACTTGCTGTGTGTCAGATATTTTGTTAGGCACCTAAAAATTTAACAGTGAACAAGACACTCATGGCCACTGCCTCCATAGAGCTTCCCACACAAGCTTTTGGGTAAATAGTAGAGTAATCCTTTATGTTTTAACAGAAATGGAGCATTTGTATTGACACTTTTCAACATTTGTAAACTACTTTTTTGAAAAGAATACAAAATCTCAAAGTGTCTTTTGGAAAAGAAATACTACGTTTTAAAATTAGCCCAAATTATTCAGTAGTTGAATGCCAATGCAATGGAAAATGACTAGGAAAAGATTGTAATTGAAAACAATATAGAAGGGTTTCCTTGAGTACCCTTAGATCCTAATCACTTGGCAAAATTACCTTAGGAATTATTGTTAATTATCTTGAAAGTTTATTTATAGAGAGTGATGGGTAGGGCATTATTGAGCGCTTAGTCTTTAATACATTTTTTTGGAGAGGCTGAAAGGAAACCTCATTTAAAGAGAAAGCAATAGAAGAGAATTAACCAGAGTAAGGGATTTGCTAAGGTCACATAGCTGGTTAGTGGAAGAAATAGAAATCACATCTCTCACCACTTGATCTAGTACAAACTTCATTACTCTGCTCTTCTGAATTTTTTTTTCCACGGACTGCCTGGTTAGAAATTAGAGTCTCAGAACAGTTGCTTGTATATTTTTAAAAGGTAAATCCCTTCACACATTCCGTAGGAACCAGGCTCCGTTTGTAAAGTGGAGGCTCAGGGGAAACTTTCTCACCCATTTGGCCTTTAATGTTCCTCGCGCATGCATGGGGGCAGGGAACTAATAACAATAATGGACGTGCTGTCCTTGCACATAAACATTTGGCTACTCACAGCATGAGATGTCTTGTCAGCACCGGGGGTAAAATAATGGTGTAAAGATTTACTGTCAGGGAGCCGGACCGTCTCAGCAAGATGGCAGCTCAAAGCAGATAGATGGCCTGGCATGCTTGGGTCACCTGTGTTTACACTGATGAATGTGTGTGTGGTATCCCTAGTCTGCATCATTATATTGGGTTGTGTGGGTTTTGTAGCAGGCATAACTCTCTCTAGAATGTATCTTTCTGTTTCTATTGAGAGACAAGTAGCCTAATATCTTGGCTTCCCAGAAGTATATATGATTCATGTGAAAGCAGTTTGCAGCTAGATAAAATGACACGAATATTAAGGATTAAGAATAATATTATTTGTAGTACAAACATACCGAATTAGTCCAAAACAAGTATTTAGAGTTGCATAATTTGTTGTTGAAGCATTGACTGAATTTAGTTTCATGTATCGATTTGGTTACATATTTTAATATTTATGTTGTGGCTTTTTAATTTACCAGTTTCTTGAATGAAATAATTTGTGGTATGACAGTTTAAGAAATAAGGTGGTGTATAGTAGAAACAGTTCCTTTGAGACTCTTGTTTATATCCCAAGAGTTTCAACAGCTAGCCATTTTTCTTGAATTCTAAGACAAGTTTTAGGCATTTGTTATGAAATCATGTGATGACTAGGAACTTTGATGAAAATCCAAATTGCCTTTATGAATATTTTCATTGGAAAATTAAGTGGATTTCTCTTATAAAAATTAAATGCACTTTCACACAATAGACAAATTTATGGAAAATCTATAATTATACATGTCAACATAGCATGTTATTAACTTATATATTTAATGATTATAAACTTATGTGACAGGTATTTACCAAGAATACTCAAGTCATAGCCCACAATATATGATATGAATACAGTTTTCTCTAAATGTGTACATTTTTAAAGGATATACTTATTTCAATATCGCTTTCATTGCCTAAAATCATGCCTTGTTTTGCACTGTCTGCAGATACATTCCTTTGAAGATCTTCCTTAGTGAAAAGGTTTTTCCACTCCAAGGTGTATTTGATTTTTGGAAGCAGATAAATACCAGTTAAAATCAAAGCTTGTAAATATAGCAAATAATTGATCATTCTGGATATTACTTCCTTAAAATAAACACAAATGAGGACTCTGACGTAATACAACAGGTGTTTCTGACAAACATAGGCATGGAAAATATATTACTAGTTGATTTTCTGTTTTATCTGTTAAGGCCTTTTAAAGATATTTATGGAAACTATCTCTTATGTAATCATGGCTAAGTATGAAATAGAGTCTTCATAAGACCAGCATTCTGTGATCTCCCCTTGAATAAATGAAACAAAATTTAATATTATTATGGTATAATTGTACAAATTCCTTTCCCTGTCTCTTCTCTGAGTATCTCTCTAGAAATAAGGGAAAAAATACGCGGTGCATTTTGTTTGGGCGGTTTCCACGGAAGCTTAGCAAGGTCATGCTTTTGTATCATCTATTATCAGATCTAATTTCTCAAAAGCAGATGGCAAACAGGCAGTATTAGAAAATTTGTAATTTACTATCTGGCAGTAAAGACAAACCACTGAATAAAACTGTACCCTCTTTAAACACCAAAACAACCTTCAATCATTCTGACTGGTTCTGCATGTTTCACCCTTTATGGTCTTTTGGCTGAAGACCAAAGTTCATCTATTATTGCCGTTTTCTTGCTGTCTGCTAAGATCATTGCACACACACTTGTTTTGCATTCCAAACAGTTTTACCTGGCAAAGGAACTAAGTAAGCAAAGCTGTTTTCCATCTTCATTATTATTCATTTTATCTTGCAAATACTGGACCATTAAAATTATAAGTAACAACAAAAAAAAGTAATCAGGTATATTAAAAACAAAAACTTGAAACAGTATATCTGACCCTCTGAAACTGCTCCATGTTGGAAATTGCCACTGATCCATGTCAAATTCAGCAAGCAAAACTGAAGCAATCTACCTTCCCATTTTACTAAATGGTCACTTTTAAGCATCCGGGAGAGGCTGCATGTTTTCCAGGCTGGTTGACTCTGTTGGTTTCCTGAGCAGTTAGGGGCTCGGTGGCTTAACGGGTGTACCAGCGTAGGCAAGAAAAGACAAAAGCTGGTGTTTTTAAGGCAGTCGGGTAGATTTTGTCAAGACCTTACCTATCAAACCTCTAATCTGAATCGGTGATTAAAACATGTCACCTTTGGCAAAATATTCTCAGAATATTTTCTTTGATGTCTGGCTTTAAAAGAGCACACTACAAACACCTTAATCAATGAATATTTACTACTAGACAGATTGCCTGAGAGGCTATATCATTGACCAGAGGCTTTGTGACAATTAACATAGAAAATAAACATATTATGTTTCATCATATCAATCTCCTATTCAAAACACTTCAATATTTTCCCATGCCCTGTAGACTAGAGTAAACATTTTTTGGGTATTGAAGCTCCAGTACAATCTTGCCTCCATCTTTTTCCATAACTTATTACAGCCTTGGCTCAGACAGTATCACTTTGTGCAAACAGATTGAGCTACTCACCAGAATATGCCAAGGACCTCATTGCTTGTGTGTGCGTGTACATGTCTATACATATATACTTGATCAACAACCAAAATGATCTCTACGGTCCTCATATTAATTCCCTATTTATCCCTGAATTGGGCTTGACTTCTAACACAAAACTGTCCTTAACTGTTCCACTAAGAAGTAGTATATGTGTCTCCTGAGCTTTTATCCTCTTTATAACTCATTCCACATTCCATCCTATCTTTATGACATTGCTTTAAGGTCGTCTTGTACTGGTATTTAAAGTTCTTCTGGGTTTTGCACTTTATTCCTCAGCCCTGGTTTACAAATCTCCAGCCTGGTCCTTAATATTCTGTAAATACAGTATTCTTTTTCCGATTTATTTAGATATAATTAAAATATAACATTGTGTAAGTTTTAGGTGTACAACATAGTGATTTTATATATGTATATACTGTACTGGGAAATGTTCACCACAATAAGGTTAGTTAGCACATCCATCACTTCCCATAGTTATATTGTGTGTGTGTGTTTTAAAACCTACTCTCTCAGCAACTTTCAAATTTACAATATATTGTTAACTATAGTCACCATGTTGTACGTTACGTCCCCAGGACTTATTCATCTGTTATTTGGAAATTCATACCTTTTGGCCATCTTCATCCATCCCCCCACTCCCCACACCTGGCAACCACCAACCTGTTCTCTGTTTCTGTGAGTTTGTGTTTTTTAGATTCCATATATAAGGTAATGATTTTGTGGATATGACATCCTAGGCACTGCAACAAAAGAAAAAATTAAAAAGTGGACTACACCAAATTAAAAGTTTCTACACAGCAAAAGAAATGATCAACAAAGTGAAAGGCAAACTACAGAATGGAAGAAAATATGTGCAAACCACATATCTGATAAGGTGCTAATATCCAAAAAATATAAGGATATATATACAACTCAGTAGCAAGAAAAAAAAAAAACCCAAATAATTCAAATAAAAATGGGCAAAGGACCTGAATAGATATTTTTCTGAAAAAAAAATTCAGATAGCCAACAGGTACATGAAAACATCAACCTATCATCTGGGAAATGCAAATCAAAACCAGAATCCAGTATTTTGCTGCAAGGCCTCCTACATGCACTTTCAGGAACCATATGTCCATCCTATCAATAATTTTCATTGTTAAGAAGAGTTCATTTTTTAAAAGTAATGGTTTGCCGAAAACAAGAATCCTTTGAGAATACAGAGTATCTAGGAAATTCAATTTTATTAAACATCAACAACAGTGAAACAAATGATATAACTATAATTTTTTTCTTTTTGACAAAATGAATTTATTGTTTAGAAATCAACAGTGCCAAATCTTAAAAATAAATTTTAGCCTCTCAAATGTAAATTCAAGCATTTATACGTTTGAAAAATAATTGTCGTATTTAAAATCAACTTTGAATTGTGAAACTCTTGACTAGTGAGAGATTGAGATCATCACTTAGCGTAGAGGAATAATGAAGTGGAGAGAAGTAAAGAGCCCTCTAGTTCTGTCTAACTCCTGGTTAGGAATAGGCTAGATTCACCAGCTTTGCACAGTGTGGGCTCCGTACTGGGATGGTCCTACTGAACATGTTATCCGTATCTTGAATGAGGGCATAGAACAGCAGCTTGTTAAACTTACAAATGGTAAAGATAAAAGGATGGATAACTGAAATAGAATCACAGACGTTGAAAACAAACTTATGGTTAACAAAGGGAAAAGGGGGGTGCAGGGAAGGAGGGATAATTTAGGATTTTGGAATTAACAGATACACACTACTATATATAAAGTAGATAAACAACAAGGACCTACTGTATAGCACAGGGAACTATATTCAATATCTTGTCATGACCTATAGTGGAAAAGAATCTGAAAAATATAGATATATAACTCAATCATTTTCCTGTACACCTGAAACTAACACAACATTGTAAATCAACTATACTTCAGTTTAACAAAGGAATGAATGGCTGAAATTATCTTGAGAGTTTGGGATTCCAAGCTAATTTATGATGTTGGCTTTTGAACAGAATTTGAATGAGTTTTTTACATTATGTGATTTCTTTGAAAAGCAAATACAATCAAAGTTTGCATTAATGAACAGAGAGTACTCAGATAATGAAACAAGTATCCGTTCTTCTCATTTTAAAGTCTTGTTATTATTAGACCAGAACCGGAATGGTTGGTTTATTTCCGCATTTTCAGAGCCAGTGTAATAAAAGACAATGATATGAGGAGGAGCCTCCGATAGATGAGATGTTTAGAAGTGATGCTTTATGAGGAGCAATGAGGAAACTGGGTGTGTGCAGTCTGAAGAAGAGGAAGATAAGGGGAGACATGATTCCAAATGACAAAAAAATTGCAACCTAAAATTTATGATCAAATGCTAGGTGTCATCCTCATGCCTGATGGAGTGGTCAGATAAGGCGTGAACACAGAAATCTGTACCACAGTGGAGAATGTGATGTTATAATGGTTCTCAGTCAGTGTACAGTCAGGAAAACAAATACCTCTAAATACCACGGGTGGAGAGAGATGGAATATGGGAAAAAGGTGGTATTTTTCAGATATCAGGAAGCTGTACCTGGATCCTAGGACCCCACACTCACTGCTGTCTTGAGCAGAGGCTACCTTCCCTACGGCTGTAGGAGAGGCCACTGCTGCTATTGCTGCAGGGTCCTCTGCTGGTATTCCAGGTGGCAGCTGCCAGAAACTCAATGCCTTCTTTCTTCTCTGGCCTTCAATCTAACCTCCAAACCTGACCAAATCCAACTGGCAATGGAGTCTTGGAACTGTTCGTTTTCTGATTCTCAGTGATCCAGGAAAAGTGCACAGGGGAGATGATGGAGGGGTAGGTATGAGACTGGTTACCAGCTGGCACAAATAGGGCTAAAAGTTGCTATAGAAACAGAGACCCAGGCAGGTTATGTAGAGACAACTGCTAACATGCTCATAGAAGGATTCATACCTACAAATGTAAGGCAGAGAAAAGATGTTCTTTGTTGCCCTGAGTACGCGATAGAAGTTATTCAGAGGTGAAATTTAGGTACTTATAAAAGTCATTTCTCCCTAACTAGAGTGCACGTTGGAATGATCACTCTGTCATTAAGTGACGTGTTCAAGCAAAACTGTGATGATAGTTTTTTTTTTTTTTTTTCCTGGATGCTCTAGAAGGGAGTCTTGTAGTAGGTGGTAGATTGGATTGAATGGCATCGAGAGGTCCTTACATTTCTACAATTTTATGACTTCTAAACCACTCATCTAAAAATAACAAAATATGAAAAAGAGATGAATTAACATCCAAAACATTAAAAGAAACTAACAAAAGGAATTGAATATATTTGACAAGTTTCAATAACCTGGAAAAAAGAGTACGAAACCAACATCAAGCCTTTCTTGTCAGCCCTTTTCAGGATTCTGAACTTTTCTTATAAATATCCATCAATGCTCCAAATAAGCCTTTGGGGTTCTGTGCAAGATTTGGGTAAGAAAATATTACGCAGACATTGGCACAACATCGAAGGGTGACGGCCAACTTGCCAACCTCAAATGTCAGGGCCAGGAATAGCATCTGTGTGTGAGCAGATTATCCCATTGGCAAACTCCACTCGCTGGCAGGGGTGCAATTACACTGTTATTGACTGAAAATCCTTCTCTTTCACCTGAACATAACTCTAGTGGTGTAAGGTAATGATGCAGAATGATGCATTTCCTTTACATGTAAGAGAAGTAAACTTGGAAAGTAATGGACACACGCAAAAAGGAAAGGAGACAGTACAGGTTCATTTATTATGTGAATAAGAAAATACACTAATAAAGAATCTCATGGTATCTCATCATTTGATGATATCTAAGTAGCAAGCAGATGGAACCCAGCTCAGCTACTGTAGAATCCCTTATAAAGTATCCCAGCCAAGTGGTCTCCCGTAGGCTGGAGTAGAATCAATGATGGGAAGTCAGGACCACCATAGGCAACCCACTGGGAGACAGGATAGCAGAGCAAAGAAAGACCTGGGTTCAAATTTTTGCTATGCTGGTCCTTAGCTGTATGAACTTAAGTATTTTATATCATCTGGAAATGTCTGCTTCAAAGGGTTGTAATAAGATTAAAAGAGATAATGTGTATAACACTGTCTCAAGTGATGTATGAACGCGGTTATTATCCTTTGGCAGCCTCTAATGGTAATAGGCATTTTCTTTATTAAACAAATTTCAGTTTCCCTGTAACTTGAGCCCACTCATCCTCATTATGGCTTGGGAGCTTCATGCCATAAAGGTATTTTATCCTTTACTGACAGTCTTTGAAATAGTTGAAGATAGGAATCGTAAATTCCCTCATCATTTCTTTCATAGGCTAAAGGTCCTCATCCCTCCATCTTTTTCTCATATTTCACGGCTCCAGTCACTTCACCACCCTCATGAGGATGGACGTTCTGAATATGAAGTGAGGCTGGGAATGTGAAAGGATTGTGATTAAGTGGTTGAAACACGGAGATAAGGATGGGAAATGGAGGGTAAAAAGTGTTGGAATAGGTCCAGTTTTGATTTTTGGACTGAAAGATTCAGCAGCTGATCTGTCCCGATATTCACACAGTTCTGAGGCTGGCATTTTTGCAGAGGCACTGAGCTGTCACTCCGCACGTTGCTTCTGACTTGGATTGACTCACGGGTTGAATAAGGGCTTCCTGTGCGGTGAGTCGTGGGTTTCCAGAAAGGTTTCTCCCCAATAACAGTCTCCTGATTTCTGTCTGAAAATCCTGTGTTTTTAATTCTTCAGCATTTTGTTTCAAATGTCTACAGACAACCTTGGGGCAAGCCATACCTAAGCTAATGTAATTATAATTTAATCGTAATATATAATATGTAAGCCAGGTCCATTAAATCATACTTTAATGCATTAAAATCCACCCTGTTCAGATATATGACTATGAATTTTGGCAAAGATAAATAGTCCTGAAGCCAGTGCCAAAATCAGATTTTGGTTCCACTGCCCCCAAAAGGTCCCTCATGTTTCTTTGTAATCAATGCCTCCCTCAGTCCCCAAAACTTGGTGACACCCCTGTTTTTCTTTTCTGTCTCTACAGTATTTACCCTTGCCTGGAATGTCATGTAAAAGTAATAATACATTTTGTAACAATTTAGTTCTTGCTTCTTTCACTTATCATAAAGCTCTTAGGATTCCTAGTTGCATAGAGTATACCAGCAGTTCATTCTTGGTCACTGTAGCACAATTTGCTTAGCCATTTACTGGGTGGCAGGCATTGGAGTTTTTTCTTGGTTTTGTAGATTTTAAACGAAGCTCCTATAAGCTTCCACGTACAGGTTATTGTGTGGATAGATGTCTTCATTTCTGTCGGGTGATGACCTAGATAGGGTAATTGTATGGCAAGTGTATTTCTCGTGTATTTAACTTTACAAGAGGCTGCCAAGCTGAGGCTGTGCCATTTTGTATTTCCACCAGGAAAAATATGAGAGTTCCAATTGTTTTCTGTCCTCCTCAGCCTTTGCTATTGTCTGTTTATATATATATACCTATTCATTTTAATAGGTATGTAGTTGTTTCTCGCTGTGGTTTTAATTGGCAATTTCCTCACGGTTAATGATGTTGACCATTTTTTCATGTGCTTGTTTGACATCTTTATCTCTTTTTGGTGAAGTGTCTGTTCAAATATTATGTCTACTGTTTTAATCGAGTTGTTTTCCTGTTGCTGAGCTGTGAAAATTCTTTATATATATAAAATATTTATATATAAATTCTTCATATATATAAATTCTTTACATATATAAATTCTTTATATATATAAATTCTTTATATA
>NW_020173042.1:847285-862425 GCF_003031525.2 Neophocaena asiaeorientalis asiaeorientalis
TGTGTGGAGTTTCTGTTGTTGTTTTGTGCTTTTTTAAAAAAAATCTCTTTAGTGTTTCTTTCAAAGAGCATCAGTTTTAATTTTTATTTATCAAATTTTTTAATGATTCATACTTTTTATGTCCTATATAAGAAATCTTTGCCTAAACCTGTGTCACAAATATTTTCTTCTGTGTTTTCTTTGAGCAGTTTTATAGTTCTATATTTTACATTTAGGACTATGATGTATTTCAAGCTGGGATCTCTTAAAAAAATTGTATGTGGAGACATGATTGTTACAGAACATTTTGTTGAAAATATCTTTTCTCCTTTGAATTGTTTTGGTGACTTTGTGGAAAATTTGTGAGTCTATATTCAGTTTCTCTGTTCTGTGTCACTGATGTATACTTATATCATTTTTACCAATACCACATTGTCTTAATTCTCAGCTTTAAATTAAGTACCTATAGAAATTGATAGGGTGAATCCTTCTTTGCTTCTCTTTCTCAAAGTTGTTTTGTCCATTCTAGAACCTTTGCTCTTCCACATAAAGTTTAGAGTCAGTCTGCCAAATTCTACCAAAAACCATGCTGGTATTTTTTTTTTTTTTTTTTTTTTTTTTTTTTTGCGGTACTCGGGCCTCTCACTGCTGTGGCTTCTCCCGTTGTGGAACACAGGCTCCGGACGCGCAGGCTCAGCGGCCATGGCTCACGGGCCCAGCCGCTCCACGGCATGTGGGATCTTCCCAGACCGGGGCACGAACCCGTGTGCCCTGCATCGGCAGGCAGACTCCCAACCACTGCACCACCAGGGAAGCCCGCTGGTATTATTTTTGGGATTGCATTGAATCTATAGTTCATTTTCGAAGAATTGACGTTCTAACAATATTGAGTCTTCTGGTCCATGAACATGTTATATAGTGCCATTTATTTAGGCTTTTAAAATTTATCTCTTTAATGTTTTAATTTTTTAAGCATGCATGTTTTGCATATATTTTGCCAGCTCTATTTTGTTTTTGTTGCTATTTTAAATGATACTCTTATTTCTTAATTCTAATTCCTAATTGTTCATTTAATGTAAAGGAATGCAGTGATTTTTGTATCCTGTATCCTGTATCCTGTGACTTTGCTAAATTCATTTACTATGGTAGCTTCTCTGTAAATTATTTGAGGTTTTTTTTACTTAGACCACCATGTCTCCTGCGAGTGTGACAGTTTTATTTTTTTCCTTTCTAATTTGTTTTCATTCATTCTTTTTTTTTTGCTTGCTTTATTGCACTGATTAGGACCTCCAAATGAGAGTAGTGAGTCCTTGCTTTGTTCGCAATCTTAGGGGAAAAGCACTGTCTTTGTCTGTCAAGTATAATGTTAGTTGAAGGCTTTCTATAGAGATAGTCTACCAGGTTGAAGAAGTTCCCTTCTATGACTAGTTTGTTGGAAGTTTTTATTATAAGTTGAATTTTGTCAACTAATTTTTCTACATGTAATGAGATGATCATATACTTTTTCTTCTTAGTTTGTTGATACAGCAAATTATATTGATTGATTTTTGAATATTAAATCACATTTATATTCCTGGAATAAACCCCACTTGTTATGATATATTATTGCTTCCATAAATTGTTGGATACGACTTGTTAATATTTGTAATAATTCTGTGTCATATTCATGAAGTATATTCATCTGTTGTTTTATATAGTTTCTTGACAAGTCTTGCTGTAGGGTGATATTGGCTTTGTAAAATGAGTTGGAAAGGTTTTCTTCCTTTTCTTTTTTCAAGAAGATTTGTATAGAAGTGGTATTCTTTCTTTCTGCAGTGTTTGGAAGAATTCACCAGTAAACAATTGGGGCCTAAAATTTACTTTTTGGAAAGGATTTTAACTATGAATTTAATTTATTTACTAGATATGGGACTCACCAGGCTATCTACTTCTTCTTGAGTAAATTTTAGTAGTTTATATCTTTGCATGTGTGTTAATTTCAACGAAGCTGCTGAATTTATTGACATACATTTGTTAATAATATTATCTTATCACCCTTTTAATGGCATCAGGATCCTCATGGTATTCCCTTTTACACTCCTGATGTTGGTAATTTATGCCCCCTCTTTTTCTCTCTCTCATTTGCTCTGATTTGTCTGACTAGAGGTTTATCATTATCATTGATAAAGAACCAGCTTTTTGTTTTACTTCTTTCCTGTAATTTTTAAATCTTTTAAAAATTTTACTGATTTCTAATTATAGTTTCCCTGTGAGCGTCTCTTTGCCCCATGGGTTATTTAGAAATCTGTGTGGTTTTTAAAATTTTTTTAATTTTTTTTTTTAGGTATCTTTTTGTTATTGATTTCTGGTATAATTTTTTTTTATTGTTAGAGAGTTTACATTGTATGATTTCATTTATTTTAAATTTGTTGCAGTGTGTTTTATGTCTCAGGATATGATATATCTTGGTGGATGTTTCATCTGTACTTGTACATTTTCCTGTTATGGGTGTTCTATAAATATCGAGTAAATTGATATGATGATACTATCTTGCAAACATATTTTGAAAGATACAGGAAAAGATAAGAAGTATAAGAGTTAGTAATGCCTGTAGTTAAAAAATTAGGCCAGAAGCTTTAGGGAAACTTTTGTCCCAACCACATTGATAGCACAGTGTGTTTTTCCTTTGTTTTCAAGGTCTTGAAATTGAGTTATTGAGGCCACATAACAACAGATTGAAGAAGAGGCGATAAGCATATATTTTCAGTGACCCACACTCTCCATTAGTATATTCTCATCACTTTGACATAGTGGTTTTGCTGTAGTTGTATTGACACAGACCTAAAAAATAACCTATTACATTTCAGGCTTTATCACTTGGTCTTCATCCCCATTTACTGTAGACCAGAGATTAAGTAATGTTCAGAGCAGGGGAGAGCTTAAGGGTCCTATTTTTTCAAATATAATTCAGTCATAATATCAATCACGTGTAACCAGTCACATGCCAAAAGCAAATCTATGTTTGCTTAGGAGTTTATTTGTGCTTTTAAAGGTATACGAACACCTTCTGTGGAAAATGTGCTTTAAAATATATCAGATTTTTGGTGAATTTGGTTTTGGACCAACATGTATTGATAGAACTGTCCCAGAGCGGCAGTGTTGTATGGATCACACTTCAGGTGTAAACACTGGGAGAGATGTAAAGGTCACGTTATCTCCTCCCACCTTAGAAATGGGTATTTAAAAGAGTTTAAGAAAAATCAATGTCCTGCGTTAAAAATTATTTCAGCCTTTTCCTTTAAACTCTAATACCAGAACTACAGCATTTTTCAAAGCAGCTGTGCAGTTCTATTCTAATGCAACTGCTTTCTCACATTATTTTTCTTAGACAACTCTCAGGGACAAAAAAGGAATGAACACAGCTTTTTAGTAGTTCTTGTCTTTCAGAATCTCCACAGAACAGTCACATTTTGTAATCTTTAAAGGAGCATATATTCATGTTTTGTTCAAAAATGATTCAGTCTGCCACAGTCCCTCTAAAGGAATAGATAGGAAGGCACTCTTTCTGGCTCTTCTGATGCTTTAGTGTGTGAATTTGTTCAATGTAATTTTGTCTTTTTTTTAAAAGATTATGTAACAGTTTAGGAAGAGTCAGATGCCGCTAGAGCGAGTAAATACCTTCTAAGAAACTAGAAATTGCAGGCCTTTCACTTTTCCTTAGGCAACCCGTACTAAGGACATAGAACTAGTTCCATGCTGCTCACTCCAGTGTTTTTCAGATCTTCGGTAAGAGGACGTTTGGAAAAATCCCATCTTTGAATATCACTTGTGTAAACTGTAGGCTGCAGAAGAAACTAAATGCTGACCTGTGGGTGTACTTTGTCAGCCTTGCCCCTAATGAATACCAGCCTATGTCATGGACAGCGTTTCTATATCTATGACAAACATAGCCAGAGAGATTCCTGGCATTGAAACCCAGAGGACAAAACAAAACTCTCACTTCTAGGTGTGTGAAGTCTGGCAAAGGAGATGTTGAAATCTCCTGCCCTAGTTAAATAGGCTTAGAGACACACCGGGATTGAGCATACTTTCACGGCTTATTTCAAAATAAAACAGATAAAACCTGCTCCACAAATTTGGGATGTGACTATAAGCACTTCATCTTCATCTTATCCTCTTAATGGCCTACACTCTCACATGTCTCATTAACAGAACATATCAGATGTCTATCTTGATCCCATCACACACATTGATGCAAGAAACCTAGTACCTACACAGTCTAAGCCATAAGGGAGCTGTACATCCTATCGGAGCCATAGCCCCATTCCTGTACTGGCAACCCCTGAGGGCTTGGCATGCCCACTCTCATGGACCGTTACTAAGAAGAAGCCTCACTCAGAATCCAGGGTTTTGAAAGAAGACGACCCTGCTCCTTCATTATTAATTAATTAGATATTCTCTACCCATGCTCTCCAACTGTGACAACTGTTAGCACTCAGATTCCCAAGTCATAAACACAACCAATTTCCATGGCGCCAGCCGGCTCCTTGAACGCTTAACCAAGACAGGTTAACTAAAAGAACCTTCCAAGCATTCCCTCCCCTTAAGTCCTCTTTGGGATTAAGTAGTTTTTCTTGGTAAACCTTCAAAATTTAAATGAACTGACTGTTCTCCCCTTTCCCTAGACAATGAGGTTATTTTTCTAACTGAGGCCACTCTTAGTGGCACTGGGATTTTCCAGGACCCCTTGAGTGATGTCAAGGTGCATATACCAGATGAGCAGAGGAATGGAAAAGGAGGAGGGCTACTTTCAGTCTCTATCTTTGCTAGCATGCTCCTTCTCTAAGCTGTCTCCCTCCCCCTGATATCCTCTGCCTCTCTCTTTCCCTCCCTCCCTCCCTCCCTCTCTCTCTCTTTCTCTCTGTCTCTCTCTCTCTCACACACTCACACACACACACACTCATATGGAGACAACCCTGTAAAAAACAAACCAAACATTTCATCTCTATTGCTTCTTGGGTAAAGTTCAAAGTGTCAACCATAATTTGGGGTTAGAATTTGAGGCTACGTTAGTTTTGAAGAGAATGCTTTCTGTAAGCTCGTAACTTTCTGAGCTTCAATTTCCCCAGCTGTAAAATGGATGCTAATAATTCAGAACTCATAAATTTTTGTGATAAACAAGTCAATAATTCACATACGGCCTTTAGGACAAGGCCCAAAACCAGAGTAAAAGTAAATAGCTGTCATTTAGCCCTGTATTTCTCCCACCATTTGAGTCAAAATAGCTTTACCTTTGTGCAGATATGGCCTTCTTATCTTCATTTGAAGTTACCTCCCCATCATGTACCCTCACCAGAAATTCTCTCCCGTCTTGGTTACACCTAACCATTCCAAAAGCCATGCTTTCCTCTCCTATAAACCTCTTGATTGAAACAGCCCCCATTGCTTTCCTTTTCTTTCATTCTTATACAAAAGCAGTTTTTATCGGTTCCAGCAGGGTTGTGTTGTTGTTGTTGGCTCTTTGAGATATTTTACATAGACAATCGTGTCACTTTTGAACAAAGACAGAGGTCCGAGAGGGTGAAGCATAGAAGCTGTAAGGTTTTCTAAGGCTCAGGACCGTAAGCCATTTAGCATATCGAATCTGCATCTGCTGTGTTCTCTTGGCCAAAGCGAGATTAATGGTGGGGGAAGCAGCTGAGAAAGAGACTCCTGATTTTATGGAAAGGGTGATAAAATCACATCACAAAAGTGCTTGTGGGAATGGAAGCATTTTCTGGCTCCTGGGAGCCAGGAGTACTGGCTATACTCCTCTTGGGAAATAATTGGCATCACTGACATTGTGTTAATAAGTCTTATTATTACATCCAAACAATATTAAAAGTTCCCTAAGAGTAAAAGCCGTGGTTTTAGGACTCCTCAAGGAAATACAAGGTACTGCAATATTGGAGACTTAAAAAGAATCATGAAACTATAACCTGTTGAGAACACACAGTTTTAGCATGTACAATTGCAGCCTCCTGTTAGCGTTAGAATCATTTGTTTTCGTATCATCATGTTCCTGTACTGGTAAGACCAATATTTTTATTGGGCTTTTATTTTATTTTTACAATCTGAATATATTAAAGCCATAAATGTAATTTTCCACTTAAAACTGTCATTATGGTTTTGGTTACTGCCTATGGCTCAGCAATTTTTTATCAAAATTCTTCCTAGTTGATTTAATTCTTGATTTTTTTTCCCGTTAAATGATGTAAATTTTAGGAGAGTATTTTTTCTTCTGACATTAGTTCAGAATCATAGATTCATGCGTAGGCTCTTTGATACTCGAATGACCCTCATCGGTTTTGATATTTTAGAACTTTCATTTCAGAGTCTTTTATTGCCTGTCATTGAATTCCTCTGGTTTGCATTATTTCCAATAATTTGTAAGCCATCCATTCTATTTTCAAAAAAATCACGTATCTGTAAATTTTTCTCATCACAATGCTCATTTCGGTTTTCACTAAAGTTTGGTCACAATATATCGCACATAATGGTAGGTTTAGAATATATAATAGAAGAATTTACATCTTATATTTAACAGTTATGCCAGAAATAAAGTGGAGTCTTCCTGTTTCCTTTATTAAATAAAGTATGTTTTGATATAAAAAGCTTTGTATCTGTTATGTCCTGCAACCATATCGTCCTATAGAGGTTACAGAAAGTTTCCTATGTTGCTTCAGCTCAAAATGCGTCTTTAAAGTCCTTTACATCTCCTTCCCCATACTGACTGACATTTGTACATTACTATTAACTGAACTCCAGACTGCATTTGAATTTTACCAGTTTTCCCATTAATACCTTCTTTCTGTTCCAAGATCCAATTCAGGGTCCCACCTTGATCATTTTTTTAAAAAATTGTTAAATGCCTTATTTCTGCCTTTTACTCCAGCTTTGTCTGTTGCACGTGCCTTTTGATGGGTGGTGGTTGGATGACGCGTCCACCTCTGATGGAGATATGTCCCATCACTGGACACTGTCTCTCTGGGCAATCCTTTTCCATTTCCTCTTGGAAAAGGGATATCTTACCCACCCAGCTCCACAAACACATTCCAGTCTGGTCCAGTTCCCCCTCTGACTTCAGGAAGGGGATCTAGAAAATATGCTTTCTACCCTCCTGAAACTTAAACCAAACTGCAGAGCTAAATGGTATACCAGTGGGAACATTAAAGAATGTTGCAAGCCAATATAGCATAGAGCATATCTATGTGATAGACAACATAACAATAAAAATATTACTTAAGGTAAGGCTTTCCAAAGAAGAGTTCACAGAGAAGAAAAGCTTGAACTAGGCTTTGAGGAAAATGTTGGACGTACACTTTTGGAGAAATAGGAGACAATTATTTCAACATAGGAAAAAAGGATGAGTTAGGAGATGGGATAGAAATAAATTTGAGGTCAAGTGAAGGTTGATAAAGAGATGCTGAACTTCCTAGAACAGAAATTCCATTTGGAGGAGGAGTAGACAGAAGGTTCATTGTATTGAAGAGGCAGTAAAAGGTTAAGCAAATGATTTAGTCTCTATAGACCTAGCTTAGAGCACTTTCTCCACCAATCTTTGCTTGTCTATGACTTTGAGTATGGTATTTTACCACTCAAAATTTCATATTCTTTTTCTATTAAAGGAGCAAAACAGTCATCTCTATTTCATGTTTTTTAATGAAGAAGAAATGGAAAAACATGCAAAGAAATTAATAAGGATCATGATAAATGTTCATTGTTTAGCACTTTTTAGCTCTCATTAAGTATGCACATGAAAAGTTAAGGTAATAGACAGCCTAAAATTACAGATTCAGGGGTCTTGGCTTTATCTTCTAAACCATTTCAAATTGTGTTTCTTCCACTATAGTAGTGTAAAGAGAATTAGATAGAAATCTGGTAGGGGTGTACAAGAAGTATAGATGAAGTTTCCAGGCATGAAGACAAGAGAGAAGAGAGAGAAGCCCGTGAAAGACAATGGTTCTAGGATTCTGGAAATTGGAGGAAGGAAGAATCTTTAGAGACAAGCCAAAGAAGTGAGAAAGGGAAGGTATTTTCAGAAGAACGATGATATTAGATGGTTAAAAGAACTGGTGGGAGTGACCCCTAAGCACTTGAAGAGTGACTAAGAGATCTAGTTAAAGATGAGTACAAGAGAATGAGCTATTTGCTTTATCCATTTTGCAGAAACTAACAAAATGAAAGAAATCATTAAAAATTTAAGTTTAAAGATACCTGGAAGCCAGGGCTTTAACATTTATGAGGCAAAAATCAGAAAGCCCAAAGAAAGCCAAGGCCTGTTAGAAAGCAGTTAAGAGAAGAATACTCAGGAGAGGATTTTAAAGAAGTTGTAACTGTCAAGGGTAATGGAGCAGCAAAGAGAATGAGTTCTAGGGCCACTGGACTTGGCCATGAAGTCTGTTAACCATCCAGTGGGGATTTCTCTTTGTAGAGATGGAAGCAAAGTGAAGCAGCTGAAAGGGGAGACGTTTTCATAAATATAATCGTAATACTGAGTAATCTGGCTCCCCTGATACATTCACAGGTGCTGCTCGCTCTCTCTCTCTTTCTCTCTCACACACACACACACATTTAATTTCCTGTAAGTTGTATAGAACAACGAACTTTATACTCTTCCCCTCCTACTTTTTATTTGTGTTAAGCAAGAGTTTATTATAATCAGGGTACTCTATAAAGAAAAAGCTGATGGTTATTGATACTATTAACTTGTATGACCATGGAACACTATTGCATATTGTTGTACATTGTATAATGTCTAAATGTTTTGCAGAAAAGCATTCTTGAGTTATAGGAGGAATGATGTGATGGAATTCATGTAAGCCAGACAGTAGTAGCTAAAAAGTATTGTCAGTAGCACAAGTAGTAGTTAGAAGACTTAATCGTCAAATACCTAGGGGAATGAAACAAACCTTCCCCCCACACTAAAGCAGCAAGTCTGCTTTGTTGTGTTACACAAATTCAGGCACACTAAATTAACTCAGGAGCAAGACTGCTCAGAATTACATTTTAACCCCCTTATTTCTTTTTTATTCTTTTTTTTCTTTTTACAACGTTATTGGAGTATAATTGCTTTACAATGGTGTGTTAGTTTCTGCTTTATAACAAAGTGAATCAGTTATACATATACATATGTTCCCATATCTCCTTCCTCTCGTGTCTCCCTCCCTCCCACCCTCCCTATCCCACCCCTCTAGGTGGTCACAAAGCCCCGAGCTGATCGCCCTGTGCTATGCGGTTGCTTCCCACTAGCTATCTACCTTACGTTTGGTACAGCAATCAGAGAAGAAAAGGAAATAAAAGGAAGTCAAATCAGAAAAGAAGGAGTAAAGCTGTCACTGTTTGCAGATGACGTGATAGTATACATAGAGAATCCTAAAGATGCTACCAGAAAACTACTAGAGCTAATCAATGAATTTGGTAAAGTAGCAGGATACAAAATTGATGCACAGAAATCTCTGGCATTCCTATACACTAATGATGAAAAATCTGAAAGTAAAATTAAGAAAACACTCCCATTTACCATTGCAACAAAAAGAATAAAATATCTAGGAATAAACCTAACTAGGAGACAAAAGACCTGTATGCAGAAAATTATAAGACACTGATGAAAGAAATTAAAGATGATACAAATAGATGGAGAGATATACCATGTTCTTGGATTGGAAGAATCAACATTGTGAAAATGACTCTACTACCCAAAACAATCTACAGATTCAATGCAATCCCTATCAAACTACCACTGGCGTTTTTCACAGAACTAGAACAAAAAATTTAACCCTCTTATTTCTTAGAAGGATTTGCCCTGTACAATTTTTCCTGCCAATTATTCATCATCTCCGATAGAATTGCATTATTAGAACCACAAACTAGATTTGATTTAGGAAAAAGCATTTCAGCCAATGAAGAATAGGTAGTTGAGAAGTGTTACTTTCATGTTTTGTGGGAGCCCTGATTTCTAACACAAGCAACAATAACAAAGCACAGCCCAGATCAAATTACTTAGGCCTCTGTGTTCTAGGTACACTCTTTACATCTCCCTACTGGAATGTTTCCCTGCAATTACTTTTGAGAATTCTTTGAATTTCTCTGAGGCAGGAGCCACTGAATTTGATCCTGTGGCGTTTAGTATGATGTCACCAAACACTAACTGTTTAATAAACAGTTACCAAAGAAAGATTGAATGAAAGAAAGAAAGAATGAATGAAGTCATTACCAACTACAACTACTAAGCTAACATGATATTAGTTTAAAGGGAAATTTCTAAAATCTTCAAAAATCCAAGTTAGTGCTCTTTTGTAGGGGAGGAAAAAAAATTTTTTTCTAGGTTCTTGGCTGGGTCTCTTTCCCAAAAGACAGGTTAACAAGAGAAAAGCATACAAATGTATTTAAGTTTTACATGACATGGGAGACTCCATAAGGAAATGAAGACCCAAAGAAAAGGTTACACCTGAGCCTTTTTATTCTAGGTGTGATGAAGAATGGAAAGTCGTGGAAAAATAGGATAAGACACAGGGTCTGAGCCAGGTGTAGTGAACTGGGGAAGACTTAGCAAGGCCAGTTCACTAGAATTCTTCTCAGCATCCTTTTGTCTTTGGAGACAAGGGAGCTCTTTTCCTCTAGGTATAGCGAGGGCACCTTTCATTTGAGGGTTTTATGACCTGCTTCCAGGGGAAGGTTGGAAAGTTCTTCCTTCAGCTACCATTTCTCAAGTACCTTTATCTGAAAATATGCAATATGTCAAATGTAGGAGCAGTGAGTCCTGATGGAACCCCATCACTTTCCAGACCTCGAGTTTATCCAAAATAATATATATAGTGGAAAGGAGAAAAGTCCTATTTATTGAGTAGCTAGATGTCAGATATTTCATAAGCATTATCGTATTTACTCTCTCAGCAATGTTTTGAGATGGATATTACTTATCTAGTTTTAGAAATAAGGAAACAAAGGATAAGAGAGGTAAGAAGTTCTTTAAGATCCCAGACTACTAGGTGGTAAAACCAGTATTGATCCCAGTTCTAAATGGCTAAAACTGCTAATTCTCTCATCCGTGTTTTCTTCTAGGGTCTCTCATTAGTCATCTAGTCAGTTCTCTCTCTCTCTCTCTCTCTCTCTCTCTCTCTCTCTCTCTGTGTGTGTGTGTGTGTGTGTGTGTGTGTGTGTGTGTGTGTCTGTCTCATTCTCTGTCTCTTTGTCTCTGTCAGTCTCTCTAATGCTCTCTCTCCCCTCTCCCCTGACCCTGTTCTCTCCATTCTCTGCTCTCTTCTCTCCCTCCTGCTCTGTCATCTGCTTTTCCTCTTGTTCTCTGTGCCTATCTAATAAGATTGATTGGCTTGCCTTTCTCCTTTGCTTTCTAAAAAGAATTTCCCCTTAATCTACATTCGTCTTAATTTTGGGATATTTGATATTTTGACTATGAACTTCCTCTAAAACTTTCAGGACTGCTTCCTTGTCCTGTCCCCAAAGCTGGATGGGCACCCTCTCTCCATGCCTCAATATTCAGAGCATATGGACATAGTTGTACTTTCTTCATTGAATTGTCAGCAATGAATCTTCCTCAGCAATCTGGTAGCCAGCAAGACAGTGACTCTTGAAAGACAAACACATCATATCTTAGTCATCCAGAGGTCTCTAGGGTGTGTAACAGTGCGTACGTAGCACAGTGTAGGTACTCAGTAGAGGTTTGAGAAAGACAAATAAATTGAGGGATTAATTAATTAATATTTTTGGCTTTGGGGAGATTGGTTATTTTCACCCCAAACTGGCTCTTTCCCCACTTTCTCTTTTTTCTCCTACCGGCAACACATCCTCCCATTTGGTCAGAGAGAACTCAGACCTTTGGTCACTTGAAATGGATTTACAAAAATCCTAACATGTATTACTAATATATATTTACATATCTGAAGCATGTCTGGCCTAATTTGTAAGAACTCAGGCTAAACAGACTGCCTGGTTCAAACAGTGGCTCCACCAGGTCAGGTGACTTGCTTTGTGACCTTAGATTCCCTACCCTCTTAAATCTCAGATTTTTTAATCTAAAACAGTGGGAAAGGCTCTTTGCTGTTTTCTTTACTAATGGATTCTAAGTGCCTAGAACAGAATAAGTAATCGATACATATGGTTGAATAAATGCATGCCTTATAGTACCTACTTTTTTTGGTTGCTGTGGGGTTTAAACAGGCTGATACATATTAAGTGTTTCAAGAGTGCCCACATAGTAAAAGCTCAATAAACTTAGCCATTATTATTATGTAAGTGCAACTCACCACATAAATAATTGTAACAATTTATTATGGCATTGGCTTTTTCAAAAGTTCTTATGTAAATGAGCCATAGGTATGTCTGTTGTTGGGGATAATGTCCTTAATGCTTTTCATTCTTATGAATTCAGTGACATAAAAGTTGCCTTCCATATCAATATTCACGCTTCCTTTCGTAAGTCAAAGGGACTTGCATAACCCTCTTTGCTAGTTCTCTTGGATACCAGGAAGCTCAAAGGGAAATTTAATGCTTGAACTACTTCAGTGATGCTATGTTGGTAAAATTTTCTATCCTTTTTGAACTATTTTTGAATATAAATTTATTCTTGAGTTTCTATGTTCTATAATATTTTCTATAATATTGTGTTATATTATAATCTATAATGTACAATATTTTTAGGAAAACATTTATTAGGCTAACTAGATATAAAATGTTTACCATAACACAGTTTGTATATAATCAATCATGTTATGTTTTCCACATAATTTAATAATTTAAGTGTAATTATCAAACAATATTCATTGAGAAGTGTAGTCGAAAATATAATACATTGGCCCTAGAATTTCTGCTGTTGGATGTTTAGATATTTGACTATAAAGATGCTTATAATATAGTATTATATACATATAAGTGGCATATTTATTATTTTAATTGTAATATTTATAATTTTCAAGTGTAATATTTTAAAGCAAACCAAGAAGTATTCAAATATAAAAAAGCAAACAAATGCAAAATAATTGCTTTTAATTTTAATGTAGCTTAGAAATAACTCAATTTACACTGTTGAAAATTTGCATATATAATTTAGTAAGGAATAATTCCACAATACTCAATAGAACATATTAGGTTCAATTAGGATAATTTATATTAGAAAGTTACAAATTAATGCTTATACACTTTTAAAGTATGTGTATTTCCAAAGAAAGCAAACTTTGCATAAAAGGTTTATGAAAATGTCTAATTAATTTAATTCAAACATTATAAAAACATTAACACATCCTCAGTTTCCTTTCCTCCTTTTAATTTTGGACAAAATTAATATGAAGTGTTTTAAAGTAGGCTAATTAAATATTGAAAAGTTAATGGACAGGTAAAGTAGGTGAAATAATTTGAAGTTGTATGGTACTACTCATAATAGCTAATGTGTCTTCAGGTTGTAAATTAGTTTTTCAAAAAGCCCTTCTAACACTCATAAAAGTTATGTCAACTTAGGTATTTTGATTATTATGTCAACTTTTCAGGATTATATTTTCTTCAGGTATATTAAAGTCTTCCTTTCTGTCTGCCAGCCTTCCTACCTTCCATTCTTCATGCCTTCCTTCCCTCTGTCATTCTGCCTTTTCCCTTCCTTTTTTTCTCTCTTGGTCAATCTCTCTTTCCATTCTTCCTTCTTTCCTTTTTTGCCTGTGTTCCCAAACAAAGCAGTAACATTAATTTATATAAGTTGGTTGGATTTTCCCTTTTAAAGCTTTATACTTGTCTATATTCCAAATTAATTCTAAGACATTTTAAAGGGCTTTTTGCCTTGCAATACAAATTAATAATAATAGTAGTAATAATAACATCTAAGAAATATGTTCCATTGTTTTAGTTGTAAAGAGTAATTATATCATGATACATTTATAGTTTTATTTTTAAAACACGTATATAGCACCTATTATGTTATGTGTCAGATACCATTATAAGAAGCACTTCCCAATATTAATAGATTTAATTGTCATAATTAAATCATTAAATGTGCATACCTTGTTCCTTTGAGGTAGGTATCATTATTATGACCATTTTATAGCTGAGAAACGGAGGCACAAAGAGATCAAGTAATTTTTGTATAGGTAGTCAGTTTGTGAGCCATAGAATTAAGATTCAAGCCCAGGCTGTCTAAATTATATAATCATATATTATTCATGCAGATGAAAATAAAGAAGAACAAATTCAAAAATCCCAAACAGCAAAAAGCAAACAATACCCCAAACAAAAACTAAATGCTAAATTCTATTTTCTAGGCTATGTCAATATGTCAGCTGTCAGCTTCTATACTTATTCTTTCTTAACAGCTTAGTAGAGGGGAGTGTTGAAGCAAAATGGAAAACCTTTGTAATATTGATCACATTGAAGAACTCTTGAGAGAAAAGAAGGAAGCTATGGCTTTTCTTAATCCTTCTCTTATTCTGTGTTCTTAGAAGCTATTTTAATCTTTCACCTGCACTATTCTTAGTCCATTTTATGGGAAAATACAAAACGTTCAACCCCACTGTCATATCATAGCATTTGCGCAAATTGACTTTATGGAGTACAGTTTTCTGTGTGTTCCTGTAAGTCAGATTATAATTTATTGACACCATCTATTTTCCCTTATGTAGTGCACAAATGGCAATAATGCAAAATGTAGCAAAGTCACATCAACTGTGGTTATATTGACCAGGGACATGCTGTAAAGCCAATGTTCATGAGGCAAACAAAGGCATTTTTACGTGGATTGTACTATATGTGTTATTTATTCTGAAGAAATTGGATGAAGGTGTTGTAAGATGGATGGGATTCATATGGATTGATTGTGGGACCTCATGGGAAAGCTAGTGAGGTGAATATGAAGAACTGTTGATTAGAGTTTGACACTGGCCCTTTAAGAAGCCAGATCTACTAATTTCAAAACGCTAGAACCTTTGAATATCCTAAAATAATCCTAGTGACAGTGTCAACAGAGTGCTGCTAAGGGATCAGAGAATGATGGTAATCAATTGTGACTTGGGTGGGGGGGTTCACAGAAAGCTTTACAGGAAAGGTGACTAAGTATTGCAGAGAAGGGAGAGAAGTAAAAGAGGGTTCAACATAGGTAAATTCATGGCATGTTCAGAGGACTTTGGAACTTTCTGTGTGGTTAA
>NW_020173042.1:862714-920502 GCF_003031525.2 Neophocaena asiaeorientalis asiaeorientalis
AGTTAGGGAAGAAAGGATTAGAGGAAAGAGAAGATATTCAATATAATAGTTGTTTGTAAATTACAATTTTTTAATGTTTTGAAATGCTGTTGCTTTTATTAAATTCATGTGTATAAATATACCACATATATATACTTATATATTTAAAACATGTATATATAACATATATTGTCTATGTATGTATATAGAGTAGAAATTGAATGGTGCTAAATTCTTAGCTTTATTCCTAGGGACCCTGAAGAATACTGTAATCTCCCCTATTAAAGTTCTTTCTTCTCAAAATTTCGTTCATGGTTTTTGAGAAAATGTTCCCCTGCCCCTACCCTCAAGCATCAATCTTGCCTTGTTCCACACCTCCATTTTCCATATTCAACAGCGTTAACAAATAGCATAACAGTTACTAAATCCATAGTTATTATTATACATAGGTAAATAATGGCCCATTATGCCCTAGAAGCTATATTTTACATGTGATTTTGCAGAATATATGGTTTTATAGAATAAGAATGGGTACAGGCTGCTTCTTTTTCATTCTCCCTACAATTCTTCCTGTAGATGTTGAAAACAACTCTTCAAGAACCTATACCTCTTGATTTTTTTTCTACTATGAGATAGTATACGTAAAAGCCTACTATGTTCCAGAAAAATATTAAGACCTCTATTCATGTGAGTTCCCTCCATTCTCCTTCCTCAGTGTAGCTTTCTTTTCAAAGTATAATAATGTCCAATGAAAAAAATATTTTTCTACCAGTCCCTTGTAAAGTTATTTTTTTAAAGCTCTCTTTCTCTCTTTCTCTCTGTCCCCTCCATCCCTGTGTGTGTGTGTGTGTGTGTGTGTGTGTGTGTGTAGGATGTTAGTACTTCCAATCAGCTGACCTATTTCTAGAGATACACTATATTTCCTTCATCTATGGAACATGTAAATCAAGACACTTCAGGTTACTGGTTAACTAATGTTGATTGCAAAATGTCACGAATTTTGCCACAAGTTGGAGATGATCAATGCTTATTGCCATTTATGTCAACTGCACAACAATTTTAGACTAATTATTATAATTATTGGCCTTTTTTCCCCCTCTCAGTGCATACTCAAAAGAAAGACATAGGTTAGAAATAAATTGATTAGAGCTATAGGGAAACAGTGGGATTCATTATCTCAGTAGGTTTCTATCAAATTCAAAGAAGCTACCCATTTACTATGTACCCAGATCTTGTATAAATAGTATTACCTGTAAGTATAAAAAACTGCCATATATCATAATAATAAGATATCTTTCAAATTTCATACTTTTATTTATGACATATACTGTGTATCTGGAGTCTACCAGAAATTTGGTCTTTTTAATCTAAAATTATTTTACATGTAATGGTTGCTTACGCAGATTAGTGAATTCAGGTATGCTATTGTTACTGATCCTCATATATAAAGTTATATTAGTTTAAGGCCAAAGAAAAATTGTTTTCTGTATGCAAATAGACAGTTTTCACTTTGCATGAAGAACTTTAATTTGTGTAGATAATTTGAACTACTTCTGGGATTTATTTTAAACCCAAGGAAAAATTTACTTCATTAATTTCTCAAGGTCATGGATTACAGTATTGATACGTGAAATAACATTTGTAAAAATGCATTAAATTAAATATCCAAATAAAGTTTATTTTAAATGAACTTACAAAATCCTTCAGTGTCTGTTGAGGCAGAAAATTACGTAAACTGGTAAAACTTCATAATTTTCACGTTTGTCTTTTATTCCCTGCATGTAGTATTTAGTATTTAAACAACTTATGAGCTCACTTTTACCACATTTTACAATTTTGTTCTTTATGAATTTCCTTGCTTATTTTGGAAACATACATGTTGTTGGAATAACAGAACAAAACTTTTTAAATCTCTCTTGGGACGTTTCACGTAGAGTTTTGCCCTTAGATGACGCCTTATAACCTTGGTTGATTGTTGGCTTTCAGTGCATTAGGTTTTCTTTCTCAGTCTTTCTCTGTGTCTCTGTTACTGCATGTCTCTGCTTGTTAACATTCTAATGGACTTGTTCATCCTTCACAAGAAGTCCTGCTCTCTCCCAAGGGCTTCCTTTGGGTCCACAACTTTTGCCACAGCTTAGCTGGACATATGCTCATCCCTCTGATGACCTCTTAGACCGTTTTCTAACTGTTTAGGACCTAGTGTATATCAGACACACAGATAAGTATTTCTTTGAGTATACTGAGTTATCATCTACAAAGTGCTTTCATGTCTATTATTCATCTGGCCCTCAACTTAGATCTTAGGTTGGCAAGATTGTTCTTACTCCTACTTCATATATGAGAACATGGGGGCTTCAAAAGTGTAAATGCCTCGCTAAAACTTATAAAGACGTATGTTATTGCATCATATCTAGAAACCAGGAGCTCTTAGGGTTTCCTTCCCTCTCCCACTGTAATATCTAGGTTTCTAGTTCATTGTCTGTACCCAAATATTCCACATAGTATCTCAGAATACTGAGTATTTTAATACATCATGCTTGAGATAAAACCACCCAAAGTTTCACAGGTTGAAAACACAGAAAACGCATGTATAAGCTACACAACCATGTATGATCGCTTTGATATTTTAAGTCACAGAACCATTACTCAGAATAAGACAATAAATATCATGGCTTGTGAAATGAGAAAGTGAATTTCACAGATATCATTAATCTTATAAATTCTCTGTATCAAATTTTAAATGAGAGTTTTGACCTAGTTTCCTCACTACAGAAAGATGATATATATGCATATATGAATATGTATGTGCATATGTACATACATATATATACACGTACATATATATGTGTGTGTATATATATATACTGTTTTAAAAGGCAAGAGGTCTCTCATTCAGAAAATTCTCACTATAGAGTGATAAACCCAGGGTAAGAACATGATAACTTTCAGCCAACAAAGGATATGTCAGACTAATCTTTGAACACTGCTCAGTAGATGGGAGTTTGGGGACCATATAATAAGGACCATGTTAACAGGTGACAAGCAAATCATGATTACTTGTCTGCATGTTAGTCTATAGATCTAACACCTAACACTTTTTCTAGTTATTTGGCATGAGTTGTCTTTATTCTTGGGTTGCAAGCGTAACAGTGTGAAAAAATATCAAACTACATAAACTTAGAGAAGAGAAAAATTCTTTTCTTCAAGCAGCACAAACCACAGACAAATATTAAGTTAAAGGTCTAACAGTAACCCTTTAAAAGGGCTGTAAAAGTTATAGCAATAACCAGAATATGTCCAGACAAAAAGGGTTTTTTGTCAAAACCGACATTTCAGGGCGAAGGTTTTTGCATTGCCAAGCAGACACACCATGCGTATATAATCAGTAAGTTATAAGTAAAGAAGGAAAAAAGAACCAACATGTTAAGACCCTCCTTTGTGCTAGATATACTGCAATCTTTGTGCCAGCTGTGTTCCAAAAACTAAATTATTTAATCCTGATGATAATTGATAGGTGGACATTATTATCTCAATTATGAAAACATTCTATCTTGGTGAGATTAAGTGATTCACTGAAATGGCAGAAGAGCTATGCTGTTCATCGTCACATTAATCTCTCTCCACTCTGTGTGTATAAAAAATATACATAATATTTATTATAAAAAATGTGTAAGATTTTTTAAACTAAAATATTTGGGGGGTGTCCTTGTTTCTTAAAATGATCCTCAAAAAACTATTAAACTATCAGATAATTTTGATTTCCTCCATAGATATCTCCCTTTTCATATTTACAGTGACCATCACTACACTTGAAGCTCTCAGAATCCCTGGGAACTAGTGAAAGTCAAACCAAAGTTCAATAAAAACACACATAAAACTTGTGCAGTATGTCATACTAGATAGAACATTAATTGCTTTTCAAATCATTTGAATTGCTTTAGACAGACCACAAAACCAAAGAAGTATGCAAGTAGTTTATTTCCCAGTTACAGCATACTAGGTCTTTTTATGTGTGTTAAGAGAGCCTTACACCACCTGTCATATTAGAGGAATTTTAAAAATGCCTGAGGATAATGAGTGAAACGCTTCTCCTATTGATGGGAGATTAAAGTGTATCACTTGTGGCACATGATACAGGTTATGTGAGATACTTGCTCCTAAGACACATGCTCTACATACGATGGATTATATAAGCATAGTTCTGTGGCTTTGCATGATCGGTGCTCTTCTTGACCCTGTCGCTCCACCTGAGACCTCTGGCATCGTTTTTTGTTTTTTTTTTTTTTTTTATAAATTTATTTTTATTTTATTTATTTTTGGCTGCGTCGGGTCTTCATTGCAGCGCACAGGCTTTCTCTAGTTGCGGCGAGCGGGGGCTACTCTTCCTTGCGGTGCGCGGGCTTCTCATTGCGGTGGCTTCTCTTGTTGTGGAGCACGGGCTCTAGGCGTGCGGGCTTCAGTAGTTATGGCTCGAGGGCTCTAGAGCTCAGCCTCAGTAGTTGTGGCGCACAGGCTTAGTTGCTCCGTGGCATGTGGGATCTTCCCGGACCAGGGCTCGACCCCATGTCCCCTGCATTGGCAGGCGGATTCTGTGCCACCAGGGAAGCCCCAGCATCCTTTAAGTAGTCACAGCAGCCACCCTTTTCATATGACCCAGGGAATTTGCCCCAGCTCCTTATCCCACCTTCCAGTTCAAGACTTCTTGCTCTCCTTTGGCAAGCCTGTCTCTTTTCTTTCTGTCCAGCCCTCCAGAGATAACAAGTCAGTCAGTGCGCTACCTCTCCCAGCAGCCCCCCTTGATCCACCATTTGTGAGCTGGCCCTACCTTCAAAGGTGCAAAGCCTTTCAGTAGACCACTTGCCCCATCCTTCTGCTTCCCAGGGATGGGGGTGCTGGATACTATACTGTGTACCAAAAAGAAGACCAGTGTACAAACCAGTTGAAGAACTCACGTGGAACAGTCTGAGGGCAAAGGCCAACTGCTGTTATCAGTGAGCAAAGTAAGAGCAAAGCGGTACCAAAAATGGAATTTCATTAAACTGTGACCCCTGTTTACTTAGCAAGGGGCATGTAGTGAACACTTTTCACAATTATATGTATATCAAAGTAAAATGGAGATCAAGATCAATATCTGTTAAAGCTAGTTATCGTTCCATTTTAAAACTTATTTGAGGGCTTCCCTGGTGGCGCAGTGGTTGAGAGTCCACCTACCGATGCAGGGGACACGGGTTCGTGCCCCGGTCCGGGAAGATCCCACGTGCCATGGAGCGGCTGGGCCCGTGAGCCATGGCCGCTGAGCCTGCACGTCCAGAGCCTGTGCTCCGCAACGGGAGAGGCCACAACAGTGAGAGTCCCGCGTACCACCAAAAAAAGAAAAAAGAAAAAATCTAACAACAAATTTTTAAAATATTAGTTTAAATTATCTTCAATTAATTTGGAATCTTCTCTTCATTCATATAGCCAGACTGCCCACTTTTCTAGTCCACTGACTTAGTAGAAAAGGAAATTGAAATATAAGTTTTAAGGGATTATTATTTCTCCTCATTCTTGATGACTTTCTATAACATTGCTTTTCAGATGGTATATTAGAACAAAACATTGGCCTCTATACATAGGTGCCTAAAATTACTATGTAATAATAAGAAATATGACTTGACTCCTTTAATTCTCTAGAAGTTTCATAATGAAACATACAACTTCCAGATACCATCTTAGGATGTGGTCAGTGTATTTTTTCGTGGGGCTTTGGAGTAGATTCAGCCAATATTTATCATATCATAGGGACAGATGGTGCCATTAGTCCTTGCTGCCCACATGGTTCCAATGCTGTACTAGAAAAATTAAATACTATGTAGATTACATTTATTTAATCAAGTGTTCTGCCAATGAAGCACATTAACTTGTATGTCTAACTAGCATCCTTTCTCTGAGAGAGGTACATGAGTTACCTAAGAGATCACTGTTACTAATTGTGTCATTTAATCATAGTTTTATCATTTCACTGAGAAAATTTTTATTTCTCAACAATTGAGTCACTCTAGAACTCAGTATCTCCAGTGCCTAGCTCTCAAAAACCACACAATCTGTCAAAAAACAGTCCTTAAGATCTGTAAGTAATAACTGGTGGTTAAAAGCCCAGGGTCTATAGTTAAACTGCCATGAATAAAATCTTTGCTTAGACGTTTACCAGATATGTGACCTGGAGCAAGATGGTAATTTCTTTGTGCCTCATTTTCCTGATATACAAAAACAGAATAAATATAACACCAGCCTTATAGGACCACTGTGCGGTTTAAATGAGGTAATACATGGACAATGTCTTGCCATTGTAAGCACCTAACAAATGTTATCTGTGATTGGTGTCATTGCCTTTGTAGTAGCCTTTGTTCCCCTCTGTCACGTATCACCATAGCAATGAGGGGTAAACTAGACTTAAAAGTTGTTTGGTGGTACTCACGTAAATGATACAGACATATGAATTTAGACTACATGGGTATATATTTGTGATAGTTTTAGGCTGCGTAGGTATTATGTGGTTTGGTTTTTAGAAGCAAGGTATTTGATGATTCTTTTCTCAGGTATTTTAAAGCTAGTGAAAATGGAAATTTGCATTGAAAATTTAGGGAATATGTTTAGCCATAGGGAGTAATCATGCAAAAAAGGAGGGGTGACAAGGGAGACAGAAGAAATAAGCAAAAACTTCATTTGCTTTTGCAAGATTTAGTTGTTCATAGTGAAATTCATTTAATTGTATTGCAATCAAACAACAATACTTTCTTTCCCATAGAAAGAGGTGACAGGACGTCTGTGTGTGTGTCTTTGTCTGTGTTCAAGTTTTCTTATACTTGGCTAAACACCAACTTTCTCCATGACAATCAATTAAGGATTCTATTTCATGGTGGAGAGGGTGTCATGCGGAAATTTGATTTCTGTGTCTAAAAATGGCTGAAGGTGAAGAGTTCTCAAGACAGACACAGTTGATTCCCTAACAATTATTGACCCAAAGTAGAGATGGAATTCCATGGTGTTAAACAGACTTTCTTTGACACAAGCTCTGCAATGAAGTGATTCATTTATAAGGGAGGCACCAATTGAAAATACCACTCTAATCACGGTTCATTTCTGTGCTACTTAACTTTAATGATATTAATCAGAGTGAACTTATTTCATGACACAGCAATAGTCATAAGAATTGTTCTTCTACAAGTTCTACTTTGAATTTTATAACAATTATTGTGTCATCGTGTATCACAAACCCACTGGAAAATATTGCCATGGGATGGCATAAAAATGAAGAAGAGACTATTAATGATTATCTTAATTATCCTAGGAAGGAAATCAAAGCTCTTCATCAGTTAACTACAACTCTTATTAGCTGATTAGAGCACCCATGTATAAAATGGGTAAGCAAATTATAACTTGCAAAACTAAGATATTTAGCTATTAAAACTTTCTGCCTTTATCTTTTGTATATAGCCTATGGGATGCTTCCCAAAAAATCAAAATAATTGTAAATGTTGGCATTTTCAAAAACATTTTCTCTACAATTTTACTTGACAATCCTGTTATAAGCAGAAGGAAAGAGCCACAACGGTACCTTGGAAACACACTCGTAGTCAAAAGTGAACTGTTTACTTTTTGACTTGGCCTCTGATGAGCAGATGGCCTTGAGCAAATCACTCCATTTTGCAGATCCTTAGTTCCCTCATTTACGACTGGTCCTCCAAATGCCCACCCTGTCTTCTGAAAGCCAAATGAGATAGATGAGTTATAAGGCAGCAAATTGCCATGAAATTCTTTGTGTGTTTATTATCACTTTTATACTATATTCTAAATATGTGTTTAAATGTAAATCTCACTAATTGTCCATGAGGTCATCAAGGGCAGGAACCATAGGCAAACTGAAGAAAAAGAAAGAAAGAAAAAAAGAAAAAGATGGATGAATGGATTTTCTTTTGAGAAAAAGGAATTTTCTTGGGACGTTTGTTCCTTAAAATCTAAACAGTAGGCCAACGACGTCCGTGAGAATCTTTCATTTATCTGTCGCTGCCTTCTAATTATATCTGCCACTCCTTTTTTATTATCAGAAGATTTGAACATATTTTAAAGTCTGACTTCTCCTTTATACTGACTGCCGTGCATGCCTGATGAAATATAACAGATTGAACAGTGGTACCATTATTAAAACAATCTGATAAAAACCTGCAGTTGTGAGGTACACAAAAGATTATATTTGGATTCTTCAGGGAATCAAAAGCGTTTCACATTTTGGCAGGGACAGGGCCTCTGTGCTGCTGTTCTGGCCACTTAGAGCTCTCAGAATGCCTTGTGGCTAAACCCATTTTGTTACAACATCTATAAGTCTTTTGTCTTGTTTTGTTTATTGAACTGTTTTTACTATCGTTGCTTTTTTTTTTTACCATCATATTTTTTAATTGAAGTATAGTTGATGTACTATATTATATGGTACTGGTGTACAATACGGTGATTCATAATTTTAAAGGTTATACTCCACTTATAGTTATTATAAAATATTGACTATATCCCCATATTGTACAATATATCCCTGCTACCCCTATATTGCCTCTCCTGTCTTCCGTCTCCCACGGGTAACCACTGGTTTGTTCTCTATATCTGTGAGTCTGCTTCTTTTTTGTTATATTCACAAGTTTGTTGTATTTTTTAGATTCCACATATAGGTGTTATCATACCGTATAAGTCTTTTCAGCACATGGTTATTAATAGGTTTGGTTATTAATAGGTTATTAATAGGTTATTAATAGGTTATTAATAGGTTATTAATAGGTTTGGGTTGCTCTAGAGTCTGGAAACTAAAATTACCAGGGATTGAAATAAATATTTTGTATCACTAAAAAGTTTCCAGGCTTTTTAACGTCCTCATTTGCAAGTTTCTTGATGCTTCTTGAAGCAGGAATCTGCTCTTAACCAGGAGAAAGTGATTGTAGCATTTGCCAAAAACCGTGTAATTGTGTAAAAAGCAGTTTTATGGAACAAGTTAATGTTTTCTTATGCTCCCGTGTATTATCAAGGAAAGGGAAATGCATCATGACTGACTCTTTTAGAGGCCGTCTTTTTTCTTTTTCTAATCTCTGAGCCAGTTTATTTTGGATATAAAGGAGAAAATGAAATTTAGTTTGTGAAGCAAATAGTACATTGCATTTGTCCTCCTGATTAAAAATGTGTAGAAAAATTTTTCAAATAATCTTGAAAACTGTCACAGGAACAATTCCTAAACGAATGATTCCTCACAAATTCGCCATCTTGTGATTCTGCTATGATTTGGGAAAATGCACAATGCACTCATTCCTAATTTTAATTTGTCTTGGAATCTTACTCCAAATTAATACCTACATGATATGTGATGCATATCCCTATGTACATGTATAACTTCTTAATTACATGCAATTGCTAACCACTTTAACAAAGCAAGTTTCGCAACTTTCTTAATATTTCCAGTGGGTATTCAGCTTCTTTAAGAAAATACTGAGAAATAATGATAAAGATAAATGTAGTAATTTATGTTTTGTTTCTTTAAGCATTTCATTCACTGAGAAAAATGTGTATTTTTTCTTTTCAACCAGAAGATAGGAGAGGACGCTCTGTACGTACCCAATGTATTTTTTTGTGTGGTACGCGGGCCTCTCACTGTTGTGGCCTCTCCCGTTGCGGAGCACAGGCTCCGGACGCGCAGGCTCAGCGGCCATGGCTCACGGGCCCAGCCGCTCCACGGCATGTGGGATCTTCCCGGACCGGGGCACGAACCCTCGTCCCCTGCATCGGCAGGAGGACTCTCAACCACTGCGCCAGCAGGGAAGCCCCCCCAGTATTTTTTCCTGAATGTTAGAATCTTAGTCACTTCAGTGAATTCTACCCCTGCTAACTACGCCCTCAAGTTACCCCTTACACGTTTTTCACTCAGGCTCATCTCAAATCCGTGTATCAGGCAGTGGTCAAATTGGAATGAGTACAAGGATTTAATGTGTAAATTCAACAGTATTCAGAGATGTATTAAATGGGCAAATCAGTTTTCAGTGACTACTTTAACAATGGATGACCTTTAAATGGTAATGACTTGGGTTGGATTCAAACCAGTGAACTAAAAGTTTAAGGTCCTGAAGCCCATTACTAATCTGCTGAGACATCTCAGGATGCACAGAATCACTGACTTTAAAATGCCTTAAAACTGGTCAGAGATGACATCATAACCAGAAGACGAGGAATGTATTTTTCAGGTTCCTGGAGACAGCGGGCACCTTCGTGTTTTTCATCTCTAGTTACTGTCATCTCAGCAGTCTTATCTAGTCTCCTACACTCCCTGTTGTCTTGTAGAAATACTTTTCTGTCAGAGTTTATGCTTTCATATGATAAACATTTACATCGAGGCCTGTCACAGTTGCAAGCATTTAAGATGCATTTAGAAAATGCACCTTCGTGTTACATTTGAATTGACATTTTCCCTGCATAAAAATCTTCAGAACGTATACCAATAAAGGCCAGCATCTTAAAAGCTGGCCTCCTTTTATGCTTAGTAAGAGTTATCCTTTAGGAAATTACATACGCTTCTAATCAGCACTGGCTAATTGTAGGTGCTTTCAGCCAGAACACGCAATGGGACACACAATAAGCAAACTGAAGAAATGTTTAATTGTATGTGCAATTTTAACCTATTGTCAAGAGGGAAAATTGAAAGGATGAAAACAACCATTTTGACTGTGGTTAAGAAAGAATTAAAATATAACCGGAAGAGTGTGGACCCTCAAGGAACAAACCTCAGTTCAAACATTGAGCTGTCTGACCTTGGACAAGTCACCGAGTTACTTTAAGCATCAGTTTTCTCCTTTGTAAAATGGGATCATCGTGCTTTTATTGTAAAGTTGTGGTGGGGAAATGAGAGAGAAGCTCTAAATCACCTAACGCAGTGTAAGTCATATGACAGCTACTCTAGGAAGTGATGGCTATTATGACTATTCATATGAATATTAATCACCTTGATGCTCACCCTACCATAACATCAAAATGTAATCCTGTGTTTACCCTACATTTAACCAGTCACTATGGTGTAAAACTGCTATGAAACACATTATCCATCATACTCACCAATGTTCCTTCCATTGAGCTCTAATGTACAGTAAAAGAGCTCTGGACTTGAAATCAGGAAAGTGAGTTTTAATTCTGGTCTTGTTGTTTACTCGTGTGATCTTGAGCAAATCATTTAACATCTGTGAACCTCAGACTTTTTAGCTATAAAACAGAGACCTACTTCATGAGATCATTGAAAGAGTTACGTAATATGAAAGAAGGTAGCATTGTGCTTGACATTTTAGGGACTTAATAGTGTTTAATTGATGCTAATAACTTGCTTCCAAATATAGTAAGTGCCTTCAGAAATTTATACTTGGAATTAAGTCTGTTTTCTTTTACAATTTGATATATATTTTATGCCGATGCTTTGAGTTAGTTGTCTTTTTTAAAAAACTTTTATTTTATACTGGAGTATAGTTGATTAACAATGTTGTGACAGTTTCAGCGGCACAGCAAAGCGACTCAGCCATACATATACATGTATCCATTCTCCCCCAGACTCCCCTCCTGTCCAGGCTTAGTTATCTTTTTTTGGGAATTGTTTGCCAAAAATATTCTGCAAACAGAACTAATTTATTCAGTCCACTTTCTGTAATCCATTAGAATTATTTCCTCATATTCTCTATATGTATTTTTGAGTTTTCCTCTTTTAATTTTCTCATTGCATGTGAGTTCTTTTTATTGGAAATGGTTAAGGTGTAAATTATTTCTAAGCTAACCTAGGCTCCAGGGTCCTTAGAAAGGAGAAAGGTGTTGGAAATCATAGATTTAGTTCCCATTCTACCATTATGACCTTTGACTAGTCACCTCCACTCTCTCACCTGTTGTTTTCTCACCCATCAAATGATGATGTTGCTGATGTGACTATTTTTATCAGTATCAAACAAAATTCTGAGCAATTAAGTACATTTTTAAATTACGAAGTAGTGTTACTATATTAAAGAATGCCGGAATAAAGACATCAGTAAACATGAAGTTTGAATATTTATACCCTGGTTTTATGAAGCTGAAAATAATATTTTGAGTTTAGGGAAAAATTAGATACTTTAAGAAAATAATTAGAAAAGTAGAAAGGTAAGTGTTAATGTAAAAACAAAACAAGTGATGAAATTAAAACTCAGATCCCCCAGAGAGCTGGGGAAGAGAGCTACTGTTTGTAAGGAATAAAGAAAATACTCTTTCCATGAAAGTAGTTGGAGTAGTGTATAAACAATAATTTCATTTTCAGTATCTAGATGTACATGGATCTCCACGTATTCCAACACCATTTCTTGAAAAGACTATCCTTTTCTCATTCACGTGTTTTTACTCCTTTGTCAGAAAACAATTGACTGTATTTGCGAGTCTATTTCTGGGCTCTCTATTCTGTTTCATTGGTCTATTTGTCTGCTTGTTCACCAATACCATACTGTTTTGATTACTGTAACTTTATAATGTCCTGACATCAGGTACTGTGAGTCCTCTAACTTTTTCAGAAATATTGTGTTGGTCATTCTAGGTCTTTTGTTTTTCCATATAAACTTTAGAATCAGTTTATCAGTATTCACACAATAATTTACTGGGATTTTGGTTGGGATTGTGATTAATCTGTAGATCAAATTGAGAAGAAAGAAGATCCTAACAAGACTGAGTCTTCCTACCCATGATAATGGAATATCTCTGAATTTATTTTGTTCATCTTTGATTTATTTCATCAACATTTTATAATTTTTCTCATATAAATCTTGTATGTATCTTGCTAGGCTTCTGCCTGAGTATCTTATTTTTCATGTGCTAATGGAAATTGTTTTGTGTTTTTTTTTTTTTTTTTAAACATCTTTGTTTTGTGTTTTTAATTTCAAATTCTAATTGTTCATTGCTGGTATATAGGGAAGCATTAACTTTCGTATATTAACCTTGAATTCTGCAACCTACTGTAATCATTTATTTGTTCCAGGAGTTTGTTGTTGTTGCTTCTTTGGAATTCTCTACATGAACAATCATGTCATCTACATACAAAGACAGTTTCCATTTTTCCTTCCCAATATGTGTAACTTTAATTTCCTTATCTTATTGCATTAGCTAGTAGTTCCATTGAATTTATAATGTTGAATAGGAGTGGTGACAGTCAACGTCTTTGTCTTGCTATCTATCTTAAGGAGAAAACATTTAGTTTCTTGACATTTAGTATGATGTTAGCTGTAGGTTTTTGTTTGTTTGTTTGTTTGTTTGTTTGTTTTGTGGTACGTGGGCCGCTCGCTGTTGTGGCCTTTCCTTTTGCAGAGCCCAGGCTCCGGACGTGCAGGCTCAGTGGCCATGGCTTATGGGCCCAGCTGCTCTGCGGCACGTGGGACCTTCCCGGACCGGGGCACGAACCCGTGTCCCCTGCATCGGCAAGCAGACTCTCAACCACTGTGCCACCAGGGAAGCCCAGCTGTAGGTTTTTGTAGACATTCTTTATGAAGTTGAGGAAGGTGCCATCTATGCCATGTTTGCTAAGAATTTTTATCATAAAAGTGTATTGGCTTTTCAGTCTTTTCTTTATCTATTGACCTGATTACACGATGCAAACTATTACATTTAGAATGGATAAACAGCAAGATCCTACCATATAGCACAGGGAACTAGATCCAATCTCCTGGGATAAACCATAATGGAAAAGAATATTAAAAAAAGAAGGTATATATGTGTATAACTGAGTCACTTTGCTGTACAGCAGAGACTAGCACAACATTGTAAATCAACTATATTTCAATTAAAAATAAATCAAAGATTTTTCTTTTTTCGCCCATTTATGTGATAGATTACACTAATTGATTTTTGAGTATTGAGCCAAACCTGCATAACTGGAATAAAGTCCCCCTAGCCACGGTGTATAATTCTTTTTATACACTGCTGGATTGTATTTGCTAATATTTTGTTGAGGATATTTGCATTTATGCTCGTGAGAGGTATTGGTTATAGTTTTCATTTCTTGTAATATCTTGGTCTGGTTTTGGTATTAGGGTTATATTCATCTCATGAAAGGAGTCTGAAATGTTCCGTTCTCTTCAGTTTTTGGGGAGATTTTGGAGATTTTGAGAGGATTGGTGTGAATTCTTTTTTTCAGTGTTTGGCAGTACTCACCTGTGAATCCATATGGTGCTGGGCTTTTCTTTGTTGTGAGGCCTTTGATTAATGATTCATTCTCCTTATTAGTAATTGGTCTGTTCAGATTTTCATTTTCTTTATGATAGGTTGTATGTTTCTAGAAATTTGTCCATTTTTTCTGGGTTATTCAATTTGTTGGCATGTAATTGTTCATAGTAGTCTTTTATGTTCCTTTGTATTTGTCTGATATCAGCTGTAAGGTCTCCTCTTTCACGTATACTTTTGTCTTTTTTTGTTGTTGTTTTTGGTAAGTCCAGTTAAAGCTTTCTCTATTTTATCTTTTATATTGTCTTTTTATGCTCTATCTCATTTATTTCACTCTAATGCTTGTTATTTCCTTCCTCCTGCTACTTTAGGCTTAGATTATTTTTCTTTTTCTAGTTCCTTGAAGTATAAAGTTAGGACGTTCCTTTCAGCTCTTTCTTTTTACTTAATGTAGTCATTTATTGCAATGGATTTTCTTCTTAGAACTGCTTTTGCTGTATCCCATAAGTTTTGGTATGTTATATTTTCATTTTCATTTGTCTCAAGTTTATTTTTATTCACCTTTTGATTTTTTTCTTTGACCCATTGGTTATTCGTAGCATGTTGTTTAATCTGAGATGGGAAGATCTTTCTGTTGTATTCCCATGATTATACAGTAGTTCTGTTGATGTGTAGTTAGGTTTAAGTGGAGAGCAAGCATTCTGCAGTCCAGTGATTAGTCTTCTAGTGGGCATAAGCACCCGGTATGTGACCTTCACAAGTACTTTTCCCCCCTTATGTGATACGGGAAGACCAGAGGTGGCTGAAATCGGTAATTTCTCTTCCACCATGTGGAAGACTAGAGGAGGCTGGACTTGGGCATTTCTCTTCGCCAAGACTTGTTTGGCTGTAGTCAAACCCCAGTCTTAGGGCCAGGTAAGTCTAGGCTAGGCCTATTTTAAGGAGTACGTAATGTTCTGGTTGTTTTTGAAAATTTGTCCTTTTCCTTTTCCCCTGCTGAAAGCACAAGGATTTTATCCCACCTTTATTCTGAAAACCTGGTGGTCCTCCCAGAGGTAAATCTCATGAAAGTGTGGGTGCCTCCTCCCAAGGATTTTTGGCTCTGAAGCTAGTCCACACTCTGTCTCCAGTAATTAGTCAGTTACTCTTTATGTTCTCCTACGGGTTGCTGGCTCCAGCAGTGATTTCTATTCCTGGTATGTTGTGATTCACTACATTTGCCTCTCTCTGCTTTGCCTGGTGACCTCAATTCTCTGATTAAGCTAAGAAGCATTACTGATTTTTTGTTTCTTCAGTTTTGTTCTTGTGAGGACTAGATTAATGATTTCCAAGCACTTGACATGTCTGAGCAAACTAATATCTTTTTTTTTTTAAATATGTTTGCAACAACTGGATAACACTTCAGTTTTCTGAGAGTCTGCTTTCAGGAAGCCCAATGGTACATAAAGACATAGAACCTATATGTTTATAAAAATTACATCTGACAACGAAAAAGTCACCTCTCTCGGTAGTAAAAATATATTGTCCCAGGCATTCAAAGGAAGGTTTTAAAGAATAAGAGGTCAAAGATGTATTTACATATTTGTATCTTTTTAATGCATCTTTGATTGCAATAGTTATGTGTTTCTATAGAAAAGAAACTATAAAATACCAGTGTTTGTTTATCTCGAAATCTCGTTGGTTAGCTCTGCATGCAGGTAGACCACCATAAATGAACACCCACAAAGTCTGCAGTCCAGCGGGGGGATTCCTGTAGCACAATGCAAAACTAAGATACAACCCATCAAATACTGCACACTGAACATATGCTTGCAAGCCAGCCAACGATAAGGATCACAATATCCTCTAAGGAAAATTAGGAAGCATACCTAAAATTATACTGGCCTTATCAAAGCAATCCAAGAGCAGTGTAAAATCCAAAAAGGATATGCACAAAAAGTTGCTTAGGTTCTACTCAGTATCACTTACCTGAATAATATGGAGTCAGGCTCTGGGGGGAAAAAAAAATGTAAATTAAACAAGGACTTTTTTTTTCCTAAGCAATTTTATCACCATTTTGTTCTTTAGAGGAAAAAATAAATAAGGCCAGGGGCTTATCTGATGGCAGCAGAGTTATTCTTTAGCTAGACAGTTGTACAGGGCTGATAGCTGGTATGCTTCAGGAGATCTCTATTCATTACTTAAATACTTTTCTCAATGTTTGGTGAAGCCACTAACCCTAGTCCCCCAGATGTTCCTTGCTGCTTAGCCATCCGTGGAGGTCTCCTCAAAGCGCCTGGACTATTTGAAGCGGTGGGTAGCACTTAACGGTCACAGTACTGCCACCACCCTACTCTCACGTTTGTCCTGCTGGGCCAGGGTCCATGCTCTACTGGTTGTCAAATATTTGGAATATCATCCTTTAAATTGTGGAAGAAGCAGACTGTGATGTCTGCACTATGATGTATGATGTCAAGAAACTTCCTTCCCATCTTTAAAAATTATTTTAATGATTTAACCTATAGACTGGGGTGCTATTTAGAGTTTAATACCTTTAATTTCAATCCTGTAGTGATTTGGATACAAATGATATCATTGAGTATGATTTTAAAATATTGCATATATGTAGAATTGTTTCTGAAGTAGAACTAATAGGATGATACATACTCTGGTATCCGACTGGCAGATTTATTCTGAAGTTGAGAAATTCGTAGGTTTGAAAGTAACCCATCCCCAAATTACTCTTTCCACCAAGTCTTACAAGCATGAAAGAGATGGCCTCTCATAACCAATCAGCAAGCAATCCAGTGAACTTGAGTGGAAAAAATACAAGATATACGTGTGACCCACCTGGAAAGTGATGAAAAAAGTAATATTTGAGTTGAATTTCTTGTCACAGCAAAGTGACAACAAGAGACAGGGAGAAGGATGAGCTGGAGAGTGAATTAATCATTTTGAGGAAGATTTGCTTTTTATTACATATTTAATTTTGAAGAAAAGTAGATATGTTGTATTTTCTTTGAAAGCAAGTAAGGCAAATCTTTTTCATTGTGAAACAACAACACAAACTCTAATTCATATTAAGTAATTTTTCTTGAATGCAAGTTCTAGAGAAACCATTCAAGTTGGTGTCCACTTATTCCTACATCTGTGCACTTCACTACCTCTGAAGCATTGAATCAAAATAGATGAACATAAATCAGGAAATGCCTATTAATTGCAGAGCATTGCAAACTTATTTAGAAAGAGTTCTATTGAGAAAGATTTTTCTACACTCTAAATCAGAGCTGTCCAATAGAATCTCTGCAGTGGTAGAAATGTTCTATATCTACTTTATCCAGTATAATTGCCAATAGCCACGTGTGGCTATTGAGGGCTAGAAATTTGACTAGTGTGACAAGGGTCTGATTTTTAAATTTCATTTAATTTTTTATTATCTTAAATTTAACCCTTCACATACCTAAGGGCGTCTCACTGCTGTGGCCTCTCCCGTTGCGGAGCACAGGCTCCGGACGCGCAGGCTCAGCGGCCATGGCTCATGGGACCAGCCGCTCCGCGGCATGTGGGATCTTCCCGGACCGGGGCACGAACCCGTGTCCCCTGCATCGGCAGGCGGACTCTCAACCACTGTGCCACCAGGGAAGCCCCCACCAAATATTTTTGAACTTTAGTCATCTGGTAACCCATTTACCCAGAGTCTCCCATTTCTGAATGATTATTAATAGTGTCAGAATTTGTATTTAAAAAGTAATGGTTTTGCATGTCTTCCATTTTAATTTTCAGATGCCTGTTTTTAACGTCCTTGAACGTACTAAGCATCATATGTAGACAATACTGAAAACTTCAAAATTAAGACAAATTTACTTCCATCCAAGTAATATATGCATTGACCACGTTGCTAACATACCCCAGGAAAGCTCGGCTGTTTCTCTTACATCATACTGATAGTGTCTGTCTGTTTTTATGTGAAACAAATCTTCAAGAGAATCTTTAAAAACAAAGATTTATTTTTTCTCACAAAGCAAGTTATCCTTCCAATAAATTCTGAATTCATTATTGTTACAGGAGAGGAAGCAGAGTCAGCAGATGCATCTCTGCTTGTAAGATATCCTGTACCTGTTGTGCACTAACATTTAGTCAATTAATAGGAACTTCAGTAACACAATTATTTTCAGTTCTACAGACAAATCAACATCCTAAACTGAAATAAGCCACATGGCCTCAACAAAGTGAAACAGAGGCAACAGACATTTCTCTGGAAGGAATTCCAGGAGGGCTGGTTAAGCATAATAGCATCATGGCATGACTGCTTTATTTGGTTATGTCTACAAAGAAGGCAGAAATCAAACCAAGTAAACTATTTTTAGAACTAGTAACTCTATCATTCTTAAGTCCAACAAAACAGACATCTGTGGTCTTAAATAGGCTTCAAACTCATCTTTATCAGTTTTTTTTTCTTGTATTTACTTTACCTCTGTTCTTGTTCTATTTGTCTTTCAATTTCTCTCTCCCTTCTTTGCTCCAAGTCTCTCATTATTTTTATTTTCTTCTCTGATCAACTCCACCCATCAGTGTTTTCTTTCATTTCATCTTCAAATATTTTAAGTAAGAGACTTCTATAGGTCATATGTCCATCCATTTTGATTGTTAGATGAATCATATTTCAAAATTGCCTTTGAAAAAATTAATTGATACAAAAAGTTGGAGCTCTAAAGAGAAGGAAACAGTGTCAAATAATAAATACATTTTATACCCTGCAAGCGTGGAGACAGAATATTTTTGCATTGACACACATGGTCAGTTTTAAAGTATGTCATTTCCACTCACTGTAAAAATGACTTAATTATGCCAGCAGTCTCCAGTGCCACATGCATTGTAAGCTTAGCCTCACTGCCCATTCCCAGAAATTATGTTATATTATATTCTAGTAATGATATATGGGGCAGGGGAATAAAAAATGTTTCAGATAACATGATTTGGGATGGAAATCTGATAAATGCAGATACTAATTTATTATATAGAATTGTGAATTTAGAGGGAATCTTAGAACTCATCATTTGACCGATGAAGAAGCTGATATGGTGATAGACTGAGTGACTGTTCAAGGTCAGACTGTAATTAATAGAGAGATCCTAAGTCCATGTTATCATCAGACTCTTACAAATAGTGTATACTTAAACGTAAACTGGGTCCTGTGTTTGCCAAATAAGCTGGAGCAGCAGTCCCCAACCTGTTTGGCACCAGGGACCAGTTTCATGGAATACAATTTTTCCACGGACGGGGTGGAGGAGATGATTCAGGCAGTAATGCGAGCGATGGGGAACGGCAGATGAAGCTTCGCTCGCTCGCCGCTCCACTCCTGCCGTGTGGCCTAGTTCCTAATAGGACGTGGACCAGTACCTGTCCGTGGCCCGGGGGTTGGGGACCCCTGAGCTAGAGAACACGAAACTAATGTACGGTTAGTTGGTGTCAAATATTCCCCTCATCTTACATATGTCAGGTTGGTGGAAAACAGTCAAGGGCAGTCAGGGAACTTTGAGTAACTGACAAGGTGGAAATTCAGTCTGATTCTTTATTAGGATATTAGGCTAGAAACACCTTCGAACCCTATCTAGGTATTGTCTGTTGACTCAAGGTAAGCGAAACACAAGCATAAATATGGACTCTAAGAGTGGGGGAGAAATGTCACCAAAAGCTCCTTTCCTGGCAACCTTTCTTTAAAAGGGCACTTCTTGGGACTTCCCTGGTGGCGCAGTGGTTAAGAATCCGCCTGCCAATGCAGGGGACATGGGTTCAAGCCCTTGTTCAGGAAGCTCCCACAGGCCGTGGAGAAACTAAGCCCGTGCACCACAACTACTGACCCCGCGTGCCACAACTACTGAAGCCCGTGCGCCTACAGCCCATGCTCTGCAACAAGAGAAGCCCACACAATGCAATGAAGAGTAGCCCCCGCTGGCTGCAACTAGAGAAAGCCTGCGTGCAGCAACGAAGACCCAATGCAGCCAAAAATAAATTCATTCATTCATTTAAAAAAATAAAAGGGGCACTTCGTTCTACCTAGGTGATCAGATCCCTAAAACTTCTGGGATATAAAATGCTGAAATTTTCTCATGAAAATGGTCGGCTGCTGTCCACTGAGCTGAGAGGAGGGGCCTCTCAACAGCAAGGATTTGATGATTTGATTGGGAAGGACCCTTGTTCCCTTGGTAATCTCATGATTTTAAGATGCTCAAACATTACCCTTGTGGTAATGCTTCAATAAAAGATTTTTAGGGTGAGGTGTTGACCTCAGTCTCAGTGTATTAACTAGCGTCATCCATTTAGATAGGACAGAGAAACACTTGGGGCAAATAGTTCTTTGTTGCGGCGGCTGTCTTGTGCATTGTAGAATGATTAGCAACATCCCTGGCCTCTGAATGCCAGTTACAACCCTACTGGTGACAACAACCAAGAATATTTCTAAATATTGCCAAATCTTCCCCAAGGAGTCAAATCTCCCCGCGCTGAGAGCCACTGTGGTAGAGGAATGGATGTGAAGTCACCTTTGTGTTGTACCTGCTGTGTTTCATGTATTCTATGGGTGCTGGTGATACACTGGTGACCGGAACAGAAATGGCACCTGCCCTCAGGTATATAGCATAGTGATTAAGGCAGGCATTAAGCAAGTAAATAAATACAAAGGACTAATTGTAATAAGTAAGTGAGATGAAGGAAAAGAATGAGGTCCATGGAGGATCTTCTCAGCCTGGGTGGCCAGAGAAAGGCCATCTGGGCAAGTTTTGAAATCTGAAGAATGAGTGGGATTTATCTAGATGATCTGTTATAGGAAAATCAAGTTCAGGAGGAGGGAAGGCCAAGGGTCTGGAAAGAGTTTGATGCAATAGAGGAATCGTGAAAGTTCAGTTGGCCAGAGCAGAATGAGTAAGGGGAACAGTGGCGCAAGCTGAGGCTGGGGAGAGAATCAGGGCCATAATCTCACAGATGCATGCATGTCACACTAATAAATTAAGAATTTGTTCTAAGTAAATCGAGAAGCCATTGAATGTCCAAATTCTGGATGCCTGAGATTAAAATGCATTAAGTTCCATTGCCTTGAAGTACAAACTGCAAAATCCAATGGTGGAACTTCGGGATAACCTAGCAAAATGCATCCTTGAAATGAAAGTCACCCTTGTAAAAGTTGGCAAGCCTGACTCTATGTGAATTCAGAAATTTCAGGAATTATTCTATATAATCTATTGGGGTAGTGGTGACATTTTTCATGTCTTTCTTGGTAGCCATTGGTACTTTCCCTATCAGATTCATTTCTAGAAGCCAAGATCAAGAGCTAGTGGGTGTACCTGGATTCTTTAGGGGGAGGCTCATAAGTTAACAGGATATTAATAAAACTTCTGCTTCTACTCTTGGCCACCTCATATGCCTGCAGAGACCAAGGCAGGAAGGCTGGTTCACGCTGGAACGCAACGTTGGAGGAATAAGAGATGCACGAAAGCAAGGGAGAGGAGGGGGAGAATTATGGATTCAGATCAAGATTGGGACACAAATACAAAAGCTAACAACCACCCTTGACAGACAAAAAGAAATGTGGTGGAGGGATCCTCAGAATTGAGTCTCAAAGGAACTTAACAGTTGCTGCTTGAAAGTTGTTGCATTGATCCCACAAGTGGGGCAAATGTATCCATGGGAAAGTACAGAACAAGGGGCCTGGCTCTCTCCATATCTCCCTCCTGTTGACGTGGACTTTAAATAAGGTTTGAAATTAGCCATCAGAACTGTGTCTTCCCTATACACACAGAGACCTTACTAAGTAAGTAAAATCGACTGCCGTCCACTCTTTGTAGTTTTTTTTGTTGTTTTAATTAGTTTTATTTCATTTTTTGGTATAGCAGAGAAGGGATGGGGAGAATATGGAAAAGTTTCTATCTTTTCTAGGGGCACCTGAGCCATTGTCTGGGGACTTCCCTTCCCCTCAGCTTCACTAAGGCAGTTTTGTTTCTCTTTTCTACCCCCTTATTTTATTTGGCCTTTTACATGTAATTTACACTTTAAAGGTTTTGTCTCTGGAGACAGTGGTCATTGCAGACACTTAGGGTCATCAGGGTAGTCGCTAACTTGGAATCAGTGACCATTGGAAACCTCTCAAAACTATGTCACAAGATTATAGGATAGTTCAGGATAAAGGGCTAGGACATCTCAGTATAGGTCCATATCTAGCTAGTCTTGTTGTTGGGAATCATTAGTCAAGTGAAAAGCTGTCCCATTGGCCAATAACAAAGCACTGCAGACTGAGCAAAAGTTCAGGTGTCCACCTGGTTCCCTGGGTGTTGACTGCCCACTAATCCTTCACTTCACCCGGTGATCTCCTCTGTCACATCATGTCTCAGTATAGGAAGGACACAGAGGTTGGCACGATATAATCACTGCTCCTCTTAAAAGGATCTTACATATGTATTACATATGTATAATATATATATATATAATTATCTATTATCTATCCAGATTGAAAAGATTCTGTATATTTTTTATAAATATATATATATATATATATGCAGAAGATGGAAAGGATATAAAAATGCGTGATACCAAAATATAGAGGAGGAAGATAAAAGATAATCATTTGGGGGTATTTGAATTGGGTGTGTGATTAAGATTCCCCCCTCCCCCAAAGCTGTGAAAATAGTTGGAGAAACAGACCAATTTGTATAAAACTGTTGCCCTTAAAAAAGTATTAATACGTGATCATTCTGCCCTCCTGTGTGCCAGTTTCTTTCCTTTAAAAAAAAAAAATTCCTCCTACCACTAGAATTCTGATCAGCTTTTTCAATTTAAGATAAAATGGGTAACCTAACATTCACAGCACATCTTGGTCAAAATTGATTATAAACAAGTGTTTTTTTTCCCCAAGTTACACCTTACTTAAGTTTTAGAATTTACCTTTCGCTTTTTACCCCCTTCTGTCACTGAATTCAAAAGTCTTCATAATAATATATTTTAGATAATCTTCTTGGGATTTTTTGTGCTGCCTTTATTTTTTCTGTTGGTTCACTTTTTTCTTTTAATGTGTACACATGCCCGTGATGTTGATTTCTTCAAGCTGACCTGTGGTCCCTGCCTTCAAAGTTATTGCCAGAGATGAAATGCCCTTCCTAACCTTCAGCTTGAATTTCACTCACCTCTTTGAAGTACTTCATTTGGTTTTCAAAACTAAAACTTGTAAGAAATCTCAGACTTTCAGGACCCTAAATACAACATCAGGAATGCAAGAGGGAAAAAAAACCGTACAGACATACACAAAAGGATAGAGTATAAAATACTCAAAGAATTAACAGAATGAGAAAAGGAGGCGTTAAATTCACATCAAACAAAGCTTTGAACATTAAAGCAAATGAAAGTGAAGGGAAGAAATCTATAAGGAAAGCAAACAGTCACTGCTTCCTGACAGCTGCGGTTATTCATTAGTGTTCCATCATTTGCGCTAAATGCCCAGTCAATACTTTTGCTTCTCTGGCAGGCCATTTGCTTTGTAGCTTGATTCTTTTTTTTTTGGCAGTACGCGGGCCTCTCACTGCTGTGACCTCTCTCGTTGCGGAACACAGGCTCCAGACGCGCAGGCTCAGCGGCCATGGCTCACGGACTCAGCCGCTCCGCGGCATGTGGGATCTTCCCGGACCGGGGCACGAACCCGTGTCCCCTGCATCGGCAGGCAGACTCTCAACCACTGCGCCACCAGGAAAGCCCTGTAGCTTGCTTCTTCATGGGAAAGGGTTCAGCTTGTCCTCGTGTTTGTCACTGCTGCCCATAACGACTACCCTGACAGTGTCTATAAGCTGTGCTGGCTCTAGAGAAGGTGGAGAATATTTTTTCCCCAGATCCCGGTTCTTACCCCAGCATCTCCCCTGCAATCCGCTGTTCACAGTGTTGTCACTTACGTTGATTCTTCCTGCATAAAATGCTGGAAGAGCTCATTTTATGTGGTTTTCGAATTATAACAAATTCCTTTCCGGTGTGACTCCAGCTTGGATTTCCTGCTCATCCTTTGTGTCCATCACAGCATAGAGCTTAGGAGAACTCGGTTAGAACCCAGGCTCTAGACTCAGGAGATGTGAGCTGAATCCTGGCTCTGTCGGCCACTTGCTCAGTGACACTGGACAGGTGACTTTAGCTCTCAAGACTGCACCTCCTATCCGCGGAGCTAATAGCCAGCCCCAAGGGTCGCTGTAAGAAAAAAGTGAGCAAGTGTATGTATATAAAGAGTTAGCTTGGGGCTTCCCTGGTGGCGCAGTGGTTGAGAGTCCGCCTGCCGATGCAGGGGACGCAGGTTCGTGCCCTGGTCCGGGAAGATCCCACATGCCGCGGAGCGGCTGGGCCCGTGAGCCATGGCCGCTGAGCCTGCGCGTCCGGAGCCTGTGCTACACAGCGGAAGAGGCCACAACAGTGAGAGGCCCGCGTACCGCAAAAAAAAAGAGTTAGCTTGTTACCTGGAGGTTGGAAGATACTGAAATAGAATTTGTTGAATGAGTGGGACGGAGTAGATATGAACAAATCTGGCTCTTATTATTAGTACTCTCTTTTATGATTGCTCTTCTCTCCTCTGGAATGCACTTCTCCATCTGACTCATCCACTAAGATCTGTCTCAGCCTCCACTCGAAAGCCTTCCTTGACTCGCTGTCACTCATTCCTTGTCCCTTCAATCACGGTGTCTTGTGTGTGCTTCATTATACAACCTGTTACACTGCCTTTGACTGCACTGCACGTCTGGCTGTTCTCGTAGACTGTGAGAATCACTATTGCTCGAATGTGTTTGTTCATCCTTTCAGTTCCCTCTGTTATCATGTGCCTGGAACACGATAGGCTATTTGCTTGTAAGTAGGACCCTGGTAATACCATACAGTACTCAAAATAACTAGTTTCTAATAGTGGAATTAAGACACTATGTCAGAGCTATTTTAGACTGGGAATTATTTTGAGGCTGACTCTAAAATTATTTCCTACTTAAAGCTCAGGTGAGATTTGTTGGTAAGTTTAGGATTAAGAAACCTATTTATAAGTTTTGCATTACTTATTATTTATTTTTCTTGAAGTACGTGCCTATAGAAAACAGAAATAGCCATGACCATAAGAATACAGAATCAGACAAAGTCGTAAATTCATGTTAAAATGACCACTTGGTAATTGTCCAGGCACGGAAAGTAAATAGAAAATTCGCTCTGGGAGGATATATAATTGAGAAAAATAAATGCATACTTATACAAATGCCTGATGACACATTACTGAATTTCTTCACTATTCCTTCAAAATACGTGACACAGAGAGAATCACTGTGGTAGATGGTCTTCGCAAGTTTGAAGTTCTGGACTCTAGGTTTTAACCCTATTATCTGGTTTACCAGAGGCCAGTCACTTAATCTCTTTGCTTGTCAGTTTTTTTCTTCTGTAAATAGGAAGTAATAATACTCTCCTACCTGCTAAAATGGTATCTACGAGAAGGAAATGAGATAAAGCAAGTGCAAGTTTTTTATACTTGCAGGTTCCATAACGTTGCAGGTGCTGTGAAATAGAGCAAGTTCCTGGGTCTTTGAAGTATATGTACAGTAAGAGGGGCCTGTCACTTTAGACCTCATATATTATCCACTACTATTTGTCTACTACCTCACTCATCTTCTCAGGGGCTAATCTAGCTGGACCTCTCACATTGCAGTGGCTCTACTTGTGATTTATGTACAGTTTCAGCAGCAAACAACTCTCCATAGACTGTATATTGAATTCGTTTTCATTTACCTCTGGGAGAAGAAAAGAACATCACCCTACTCAAATGGATAGGCACAGCTTTTGATGAATCCCTAATATAGTTTCCTCCAGTATCGTAGCAATTATTATTTAGGAAAAGACTATTGGTACAAGCCAAGTTATAATATAGATCCCTTTGTATTTCAACATTTTAGCCTAATGGATATCAATTAATTGCCTATCTAAAGGACTCGGTGGAAAAACATGGGAGCTCCTGCTTTAGCAGTGCTGTAAGCTCTTGGCATGTGGAGCTCCATCATGTTCATCTCTCCGTCCCCAGCGTTGGCTCCAAGACTTGATCCAAGGATTCAGAAAATGTTAAACTGCTCCTAAAAGCATCTCAGTCTCAGTGTTGGGCCTTGGGGGTGATGACTTCCATATGCCAGCCGGAGAGAGACAGCGTAGCTGTAATAGGTCATTAACATGCTCTCTCCATCATTCACCTACCCACAACATTGAGGTAGAACCACACGGAAAGTACACAGGTTTTTGGCACAGGGGCCAAAGTACCTAAAGTATGCTACTTACAGCTAAACAATGGCTTGAAACTTTGTCTGAACCTCCTGCCTTGAGCTGTGTGTGGCCCACTGGCAAAAAGCTAAGTCTGCGGAGAAAAGAGTGGTTTGGGTTCCTGGCTGGGCTGCAGAAGGCGCATTGTCAGCCGTGCCCCGGGGTATCTAACGCTGGTGGGGTGAACTTGAACCTACTATTTCCTCTCCTTGGGCTAAAAAGAGAGTACCAGGGTTCAAGAAATCAGAGATCAAAACTCCAGATCCTTCAACAATATCTAGCCCTGAGAGGTTTTTGTTTGTTCAACAACTTTAAATTTCTCCCAAAGTGTTTCTTTTTTTTTTTTGTGGTACGCGGGCTTCTCACTATTGCGGCCTCTCCCGTTGCGGAGCACAGGCTCCGGACGCGCAGGCTCAGCGGCCATGGCTCACGGGCCCAGCCGCCCCGCGGCATGTGGGATCTTCCCGGACCGGGGCACGAACCCGTGTCCCCTACATCGGCAGGCGGACTCTCAACCACTGCGCCACCAGGGAAGCCCCAAAGTGTTTCTTAAAAGGCAGTGCTACTAGACAGTTGTGCTCTGTTACAATTCAAGCACATTCTCTTCTGATGCCTCTACAGGCTTGGTACATGCCTTTATGTTAAGGGTTTGCCCCCTGCATGCATTTATGTCTGACACACCTTGACCAGATAATCAGGTTAACATTTTAGGAGTCTATCATTCTATGGACTCCCTGGGTGATTTTGGACAAGTCACTTAATGTAGCCGAGTCCCAGTTTTCTCACCTCTGCTGTGGAGCGGGTAACTGTAATACCTGTCTGCCTATATCAGTGGTTATTAGGATTGAAGGTGATCAATATGTGAGCATGCTTAGCAGTCTTTAGGTAGGAAGAAGTGTTCATTAGTGAGGAAGGATGCAGCTTGGACTAGATAATTGCCTGATAAGGTCACACCTCTATTATGCAGTTATAGTATTTTATAATACAATGCCTTCAATAATCAGGGAAATTAAAATAAATGGGGGCCCCAATTACATCTAGAAAGACATTCGAGAAGACAGACTCTCATTACAGGAGAAGTCTGTGGCAAGATACAGAACAACTCCAGTATGTTTTCTTGACTGGTTGTGAAATGCTTCTCTTGATTGTATTAATAGACATTCACTTTGGGTGGATTTCCTTGGGTGCAGCCATAGAGGGGGAAGATTCTTATGTCTGGTTAGCATAAGTTAGAAATAGTCCACTTTAAATTGCCAAGGAGAGAGCCATCAAAAAATTCAGAGGACTGTGAATTGGTTTGTGTCACAAAATGTTTAGACGTAAACCTTTTAAATTTGACACTTTCCTTTAGCTCACCTTGATTTTATTCATTGAGTAATGATGACAAGGACAGGAAATGACAGTGTTTGTGCCAGAAACTCTTCACAGCTCTCTAGTATTTTATATAGTACTCCAGTGATCCTGGCGATTTGGTAACGTTTGCTCTCCACTGTACAGATGCTTAAACAGAGGCTTAGTGATGTTAGCTCTTTGAGTAAATAAGTCATACGGATGACCCAAGACATTGTGAAAATAGGGATGAAGTGACTTTAGATCATTAAACAACTTATTTGAAATTATTCTCTGATGCTTATTCGACATGTTTAACAAATAAATGATAGCAAACGCATTTTAGCAACTTCCCTGGTGGTCCAGTGGTGAAGACCTCGCCTTCCAATGCAGGGGGTGAGGGTTCGATCCCTGGTCGAGGAGCTAAGATCCCACATGCCTCGTGGCCGAGAAACCCAAACATTAAACAGAAGCAGCATTGTAACAAATTCAATAAAGATTTTAACAATGATCCACATCAAAATAATCTTAAAAAAAGAAAAAGGAAAACACATTTTAGTCAGCAGCTCAATAAGCTCCCAGATGTTACCGAGTACAGTTTTAATTTGCTGTATGTGCCTCCAACTTCAGGTGTTCTTTTAATATTCCATATGCTCGTCCATTTCGTTTACCATCTGCAAAGCTGTAAACGATGCACACATTATTGACTGGACTAAATATTTACACTGTCACCTTATAAAAATCTCAGTTGTTTCCCTCCAATTGCACAAGATGAGTTGTCTACTCACCGATGAAATAAATTGAATTCCCCCTTTTCTCTCAATAACCTGAGGCTAATCTTTTCTTTCAAAGACCAGGTTCTTAAAAGTGAGGACTGGAATAATAAAAGATTCTGTGGTTGGTCTGTGGTCACTGACTGGAAGACTTGTGTCTCTTAGTGGGTAGCTGTGCGTGTGAGTGCCAGGGCTGCCGTAAGTCTGATAAGTGGGGAGAAAAATGGCGTTCAGCCGCTCAAAACAACATCTATTCCTTAAACCATTTTCTGTGTAATTAGAATGAAGGATGCCGGATTTTATGCTCACTTAAAAAGCAAGGAAATGATTGAAAACAGCAAGCTTTACTTTTACAACTTAGGAGCAATAAAAATTCTGGATCCCTGGCTGACACTATCTGTTATCATTCAACTAAATAATCCTTACAGTTTGGCTGAGGACATACCTGTCTCCATTTTCTTAGTATTTGTTTTATTGTTTGATAGTTAATTACCTGCTAACAGGAGCTCCCCTTCCCTCCACCAAGAAATCATAAATACAGAAAAAGTAATAGCCTCTTCCCCCCAAGATGTTCACATTTGTCTCATTATTTGGTTCCTTTGACAGTTATTTATTTGAGAGGGCTCCTTTCTGTGTTCCAAATCCGCCAAAGTTAAGTGTGCGACTTCTGTCTTCACATTTACTACTTGAACATGGTCTGTTTTTCTTTTACAATGATGTTTGTTCATTCATTGAAAGTGGCATCTGCTTTTCTTCTAGAATTGTCACATTCACGAGATGATTCACACTTATTAGGTCCTAAAGTAAAGGAAGATGTCTCTCACAAAAATATATCCCTCTATTTTTTAATTAAATCTAGTTTCTCCCCTATCCAATGTTAAAGCAAAAACAGTATTTATTTTTTCCATTGCTCTCTAATTCCAGAGGTTCTGCCTCTTCTCACTCTTCATAAGAAACAAAGCTTGCCTGCATAGGATGTGGAATGTCATGTCATTTCCTTGGCCCTCTCTGTTCTGTTCCTTTCTGGGTTTCAGCATCTTTTCTTTTCTTCTTTCTTTTTTTTTTTTTTGATTCTTTAGTCCAACAGTCACATTTGCTGAGTCTGTAAAGATGTCCAACGTCACCGTTGGCTTTTAACATAAAAGAGGAAAGCTAAGGTGGACGTTTCACAAACAATGCTATGGCTGCTGATCTGAGAGAAAATACAGTTTCAGCGAGTTCTAATCTATGCCCTGAAACAACTTCAAATGGAATAAACTAGAGAAACAGAAAAGAATCGGGGAGAAATGTGGCATCCAAAGTGATAAAATTCTATTTTTTTGCCTTTCCTCTTTTTTTTTTCAGACTTCAAAATGAATTAATTGGAACTATGTTAGAAATCCACATTTCAGTTCACAGGCAGATTTCCAGATTTTAAAACAGGGCAAAGCAAAACCACATTAGCAGTTACCTCTGCTTGAGCTATGGTCTTTGATGAGACTTTATTCTTATTTTTCATTAGCCCCCAATGACTTGCTTAATATTTTTGCTATCTTTACATATTAACGTATTTCTAATTGAAAAGGCATGACTTCTTTGTCCTTGAGTTCGATTCTCAAAGACATCCGAATGTCTGAAATCTCTCCCTCTCTCTCTCCCTCTCTCTCTCTCTCCCCCTTTAATGTTTTGTTTCTAAAGCAAGGTGGCTTTTTGGTTTTGTTCTTCTCCAAGAGGAAACTATTGTTTAAAATAAAAAAACAGGGACTGGAAATAACAAACTGATAAATGTCCCAAACTATCTTTATAGCATAAGCCCTAGGGAACAGCCTCCAGGATCTCTGGTTTCCATTCCATCAAGACCTATGGTGACCCAAATGTTGACATATGGAGAGAAACATCTATTGAACTGAATATATTGAGTTCGTTCCTCAAAAAAAAGACCTTTTTCTGGTTTCACAATTAATTATTTATAAAGGAAAGAAAAGTGTTTCTGCGGTCTCTTGTTTTATTATCCTCATATAAAACTTATTTTCCAGTTATATTCACAAGAAAGGACAGGGCTTCTGGTTTGGTGCACATTTCTGATGTTTGTGGTTTTTATCCCTATCGTCTGCTCCGAAATGCTGTCAGTACGGTTTCTCCGGCCCCATTTATCATCCTGTAGAGTGGTACCTCTTTACTGGCTCACTTTAGAATACCTGAGTTTGCTAATGTTGCAGCTTTCCATAATACAAAAGACCCTGGTAGTCTCCCTAGAGAAGGCGATTATGTATTATGCTTTGGGGACACAAAAAAATAGCTCATGCAGGGAAGTACCTACAAACTCCGTTCCTGCTGGGGCTGACCCGAATCAATTTAAGACGCTAACAAATACAAATTGAGTTCTGGATAGAGGGTTCAAAACACCACACTTTTTTTACTGAAGAATCATCCTTCTAGGATGGCTGCAAATATTGAATAATTTCCATGGTGATTACTAATGTTCAAAGGAACTCTAAAATAAAAATAAAATGGACACCTCTTTTGGAGTGTCTCATTTCCCTTTCCACTCGGCGCGTGTTATATGTTCATGCTTTTTTGGTAGCTTGTATATCTTTCTTTGGTTTAATTCTTTAAGACTACTGTCTATGTTATATGTTAATAACATGTTATTGAATGTGTAAAGTGTGTGGGACCATTAAATACAGAAAGCAAACAAGACACTATTACTAAGGTATTATTTATAAAGAGAGAGATTATCTGGTTAAACATGTCAGACTGTGGGGTGTACACTATTTTGTAAGGCATACAACATGAACAGGGGCTGAGAGAGGGGCACCTGGACCATGCATTAGATGAACCTTGGCCCATTTGCATCCCATGATGCCTAAGCCATGATCTCTGCCCTCCAGACATGTATCGCTTGGGGTAGAGTGGATGAAATTACTAATGAATTGTACTGATGTGTCATCAGTGCTATACTAGTGATGATCATTGTTCTATTTAGTTAGATGGATAATCTAGAGATTAATGCAAAGGTTTAGAACCAGCAACAATAATTTTTCTTCTCCTTAATGCATTAATGGTTTGGGGAATTTCATTCTAGTTCTAGCTGGTGAGACATGGTGATACAGATAGGACTCCTTTGTCCAAGGGATTAGTGATTTAGAACATTTATTAGGTAAATTGAAGGATTGCCATTGTTAGAAAACAGTGGGCATTATGTCAAAACTATATTATAGGTTAGTGTTATTGGTGGAATTAAGTCCCAGAGAAAGGGGAAGGCCTGAACCCTGGTACCTGTGAACGTGACTCCGTTGGGATATAGGGTGTTTACAGATATCATCCAGTTAAAGTGAGGTCATTGGGGTGGGCACTAATTCAGTTTGACTGGTATCCTGATAAAAGAGGGAATGCTGTGGCAACCAAGGGTACAGAGTGAAGACAGTTATGTGAACATGGAGGTGGAAACTGGAGTGATGCTGCCACAATCCAAGAAACACCTGAGGCCACCAGAAACTGGAAGAGGCAAGGAAGGATTAGAGTGAGCATGGCCCTGCCAACACATGGATTTAGTAGAGTTCAGACTTCTATCCTCCAGAGCAGCGAGACAATATACTTGTGTTGTTCTAAGCTATCCACCTTGTGGTACTTTGATATGCACTTAGTAACCTTTTCCTTAACATTTAAAATTATACCTATTAAAAAAATTCACAAGTTGGATGAAAGAAGTTGACCAGAGTTATGGCATATGAAGCTGCAATTAGATTCAGTTAATAAATTACAGATGAGAAGCATTGTCACTAGTGACTCACCTGGGAAGGACTGTTAACGTTATTCAGAGAGTATATTTTGTATTTAGAGAAGTTAGTTAAAGTGGTCAATTCAATTTGTTCGATAACATTTAGTGAATTTACTATATCCCACTTCCTTTTGGGAAAAGAAGGATGCAGAGATAAGAGGTGATGTTAAAAATCAGGTTCTGCATGTAACAAAGACCATATATTTCCTTTTAGGAATCTTCTGTGAATTTCAGAATTCTCTATATGCTAGCCATGCATTCTGTTTCCAAAGCTCAGGTCTTACAGGAGTAGAGTTGCCAGGTAAAATACAGGAAGGCCAGTTAAATTTTTTTGCGGTATGCGGGCCTTTCACTGCTGTGGCCTCTCCCGTTGCGAAGCACAGGCTCCGGATGTGCAGGCTCAGCGGCCGTGGCTCACAGGCCCAGCCACTCCGCGGCATGTGGGGTCTTCCCAGACTGGGGCACGAACCCGTGTCCCCTGCATCGGCAGGCAGACTCCCAACCACTGCACCACCAGGGAAGCCCCCAGTTAAATTTTTAATATCAGATAAACAACACACTACTTGCTTTTTTTAGTATAAGTGCGTCCTGTGCAGTATTTGTGGCACACTTACACTAAAATAAATATTCACTATCTGAGACTCAAATTTTACCAGCTACCCGGTATTTTCATTTGCTAAGTGTGGCAACCTAGGTAGGGGTAAAAGTCATATCCAAGGAGTCAAAGAATCATCACCAGGAAGTGACTACATTAACTTCACTCCTGTTACTGCCTACTTACTATCTCAAGGGGTCAGTAACCATTTTCAGAGCCATTTGTAATACTAAGGTCTTAGGGTGATTTTGGTGATTAAATGAGGTAGTCCATTATCTGTGTTGGAATGGCTCCTGTGGAATAGTCAGGACCCTGTAAATGTTGCATCAGATTGTTTTTTCATCATCCAAAGTAATGCTTAGTAGAGAACTATCTTGTGTCCCGAGGCAGGATACAAGAGACCACTGCATGCACGCATTTGTTAAGGATAATCTCTAATCCTTAGTGCCTGGTGAAGCATCTGACTTTAGAAACATCCAAGAGTCCGCCTGTTGAGTATGGATCCGCTGATATCACCAGTGTATTCTTTTCCTAGGGCTGCTGTGTCAAAGTACCACCAACTGGGTGGCTTAAAACAGCAGAAATTTATTCTCTCACTGTTCTGGAGGCTAGGAGTCTGAAATCCAGGCATTGGTAGGGGTGGTTCCTTCTAGAGGTCCTGAGGGTAAATATGTCCCATGCCTCTCCTAGGTTCTGGTGATAGCGATCTCTGGCCAATCTCTGACATTCCTTAGGGATCTCTGGCTGGCCTCCCTTAGCTTGTGTCACAGTAACACCAGTCTCTGCCTCCATCTTCCCATGGCTTTCTCTGTGTGTGTGTCTGTGTCTCTTCTTATCAGGACATCTGTCATATAGGATTAGGACCTACCCTAATCCAGTATGACCTCATCTTCACATGATTGATGCCAAGACCTTATTTCCAACTAAGTTCACTCACAGTACTCAGGGTTAGGACTTCGTCATGTATTGTGGGGGCACCCAATTCAACCCACAACAACCTTGTGTCTACGCTTCAGAGCTTTTTGAGAGCCTCAGAATTGCTTTTGATAACAATAGAGATGAAGCTTATTGTAATATTTGAGATGTCCCATGCAGTTTATCACTGGTGTAGAGAAATGAAAATGTTCTCTTTAAAAATATAGCGTTTTCTCCAATGTTTCTAGTGCAGAGTTTTAGAAACTATTTAGGGAAATGCATACCTAGGTGGTAATATATGAATACCATATTTAAACATTTTGTAATTATAAGATTAACTTCACAGCGTAGAATTTCCAACTTCAAGGAAGAAATATGGGAGAGAAAATTAGTAATAGAAACATTTTTTTTCCATCTTCCCTTATTTGTGGGCCTTCATCTCTATATTTTGACCTATTCAATATTTTTAAAGTATCATTCAGTTTTCAATTGTATAAACAGTGAGCCGAATGCTAAGATATTTTAAACTCTAATATTTTTGCGTGAAAATCTGTTTTCCTCGTTCTCCAAAGAAATGTCTATAAATTTGCTCAGACAATGAAACAAATGCCAACAGATAGAATATAGCTATTCTTAAAAATTACAACTTTTACAGATACTTCCAAAATCGATGTGGTATAAGAAATAAGAAAAGTCCTGGGTTGTGAATGACCTTAAATGTGAGTTTACTCATTTATAAATGAGGATTAAATACATAACCATAATGACATTGCCAAGTTAAGATATTCCACATTGGTAAAGTGCCTGTAACAGATTTTTACATGGTAAATATTCAAAATATGTTTTTCTCTTCCCTTCTCCATTTTTTTTTTTTAAAAAAACGCTCAGACATGGCGATTAAATAAAACAGGTGTATGTTACTGTTTGGGTTTTGCTTTTCTTTTTTTCTTGTGGTGAGATTATAGGGCATTGTTTGTTTTTTTTTTTTTTTTTTTTTTTTTTTTTTTGCGGTACGCGGGCCTCTCACTGTTGTGGCCTCTCCCGTTGCGGAGCACAGGCTCCGGACATGCAGGCTCAGCGGCCATGGCTCACGGGCCCAGCCGCTCCGTGGCATGTGGGATCCTCCCAGACCGGGGCACGAACCCGCGTCCCCTGCATCGGCAGGCGGACTCTCAACCACTGCACCACCAGGGAAGCCCGCATTGTTTGTTTTTGGCATTTTTTTCTGTTGAAATTATAAATGCCTGAATTTGGAATGACTGTCATTCTAGTTGCTATTATGAAGAAGGATTTACTATAGAAAACATTTGGTCCTGTAAACCGCCATCAGCAGTTTTCAGGTGATCAATAGAATAAATGTGAGAAATACCACCCATGATATTGTTCTTGTCCAGTAAACTATTACTTGCTATACAGTGTCCTTTGCATTGCAAAGGATAACAGGATAGATTATGTACACCCGTTTTGCTAATTTCCAGGAAGCAACTGACTCGCTGAAGCCTCCGTGGTGTATTTGGAATATAAATGCACATACTAATGGAGCTGATGTTATCGTCCTTAAAGATAAACAAAGTCAATAATTTACTACCACTGAAGAGAACTCTGCCTTAGATCCAGGCCACTTACCACAGGAAGGATACAGAGATGAGGTCATTTGTAAGCCACATCCATCAGCTAACAGATGGTGAGACAATTTCTGTGGCTCCTCACAGAAGAAATTTTCGACTAGCACGTATCTTTACACACCAAAATCAACTAATTTGGATAGCCTGCTTGTAATTTATGTAGATATTTCCCAAGCACCTGTTATTTTCACTGGCATGCTGACTAAATACAGATCTTGGACATGTAGTGTCACCTTTTCTAGGACAGGTTGGCATTATGTAAGAACATCTTCAAATCTAGAATGGTGGGATCTATCCAGTAGGTATTTCTGTAAGAATGCATCTACAATTGTTAGCAGAGGAGACATCTGATGACAATTGTATTAGTCTGCTACTCTGTGGACCCACATCTGAAGAAGATGCTCATTGTAAACAACATTTTTTTCCTGGACAAGGGAAGCAAGGATTGTTTTCTCTAAACGTCCATGGAAGTAGTCACAGGAGATTGTATCCGGCTCAACTAGCATTCTACTGAGTATTACGCATGTCAGGAAAAGACAAGGCACTTGCTTTCATGTTGCTTATGAAGTAGAGAGATGGGATTCAATGGCTAAACAGACAGTTTTAACACATTGTGGCAAATGGTTTCAGAAGGGTGCTCTGGAAGCATATGGAGGAGGTGGTCAACCCAGTCTTCAAAGACCGGGAAGCAGTGTGAGGGAGAGAATGTCTAAATTGGGTTGTCCAGATGATTCAGACTTAGGTACAGGGCAGATGCTCTAGGTAAGGGAACATCTTGATAAATTGCGTGAACAAACAGTATGTTGGTTCTGGGGGAAAATGGAACAGTACAGGTTGCCAGGGATGTTGTTAAGATGCCGCAGAGTGAGGTAGTGGAGAGGTCGTAGAAAGCCTGTAGGACTGAAAAGTGAGTTTCACCTTTATCACGCATGCAGTGGTGCATTGCAAACGACGTAAGCCGATTTGGTCATTCACGTTTATTAGGTTTGTTCCTTTGTTCGATATTCATATCTTCCAGTAGTTAGATGTAAGTAATGGCTACAGTTAGTTTGTTAACAGGAAAGCAAGCCTCAGTCCTAACTCCACTACGAATTAAAACATTTATAAGAGACAGTAGCAAGAAGCAGACACAAAATCTGTTCTGTGAATTAAATGAAATCTGCAGCTTTCTGGCCTTTTAGACACTGTGACAAGATATTAAATTCAAGGCTCATGTGCAGATGTGACCATATTCAAGCAGCAGTACTTGGCTACATCTAGTCAAAAGCAAGCAGCATAATCCTCTGTCAGCAGCTTAGGGTAGAACGAGAGGGGCTGTTATGCTGGGTCATTGTTCGCAATGGAAATGTATTTGGTATAGACTACTGGCTTTGGTTCCTGAACCCTGTTCAGGAAAGGGGAGAGATGCCCACTCAATATTACTAGTCTCCACATATCCTGAATACCTCTCATCTCACCAGTGAAGAATCATTTCAGTCATTCAGTATCCAGATAAATTCTCCAGGGCTGATGAGAGAGGAGGGCCATTGAAATTTTAGTGCTTACCTCAGGGAGATGGGCTTCTGGTTAGTCTCTCCATTGGTGACTAACTCTCCAGCACACTAACCCCATTCTCCACGAGGGTTCTTCATATGTCAACTCACCATCTCTAGGGCACGGATCAAAACAACATATATGCGTATATCCCACTGTTGAGACAAAAGTCTTTTAAAGTAACATATAGACATTATAACAATGAGTTTTAAACATGGGATTGATATTAGTAGATTCCAATTTTTGAAAGCTGAAGGCAGAGGGAAAGGATCAATTTGAGAAGGACAAGCCAGACAGGAGGTCATTCCAACAGTCAGTACTACGCCATTGATCCTAAGGAAGAAAAGGAGGAAATTTAGAGAAATGCGTGTTTATGCTGTTGTATGACTCCAAAAATAAAAGGAAATTGTGTTAAACACTAGCACAGATATGTAATTAAAACATATATGCATATACATACATATTTATGTTTCTATATATTTTTCTACTGTGTGTGGTGTGTACTAGGTAAGTAGATATATATTTGTATATACATATGTATATACATATATATGTATATATAAAGACATATCTATCTTTCTACCTAATAGAAAACAGATTTGGATTTTATTAAATTAGTAGCCCATCTAATGAGCTTAGTCTAAAAGCCCATTATGCCGGTTTGGTTGTTCTCATCTGTTTATTGTTTGCATCCATTTCTCTGCAAAATGTGAGAGCAATTACCTCTCCAAAAACCCTTCGAAGGACTCTTCACCTCAAAAATAACCTAAAATGGACAGCTTGTTGTTAGTCTAATCAAAATTCTAATATATTTTGAAAACTGTTGGGGCCTCTCCCGTTACGGAGCACAGGCTCCGGACACGCAGGCTCAGCGGCAATGGCTCACGGGCTCAGCTGCTCCGCGGCGTGTGGGATCTTTCCGGACCGGGGCACGAACCCGTGTTCCCTGCATCGGCAGGCGGACTCTCAACCACTGCGCCGCCAGGAAAGCCCGAAAGGTGAAGGACAGTAAAGCTAATTTAACATGCTAGCAAGGTTGTAGTTAATCAGTTTAACAATTAGATGATTAATAGCTGGGTAGTTAATCATCACCAGTCAGGAAAGCCTGCTTCTTAGCACACAATTAATTGTAAGTCAGCAACATCTTGCCATTATCTGTTACACCCAAACAGCTGTTAAATTTATGTTTCCTTTATTGTCTGATGATATAATTTTGTCATTTCCCTTACAACTCTTTCCTAACCCAAAATCAAGAGCAACATTCTATGAATGCCATGATGAAAATAATGCTTCTAACATATAACAGTGTTCTCACTGGCTGCTTGGGATTGATTGGTGACAAACTCGATTTATTGTCTTTCTCTTTTCTAGATTTCAATAAAGATTATTGTCTCTGTAACTAATTTTGTCATTTAATATCACATTAACTTTCATTCTCATTTAATGGTTCTATATGTGCCTTGTTTACCCCAGTAGATTTTAAGCCCCTGTGTCTTGAACATCCTTTGCAGTCCCTTGTCTCATCCCACATTATACATATTAAATTAATATCTATAATTAAGCTGAACAGAATTGAGCCTGTGACATTTTCTCAGTCAGTTGGTAGCTTTGGTATTGTAAAATGTACCCGACAGTGCCTAACTATGTCACATCTGCAGTATGGATTTCTGAATGAACCAGTGATGGAATTGGATAAGGGGCACAATGGGTCACTTTATTTATTTATCTATCTATCTTTTATTGAAATATAATTAATTTACAATTTTGTTTTAATTTCTGCTGTACAGCAAAGCGATTCAGTTATACACATATATATATATTCTTTTTCATATTCTCTTCCCTTATGGTTTATCACAAGATATTGAATATAGTTCCCTGTGCTATACAGTAGGACCTTGTTGTTTATCCATTCTATATGTAATAGTTTGCTTCTGCTAACCCCAAACTCCCAACCCATCCCTCCCCTACCCCACCCCCCTTGGCAACCACAAGTCTGTTTTCTATGTCTTTGAGTCTGTTTCTGTTTCATAGATAGGTTCATTTGTGTCATATTTTAGCTTCCACATTAAGTGATATCATACAGTATTTGTCTTTCTCTTTCTGACTTACTTCGCTTAGTATAATAATCTCTAAGTCAATCCATGTTACTGCAAATGGCATAATTTTGTTCTTTTTTATGGCTAGGTAGTATTCCATTGTATATATCTTTATCCATTCATCTGCCGATGGACATTTAGGTTGATTCCATGTCTTGGCTATTGTGAATAGTGCTGCTATGAATATAGGGGTGCATGTATCTTTTTGAATTATAGTTTTGTCCAGGAGTGGGATCACTAAATCTTACAGCAACTCTATTTTTAGTTTTTTGAGGACCCTCCACACTGTTCTCCATAGTGGCTGCACCAACTTACATTCCCACCAACCGTGTAGGAGGGTTCCCTTTTCTCCACACCCTCTCCAGCATTTGTTATTTGTAGACTTTTTAAAGATGGCCATTCTGACCGGTGTAAGGTGGGACCTCATTGTAGTTTTGATTTGCATTTCTCTAATAATTAGCGATGTTGAGCATCTTTTCATGTGCCTGTCGGCCATCTGTATGTCTTCTTTGGAGAAGTGTGGTAATAACTTCTCTTTTAGATGAATAATAGACAAATTAGGCAATTATACGGCTATACAATTGTGTTTGCTTAAACATCAGGGCAAAGGATGTTACAAATCTTCATTCCATCTCTTTTTCCAACTTACCCTCAACCAAGCAGAACATGGGAATCGTTTTTGGCTTCTTAAGTATCCTCACATGTATTGTATACCGTGGGGTAAAAACAAAGCCAGCATGGATTCATAGATTTTCAGTACGTTGCCACTGTTTCTCCAAATCACTACAGTTGGAAACTTGCATCTTGCCACCTTCACTGAAGCCATAGTTAACTTAGACTGTTAGCTTTCTAACTGTTAACATTAGAAAATGGAGCAAGTTAAAGTCCGGGCCCACTATGACTCTGAAAAAAAAAAGCCTAATTTACTGCTGCCAGTGCAATGACACAATAGTTCCTCCATTTGCAAGCAAACAAGTATGACTAAATATGGACTCTTCTAGTCCTTGCCTTCACCTGGCAAACGTTTCTTATTTCACTTAACCCTAAGGCTTTATTCTCTTTAGTTAGGAATTGCTTAATGCACTATTTACCTAAGTCTCCTAAAATTTCATCATTTTTTTTCTCCTGTAGTTCTAAAATGCTAACATATCTCATGGATGTTATTTGTTATCATTCTAGATCTCATCTCCATCCAGCAGGCAAACAGATGTTTTCAAATGGATAATACTGATATTGCCACCTTTCTTGAAAGCATCCAATGTCTGCTGCTTGACATTTCCATATTCCACTGAGATAGAATAAAGCCCCAAATTCACGCCACTCCTTAGGGAGATTGGGCTCCACCTGTATCTGCCATCAGGCTGCAGCATCCTCCCTTTGCTCACTGTGGTCCTGGCACCCTGGCCTCCATTATTCAAGTCTGAGCTTGTTTCCAACTTTGCTACTGTGGTATCATCCAGTGTCGGTGTACCTTTCATCTGGAAGGCTCCATGCTGAGAAGGTCGTATGGGCAGCATCCTATCATCACTAAGGTCTCCACTCTTCTGCTACTTTATATTAGAGAGGCCTTCCTGACCATCCTAAGTTAGCAGCCTCCCAGCACTAGACCCCTCCTTTTTCTTTCACCCAGTTTATTCCTTATTTATAACTTACTGTTTATTACTACGTAAAATTATCTCATTTCTTTCTCTACCTATGTTCCTTCCTTCTCCCTGACTATGGTGTAAATATATAAGGACCGAGACCATGTGTGTATTGTTTACAGCTGTGTCCTCAGGGTCAAGAACCATACTTAGAACATAGATGCTCAATAAAAGTTTCCCAGTGACTGACTAATGTTCAGTGAATACAATTCCCACTCTCTCTTTCATTGACTTTGTAATTCTTTCACTTAGCTCCTTTCTCCTTTGGATTCCTTATTATTGATTGTATCACTCTGCACTTCTAATGATTGCCTTCATACCTTTGTTTTAAATGATTACCACATTGGCAAATAGTAGTTACTTTTTAAAAATTTTCATCGAATGCAGTGTTCGCTTATTTTTAAAGGAATTTTCCAGCCATAAAAACTGAACTAGGATTGTGCCATAACGGCAGGAGCCTCGTGTTTATTGTGTTCATAAACTCGTGACATTTTCCACCTCGAAGTGACTTTGGAGAGCATCTAGGACAAACTTTTATTTTACCCGTGAGAAACCTGAACGTTGGGAAGGTTAAATGATTTGCCAAAGGTCAGATCACTCGTGAGTAGCTGCTGAGGCTGAAACCAAAGTCCACTAGGCCTTGCTGTGTCCAGATTATACAAGAGCCTTCATGATTTCTAAGCTACTGATGTCTCAGGCTGGGTGACAGCTTAGGAAAAGGAGCAGGCCAAAGGCACCAGAGTTGTCAGACTAGGGAGCAGATCACGGGGAAACATGGAATTACATGAATATTTGCACACTGCTTTTTATCTCCATCAGGCTTTTAATTCAGTGTTTAAGGAACATTTAGTGAGCAGGGCCCAAGAGATCTGGCTTCAAAGACCTAAGCAGTACAGGGAGAGTGAACCAAAAACCTTTCCTAAATTTAGAACATTGTCGGCAGTCCTTTGATATAACTTACCGTATCAGATTGGCAACCTGGAAATGTGTATCTTCTGTTGAGGAATACCTGAAAATCTCAAACTGAGAATTTGCCAGGAACTTTGTTAAGCTAAACAGCACAGAAAGATGTGAGCTAGAAAAGTAGAGAACTGTCATCTGTGCCTGATATTTGATTTCTTTAACATTTTTGCAGAAGTTGCTTCAGGGCAGAGGTTCTGTTTTGCTCATCATTGAAACCCAGTGTGCAGTGCAGGGCCTGGATCTTAGAAAGTGTTAAATCATTTGTTAAATAAATATATCAGCGTATATTTCTTAGTTTTAAGTTTTTAATAGTTATTTGAGTTTTGGTAATAATCATATATATTTTTAAATTTTACATATATCTGAGCATCCAAATATATTAGAAAATACGATGATATTTAGTGCTGACTGCCCAGTTTGGATTACATAATTATTCCCAGTGATAATCTATTATACATCAGGGAATTAGTATGTAAATCACTTTATACAGAGACCAGAAATTATCAAGTAGATCCTTATTTTTCCTTATGAACATTTAATGCCAGAATTTAAACTTCATGGAGATGTTTCAAAAGAGTTTTGTAGTAGTAGCCTCAGACTGGTTTGCATAGATCTCACACAATTGAAATGTAATGATTTTGCAGGTGTCATTTCTATGTTTAGCACGGATAATGTATAAAGCTCATTACACAAACACATCCATGTCACATATTCTAAAACTTGTTTTCCCTCAAATGTCATTATTTTGTTTCAACTTGAAATGAGTTTACCGTGCTGTTCTGGTGAAACTCAGAATGTGTCATGCATTCCTTGCTTCTATCCATTGTCAGTGAAGAAAGTATTTTATGTCAGCTACCTGGCCTAGCCTCATTTTTCTCTCTCGTTGAAATTATCTTCTGCTTTTATTGTTGTTGTTTCATAATATTCTATCACTTTTATAAAGAAGAGAGAGAAATTCAGTGCATTTATAATTTAAAGGTTTGCCCACATTATTGTTCTTCAGGTAATAGATTTCCAACCTCTCTTTATAATTGATTTGATCATCATACCAAAAAAAAAAAAAGAGAGAGAAGGAATATATTTAAGATATGTAGAAGAGAAACTACATTTTCAAAAGTTGGTATTGTAATCAGAAAAACTACCATCCACTCATAATCATAGAGTATTACTGGAAAGAAGCCTATTGAGATTAAGAATAAAAATTTTACTATGGCTTTAAAGAATCTCTAATGGGCCATGTAGACTAATTTTGCTAGTAGCTACTTTCTCCAAAATTCATGGTAAATAGGCATTTACTCAGTTTTGTCAAATGTTCAGAAATCCAGACCCTCAGCAATTTGAAGTTGTGAGAACTGCAAACTAAGCCAATGTTAAGTTTACTTAGTGCCATCAATAAAAGTATTTATCCATGAAATCAAACATAGAAATGGAATATTTGGGGAGAAAGCATACTTCTCTTTTTGTTTATTATTTTTGTTTCTTTCATCCTTTGCATTATTATTATTACATTCAAAGAGGTAAAACCCAAGAAATAAAACTAAATGTATACATTAATATTTTTAATTTAACATTTTAAGCTGTATTTTAAAAATCTTTTAGATTTTGAAATAATTTCAATTAACCTTTTTTCTAGTTTGTTGGTACTAGTGAGGTTTCATATTCTAAGTAAGATTAAACAAGAATTACCTCATTTTACTGCCATTTCCTAATATGAATAAATTGTCATCTAAAAAGTTGCGGCACGCCAACAGTTAAGGTTGAGTGGTTAAAATGTGCCATCATGTAGAAATTGCCCAGACTGAGAAAGAGAAAGACAAGTGAGGAAAAGAAGGAACCAGACAAGACTTGAGGAGAGGTGAGGATGGGGGGTATTGAGTGTGAGGCTGAAAAGAGGGATGAGTGAGGTTGGGGGTGGGAGAAGAGCTTTCTATTCCTACATCTGTTTCTTAATCATATACATGGGATGAGAGTTTTTCATAGTTCTTTTTGTTTCTTTGTTTTTGAATGTACAAGTATTTTTGATAGAATATAAAACCCTTCTCCTTACTCTCTCATCTTCTAGAATTTCTCAAATCTTGCTACATTGATATACTGATTTCTTGCAATGATTGAATAAGTCAGTTCCAATATGTCTGCCATTGCTTTGCTTAAAATAATAAATGATAAAGATGTTGGCAGTCTGCATCCATGATTCTGATCACCAAAACAAAACAAAAAATGTTTTTCATCGTACGGTGCTATTAAAGATGAACCAGAATCATTTGGGGATAGTGGGTCAGATAAATCTCTTCTACACTGGAATCTCTGTGGGTGGAGTGGACCGTGGTCACTTAATGACCTTTCTCTACTGCCCTGCTGGTACCTCAGACAAAAACGAAGATGGCAGGATCCTACGTTTTCATTTCTGTGACCTCAATTGGGGAAATATATATTTCTATTTCACGAGGATAAATTTGGGGCTATCCACCTTTTTATATCATCGCAGTATGAGTCCTCTTGAGAAAGGCAGGAGTATTAATGCATCCAGCAATAATGATAACCACAATCAGAACAGCTAATACTTAGCACTTAGGTAGGTCAAGCCCTAGTCTAACTTGGGACATTTGTAAAGGCTCCACACAGCCTGTACATAAATGTAGAAACCATGATTGCTTGTAATCTTGGAGACTTGGCATACATCTGCTATATAATTTGAAAACTATGGAAGGCTTATCAAAAGAAAGGAAAGTTGTTCTGGGATAACTGGGAGAACATATTAAAATAGAAATATGGAACCTTCAAAGAGTTTTCAAAAAACATATTAGGTTGTTACCTAAAGACGGGGGTAACTGTAGAAGAAGGAAGAGATGCAGAGTCCTAAATTTAGTGTAAATATCTTGCTACTAAAAAATAACAAGATAAAAATCTAAACAACATCTGAAGATTTAAGTGTTCAACAACCCAGTTCGAAAATCCTCATGTAGGAAAAATAACAATTTTATGAATACAGAAAATTATCTCATGTGACTTTCTAGAGCTGACTGATTGTAACTTTTGTATAAAGTTTATACAATATAGATTCTGCATAAGTCAACATATCCAGTGTCAAGACAGTAAGTTAAAATGTGGCTTGGTTATAAAGGGAAAAACTCTGGATCAAGTATTTAGGACTGCACAATGCAAGATTAGTAATGTTGAATGCTAAACAATTTTAAATGTTGGTGATGCTGCTTGTATTTAAACAAATGAATTTTAGCTGTACTCCCAACTTCTGCAAACTCTGCCTTTACAAAGTGATGCTAAAATATGCATAATATCCTTTCCTCAGAGAATCTCAATGTGTTTTCTAGAATTAAAACTGACTGTCCAAACTAGGTCACCCAGACCCCTTAATTTTGTGTAATGCTGTTATCTTTCACCTCCTGAGTTTTCACAAAATCTATTTTTATTTTCTGAAGCAGTGGAGGATATATATATGAAATGCAGCTAAATGGACCAAGAAAGAAACCCAGATGTTTAACCATGAAATCTAAATTTGAAACAGTCTTTTGGAAATGCACTGAAATGTTTCCGAAATATCGTGAAGACCAAAACAGTTTGCTGTTGAAATGACCTTCACGGTGAACAGTATCAACATTCTGAGATTTATGTGGGAAGTATTCTTTCTTTTTCATCTCAACTTTACCATTGGGTGATAAAAATAGATTCCTGGGATGTCATTCTTACCAAAACCAAAGTCAATATGATTTTAAATTGAAGTTAAAAAAATTAGCTTGAAATATATATATACTTAATTACATGTTGTGGTGATACCTCATATTAATCTTACCAGTACTGCTCATTACAGATATTTTCAACTATATACCTGTGAGATAATAGGTAGGGCATAGAACCAGGCTACTACTTCAATAATCTTTAATTATATGAAAATAATAGAAATAAACATAATACCTGTTTTACAGTTGAATGACGAGATTACCTAACTGCCAAGGACAAACACGTTATAGGACCAGCGTTTCTGTCTCCAGGGTCCACATGCCTAACTTATATTCTACAAGCAATATACTTCACATCAATAAACGATGCTCTTAAACATAGGGAATGTCATTTGAAGAAAATGTGTTTTAGTTGGCAGCCATGATTCGGAAATCCAGTAATCATTCAATCACCTCTTTCAAGTTGAAAGTCTTCGGTGAGATATAATGAAAAGGATAAAATGAGACTCTAATGAAAGTGTGTGCCAACTCCCTTTGTGTTTCATTCAAGGAACACGTCAAGAGTATGAGCCATTTGGAGTGATATCTAGCAAGTAAATTGAAAGACATCAAAAAATATGGGGAAGGCTATTTTAGAAGCATGCAGTATTTGTGCTTCTGTGTCTGGCTTATCTCACTTAGCATAATGTCCTCAAGGTTCATCCATGTTGTCACATATTACAGGATTTCCTTCTTTTTCAATGCTGAACATCGCATCATAGATATATTCCACTTTTTAAAATCCATTCATCCATCAGTGAACATTTATGCTGTTTTCACATTTCAGCTATTGTGAATAGTGCCTCAATGAACATGGGGATGATAATATCTCTTTGAGATCCTGATTTCTAATTCTTTGGGATAAAAATGCCAGTTAACGCAAGATGAATACTTTCTAGAGTTCTGCTATACGACATTGTGTGTTTGGATAACAATACTGTGTTATACACTTAAAAAATTGTTAGGAGGGGGGCTTCCCTGGTGGCGCAGTGGTTGAGAGTCCGCCTGCCGATGCAGGGGGCACGGGTTCGTGCCCCGGTCCGGGAGGAGCCCACGTGCCGCGGAGCGGCTGGGCCCGTGAGCCATGGCCGCTGAGCCTGCGCGTCTGGAGCCTGTGCTCCGCAACGGGAGAGGCCACAAGAGTGAGAGGCCCGTGTACCGCAAAAAAAAAAAAAAAATTTTTAGGAGGGTAGATCTCATGTTAAGTGTCCTTACCACAGTGATAAAAAATAAAATAAATGAACAGAGGCAATACAAACAAGATCATTGGGAAGCTCTGGGAAGAAGATAGAGGACATTGACAACAGAATCATGGCAAAGTTCAGAGAATAAAAAAAGTCAGACACTGGGAAAACGACTCCACAAATTGCATTCATTCTCTGCCTTTGAGGGAGCAGTGAGGCATGGCCTTACCAGGATCTGAAGATGTAATACTCGCTTGTGCTAAATGCTTTGACTGAACATTTAAAACCTGCGACGATAGCATGAGAGAAGAACTATTGTTATTCCCATTTCTTTTGTGAGGAAAGTGAGATGCACAGATGTTTATGAATTCATCAGGGTAATTGCTGCTAATAAAGCGTCAAGCCAGGGGCAGTTCAGAGGAAGGCAGCCTGACTCCAGAATCCTAGAGCTCTGTCACTATGCTGTGTCGCCTCCCAGGAAATCCTGGAGTTGTAAGTGTGATTGGAGTGTATAGAATGAAGCATAGTAGGAAGAAAAATCAAGTATTTCATCCAAAGAAATAAAGGATTACAAACTATAGTAGCATACATTCCTCAGAAACTGGATCATATGAGTAAAAGCACAGATGAATGAAAAGACATATCACTGATGACTTTGATGAATTATATTTGAGATGAATGATAACTTCTTAGGAAATATATTTTAGGTAATTTTGGATAATTGTTTTTAAAATTTCTTCTTGATATGCTAAAAATAACCAGTAGAGGGAGCTTTTAACCATGAGTTTGTATTCCATTAAGAAAAGAATTAAAGTGTGAGGAAAAGTAAAACAATCCTAAATATGATGTTTGTATGAAATTGTAAAGAAGCCATAAGATGACCTAGGATTTTTATTGCTGGCAATTTACTTTAGAAAGCAATCGTGAGGCTTTTTTTTTTTTTTTTTTTTTTTTTTTTTGTGGTACGTGGGCCTCTCACTGTCGTGGCCTCTCCCGTTGCGGAGCACAGGCTCCGGGCGCACAGGCTCAGCGGCCATGGCTCACGGGCCCAGCCGCTCCGCGGCATGTGGGATCTTCCCGGACCGGGGCACGAACCCGCGTCCCCTGCATCGGCAGGCGGACTCTCAGCCACTGCACCCCCAGGGAAGCCCCTGAAGACTATTTTCAATGGAGAAAATATCAAGAGCAAAATCTCTGATGTTGATATGAGCCTGGAGGGAGAGAAATGACATATGAATAACCAAAGGTTAATCTGGGAGAGAAAGGAAACAGACTTGAAAGTCTTGTCAGGCTGTGAGCAGTCTCCAGGAGCTGAAAGTGAAGTAGTAGATGGTAGGAAACCGGAGCACACTCTGTCCATACTAGGGTAGCACCAGGAGTGGGGAGGGCTGGGTCTGAGAAGGATGGAGTTGGAAGATAGTAAGGAAGTAGAAGAGATTGGAAAGAAGAAACTCAACAAGAGGCAATAAAATAATCGAGACGTGAAGTGATTAACTTAGCTAGATGTGTTGGCCTGTTTTGCAAACCATATAATAAACTCTCCTGACTGAACAACTGTTACAGAGTGTAGTGATGATAATAATAATAATTACGTGCTTTCACTCTTCTGCTTCTCCTTTTAGATCACATTAAAAAAAAAAAAATTGAAGCTCGCTTTGGCAGTGCTCCAGCGAGCCAGTTTGTGGAATTTTTATCCATCTGCCTTAGTTTCCTGACTGCTTAGTTTGCAGTCTTTTTTTTTTTTGTCTTTTATTTATTTACTTCTCCAGAACATAAATAAATAATATTTATTTCTCTAAAGCGGCAACCAGATAGAATGAGGATAGATGTTCAACATCAGTTCCCATCATTCTTAAGAGTCTTCCTTAGAAACACTTTTGCATGATCGCCTTCTGACGACCCATCACCAGCATATTCACCCTTCGTCTTCCTGACTTGAAAAGGAAGAGACAAGATTAATCCAGTCAGAAGGTTCATATACATAACTTGTGGAAAATAGTGAAGGTAGAAAGATTATTCGGAGTCTTCAATGCCAGACCGAAGGGTAATATTGAACCGCTGTAAAGTTTGAAGTAGAAGGTGATACTGTTAAGTAAACTCTTTAGAAAGCTTGGTGTGGGGATGGTCTTAGGACAGACTCGAGAGAGGAAGATTAGCAGTGAAGAGAAACCAGAAGGCTGTACAGTCCCATAAATGTGAATTGATTTTGCTGGAAATGAAGGAGAGCAGTTAAATGGGTAAAAATAGAACAGTAAAAATCGATGATTTATTAGATGTGAAAATGGAGGAAATGATGACATATATCCAGCTGAAATGACTTGGTGCCATAATGAAAATGTTCAGGAAGAGAACTAACAAGGAGCTGAAAACTGTGAGTTTGTTTTAGACGCACTGATTTTCAGCCCTAGCATGAGTATAGACAAATGTACAAATATTTTAAAGATATTACCAGTATTCTCATAATGTGATGGTGTAGATCCCATAAAGGAGATTGAAATTGTGAAGGTTAAATTGCTTTCATTTTTTAAAAAATATAGAACTCAATAGAAATTAGATAATTTTTGCAGGAAAATATTTGGCTGAAGGTAGCAAAACTTTTTTTTCTTTCAAACATCTGCATTGAAACCCTGATAGGTATTTCATGCCACTGCTTTTTTGTAATTTGAAATCTAGAGTTAACTTGGTTACATCAGTCAATATGCTATCAACTCTGACATAGTGGAATTAATTAGTGAAGATCAGTGCTTGAGAAGTAGAATTAAAATTTCCCCTATTTTTTATAACATCTTTATTGGGGTATAATTGCTTTACAATGGTGTTTTAGTTTCTGCTTTATAACAAAGTGAATCAGTTATACATATACATATGTTCCCATATCTCTTCCCTCTTGCGTCTCCCTCAATCTCTCAGCTTTTGCTTGTCTGTAAAGGTTTTAATTTCTCCATCAAATCTGAATGAGATCCTTGCTGGGTAGAGTAATCTTGGTTGCAGATTTTGCTCCTTCATCAGTTTCAGTGTGTCCTGCCACTCCCTTCTGGCTTGCAGAGTTTCTGCTGAGAGATCAGCTGTTAACCTTATGGGGATAGTCATCCACACGGCTTGACGGTGGACTCTAATCTCAACAGTCCTGTTAGACAGCAGTATGACAGCATCTAGTAAAATGTTATATTTTGGTGAATCACAGGCCCATTGGTAAATGCAGTCCTATCCGAAGGAAATGCCATACACTCCTTAACTTAGTTCTTTGATCCTTTATTTCCTTGGCGCTTGTCCAATTTCACTTGCTCATAGGGTGCGGTGTCCACAGGCCTCTCACCCAGGACTTCAGACCAGAGCTCCTAGTGTGAAAGGGCTGTGCTGACAGCTCTGCTCTGGGTGGGGTACAGAAGCTGCACACAACACTCCAAAATTTCCCCTATTTTGTTATTATGGGGAAAGCGTGTCAGAGTCCAGAGGAAATAACAATAGGTATTATATGACAAGGGACTTGACAAGATGGCTCGTGTGCCTCCTTTAAAATCGAACCATCGGAAGAGTTCATTGGACAAAGTTGTAGAAGGCCTGTTTTTCTGAACTTGACACGATGACCTTATTCACCAGGGGTATGTGTCATCCCCAGAATGCTTATAAATGCATGTTATTACACTCTGATGATTAGATCAAGTTATGCATGTATACTTTTGTCTTTAGCTCAAAAATAATAAAAAGGTCACTCATTTTAGAAGGACATTTTGGAAGCTCCATTGTAACTCACTATTTTCTTTGCAATTCCTGCCTAATGCAGTGACATTTTATTTTAACATGTGTCTTTTAAGTATATGTCTGAAAATCATAAGCATGCATGGCACTAGCCTCTGGATAAATTTACATGAATAAAATGGTAATATGACTATATGTGGCCTTCAGTCAGTAGCACTAATGAATGATGTTTATAAATGAGAACTAATATTTTTAAGCACCAAGCCATAGGGAACAGCAGCCCAAAGAAAGCCAAACTGTAAGTCATGACAGAAACAGAAGCATTCTGGGAAATATCACTTCGGCATTAACTTGTGGGAATAATTGCAAATGTTTTTGCTTAAATTTGAAAGGGTTCAGGAAGAGTTTTCTTTTTTAAGTTAGTAGTTTTTGCAATAAAAAATATATTTAGGGCTTCCCTGGTGGCGCAGTGGTTGAGAGTCCGCCTGCCAATGCAGGGGACACGGGTTCGTGCACCGGTCCAGGAAGATCCCACATGCCACGGAGCAGCTGGGCCCGTGAGCCATGGCTGCTGAGCCTGAGCGTCCAGAGCCTGTGCTCCGCAACGGGAGAGGCCACAGCAGTGAGAGGCCCGTGTACCGCAAAAAACAAAACAAAACAAACAAACAAACAAATATTTAATTTTAAATAACATTTTAACAAGAATCTTGACAACCTGGTTAAATATCAAAGAATTAAACTAGATATATACTAAATATTAGCAAAAGTAAACCTTATTTAAAGAGCTGATTTCAAAGACTTCCATTTTCAAGCTGATTCTTCTTTCATTATTTAAAATTAGTAGAGAGACCAGAAACTGATTCTGGCTCACGTACTTTTCTCATTTAATTAGCAAGTATTTACCAAGTAGTTTCTATGTACTTGGCACTGTTCTGGAGATTTTATGATGGTAGAATTTCAAGGAGCAAATTGCTTTTCTTGGTGTGCCTGCATTGCCTGAAAATGGAATTGTTAGGACAAACCTCTTAAGATGCCAACAGCTTTTCCTACGTTTTTAGGAAAGATTACCAAGACCTCCCATGTTGGAACTACCTTTCATCTTACACAAATTCAGTAGGACACATGGCTGTTTCAGGTTTCTATCTTGGTGGTAGACATGTTTCCAGGGGAGCCCAGTTACATGAGTGAATACAATAAAGGAGGCTTTGATATCCAGTGGCCTTTCTACTAATATGCTTTTACACATATAGCTCAAGTTATGCCCCAGTTAGTCCCACTTTCCCTACCTTCGTAATCGAGGGCTGAAGACAATGGGAAGAATATGTCCTCTGTAGAGAGTATACTTGCGTTTTGTGAAGCCAACGAGATTGATGTGATTTTTGTATTTTTTTTCTTTTTTTATAATAAAGTTGTAAATATGCAACTTCCTATTCCAATTTTCTGTTAGAACAAATTTGGAATTTCAAGGTTGCTTGCTCTAGGGCGTTGTAAGTCAGAGTAACTGAGAATAATCATGTTTGCTAGTTTATTTTTTTATTGAAGTATAGTTGATTTACAATATTGTGTTAGTTTCAAGTGTACAGCAAAGTGCTGTAGTTATTTTTTTCAGATTATATTGCATTGTAGGTTATCACAAGATACTGAATGTAATTCCCTGTGCTATGAATTCTTGTTGCTTATCTATTTGATGTATAGTAGTTTGTATCTGTTAATCCCATACTCCTAATTTGTAACCATAAATTTGTTTTGGTAACAATGTTATGTTTACTCCCTTCGGTAACCATGAATTTGTTTTCTATGTCTGTGAGTCTGTGGGACTGTCATTTGAAGAGCATAGAAACGTTAGAAACGTTAACAGAATCATCCTATCGTGTTCTTAAAAAAGAAACAACTAATGCATTACTGATTTATGTACCCAATAATAATATCAAGGTTCTGATGGATTCCAGAATTTTCACTTTATTTGGAATCATGTCCAGTGCTAGGTACACAGAATTAGTTCTGTGCAGGCATTATTCTAAGAGCTTTTAATTTATTATCTCCTTTTATCCTCACAATAGCACTATAAGGTTGGTATTATATTTTCCAGAAAAGGAAACTAAGGCAATGGAGTATTAAGTGATCTGCCCAATGTCACACATCAGTAAGTGATTGAACCAAGATTTAAACAAAGCTTTTGCGCAAAATGGAAACTTAACCTTTTTTAAAATTCATTCAGAGCAGCATTTGCCATTGGCAGATAAGGTTTCCCTTCATGAAAGAAAAACCAGAGTTTACGTGCAGTCTGTACATTCTGCCATACACTAAAAAGCAGAGGATGCATGGATATTGGAAGGGACTCGTTAATCAAACAGATGTGGTTTCAATAATTAAGAAATCTCTTCGTTAAGCACTGGCAGTAAGTCATTGCAATATCTTCTCCAGCCTTTTGGCTATGATCAAGTGTAGAATATCTTCTCATTAGGATAATGGGGTTCAATAAAAGAGTGTTCCATCATTCCCCATAAGAGAACAGAGTGGAACATTTTACTAATGATAATCATTTAGTGATTCATTTTATCTTTTTCAGATCTTGTTAATTCATTATTGTACAAGGTTAATTCTTCATGCATTTAGATTTTGATCTTGACAAAATGCACTGGTCATAAAAGTTAACTTTTCAAGAGAAATTAGGATAGTTGAAATTAATGTTGGGGACATAATGAGTAGAAATAAGAAAAGTGTGGTTTTTTTGTGTGTTTTTTTTAAATTTGCTAGCCCAGAGAGCTATTAATTAAAGCATGATCTATATATTTTAAATGAAGTTGTTGGGAATTTTTTTTTTTTTTGCGGTACTCCGGCCTCTCACTGCTGTGGCCTCTCCCTTAGCAGAGCACAGGCTCCGGACGCGCAGGCTCAGCGGCCATGGCTCACGGGCCCAGCTGCTCCGCGGCATGTGGGATCCTCCCGGACCGGGGCACGAACCCGTGTCCCCTGCATCGGCAGATGGACTCTCAACCACTGCGCCACCAGGGAAGCCCTATTGGGAAATTTTTGATGTATATTATTTTTTCTAATGATTTTTATGGCAAACATGATCAGAAGCAAATTAGAAATATCTGAGTTTTACATGTATTCAGCAGTAATATAATCTATTACTGAGCTCACTCCTTTGTATCACATGATTATCTCTGTAATAAAAAGCCATTAATAAGTATATTATATAAATATATATAATAAAAGCCATTATAAGTATAGTAGATCCATCAGAAAATTGCAAAATATAGAAATGAGGCTCCCCTTTTGAATTTTTGCATGTAATATTACCAACCAAAGTTAACAATAATTAATAACTTCGTATATGTCTTTTCATTACTTTTCCCCTATGACAATATTTATTTTATAAAATTTTACCCACTGGTAATTATAGTTAACTCACAATCTTCTATCCTGGTTATTTCAACTGACCGTTAGATCAACGGACTTTCCAGTCATATTCTTTATAATTTTAATGGCTCTAATATTTCATTAAGAAAATGAAATTATGTAATTTAGCTATATGCTTGTACTTGATAATTGTACCATTTCAAATATTTTTGCTATTATAAATAACCGTGCAACAAAAGGCTTTTGATATGATCTCTTTCCCCATATTTAGGATTTTATTTCTGTAGAAAATAATCCCCAGAAATGGATTTATTGAATCAAACAGTATGAATATGTCTGAAGCTCCTGATATAGAGGTTCTGAATGCTTAGGGAGCATGGTTGATCCATCTGTGTAGCCTTGGCAGCTGGCATGGCACCTAATGTGCTCATTACTTACATTTTAAAGGTGTTAAAACTTTTTGAAATGGCATATATATGTGGCTGTTTTATCTGCATGGCTGTCGAATAATAGTCCTCTGTACTTGAATAGATTTTTATAGTTTTCACTGAACTTTCACCCATATTATCTGATTTGAAGTCTATGACATACTTGCAAGAAACACAAGGAAGAGAGTTTGATCATCACTTTTCAGAGGAAAAAAGTGAGCCTCAGAAAGGACATTGGCTAGAATTTAGTCTTCCTACTTGGACCAGTAGTAGTTTCCTTATATTCGATCTCTATGTGTATTTATCCTTTTGAGAAAGGATTTGAAATATGTTGATTGTCATTGTCTTTTCCGTGAATAATTGTTTTTATTCTTTGGGGGGAAAATCCTATGCTCATTGGAAGTATTTTTGTCTTTTTTTTTATAATGCAAAGTGCATATCACTCTTTACCACCATGAAAGTTTTCCAAGTGCATTGCAAAAATAATATTAGCATTCTTTAAAGACTTGGTTTATATTTTAAAACAGAAATGAAAAGCAAAGAGCAAAATAATCCATTGAAATTTGTGTTAATATAAGTTGGGGGAATTTTTCTTCCTTTTCTTTTTTTTTTTTGAAGTGAGCTATATGAGGCCAGCACTACAAAGTGATTCCCATGAATGTAGATTCTTAGAAAGTTGCCCTGGAAAGTTCTTACATAATGGTTTAAAATAAATGTGAACTGTTTTCTAGCTTTATAAATATAGGGATTTTGATTTAAATTTGATGGAACTGTTTATGTTTTCAAATTTAAATATATATTTGATAATATCCATCCAATATAAATGAGCATTCAATGGCACAGTGGGTGAAACTGTCTGCGATCGAGCTGAAATAACACAACATACAAAAAACATAGACGTTTTCTTTCTTTTTTTTTCTTTTATTCTTTTTTAATAAAATTTTATTTTATTGGAGTATAGTTGATTTACAATGTTGTGTTAGTCAGTTATACATATACATATATCCACTCTTTTTTTAAGATTCTTTTTCTATATAGGCCATAACAGAGTAATGCGTAGAGTTGCCTGTGCTATACAGCAGGTTCTTATTAGTTATCTATTTCATATATAGTAGTGTGTATATGTCAATCCCAATCTCCCGATTTATCCCTCCCTAGCCTTACCCGCTAGTAACCATAAGCTTGTTTTCTACATCTGTGACTCTACTTCTGTTCTGTAAATAAAGCAGAATTTTATTCTGTTTTATTTCTTTCCTTCTGTTTTCTTCCTTTTTCTTTTTCTATTTTTCTTAACCATATAAATTACCATTCTGATTTCGGATGTGAGATTATTGAAACCCAGAGAGAAAAGTTGCTTGTTCAAGTATATACAACTTTTAGGTATAATTGCTGGAATTTCAAACCCAATTTTGTTCACCTCAAACCGTAGTTCCTCTTACTAAACAAAAAGGCAATAAAAGGATGATGATAGGAAAAGGTGAAAGTTCAATTATTATGATTATACCAAGGTATGATTTTTTATATCCTGTGTCACCTGTCACCAGTTTAGACTGCAAAATTTGCTAAGAATTTTAACTCGATATAATTAAAACATTTAGAATACAATGGAAACATTTTTAATGGAACTGTTTGACAGTGACTCATGTAAAAGAGTAAACTTTTTGATTAAACGGAGGTTAAATGGCTATCTATTAAGAAGATTGGCAAATTTCTGAATAGAAATAGGCGGGAGGTGAACTAGACAATTTCTAAGATATAAACAGTTTGTGACTCAGCTGTTTCTTAAATATTAATAGATCGACCTCTGGCTTGTGGTCTTTATACTTTATGCTCAGCAAGCCTACAGTTCAGCCATTTGACTACAAATCACCTGTAGTTTGTTTCAAAGCTGTTGAATCTCCTTTAATTTTTAAGATGTTCTCCTGCTAAAGATAAAATGTAGTGAGGGCATATGATATATCGGTATTGTGAGAGATTTCTTTCCCTCTCTACTCAATATCTACCTATCTAAAATATATACATTTACAGGTACGTGCTATTTATAGATACATATATACACATATGTATGCTTTATATATACATATATATCTCTACAGATACACACGTGTGTGTGCTTATGTGATTAAAATAGAATATATTCTCAAAAAAGAAATTATGGGGCTTCCCTGGTGGCGCAATGGTTGAGAGTCCGCCTGCCGATGCAGGGGACGCGGGTTCGTGCCCCGGTCCGGGAGGATCCCGCGTGCCGCGGAGCGGCTGGGCCCGTGAGCCATGGCCGATAAGCCTGCGCCTCCGGAGCCTGTGCTCCTCAATGGGAGGGGCCGCGGCGGTGAGAGGCCCGCGTACCACAAAAAAAAAAAAAAAAAAAAAAAAGAAATTATGAAAGTTTCTAATTATGTCTAGTATTTTTCTACAATTTTCCAGTGCACATATTGGTACATTCTTTTTAAGTCAAATCAGAATTCAGGGACAAAAAAATAGACAAGAGGAAGTCTCCTTATATATCATCTGTGGTACCATTCATTTTAAAAGCATGTTATTGCTCTTTCATGTTATGGTATATTTTTTTAAATTCCATGTAATTTAAAATACCATAGGAATGGCTTTCAACATTCTAGACTCAATTGTATAAAATTGAGACCAAAAAAGAAAAGTCAAAGTACATAGAAATCATGTTGAATTTCATCTCTTGTACATTATTAAAGCAACATAGATTCCTTAGAGAATATACAAGCAGAAATTGATTTCTTTTTATATGATCTTGGCAAATATTGTCTTAATACTCAGACCAGTTTCACCCATGTTTATCATTGAAAGTTTCCATCTTACGCACATTTATTTGCCAGCTCTCCTTTCTCAGCCATCACTCTACCATCTGGTGTTGCTTTTAGACTTATCTATAATACTAAGCGGTGGTAGAAGGGGTGAGTAAGATATAGGGTGAAATTCCATGGAGATCCAGATGTTTGGAATCGTTATGAAAATTCAGTCTACAAAATCTTTTTAAAATATATAAGCTTAATAATTTATTTTTAGGTTGTTATGTGAGAAAATATCAGCTGTGACTACATTTATTCCTTTTTCTGTGGACACATAGATAAATTATTTACAGGCGGATCTAGTCCAAGACAAACTGGTGGTGTAGTAACTGGCTCCCCTGCTTCCAGCCAAGACCTAAATTTTATTGTCCCTGCAGTTTAATATCTCATAGTTTCATGTTTTTCTTTTGTTTCTTTCATCCCAACCACCCATGAAAGCTTGTATTCAAAGCCTTCTTTCTCAGAACCTGATAGCACCTTCCAATGGTATTTCTCCTAGAAACATTTTATTTTAGTAGGAATCAAATTCTTAAGGAAAATGGATAAAACCCTGGGACAAACAGATGTGTTAACGTGGAGAGTTAAGCCTGCAATAAACAATAAAAGGAGCAAGGTTAAAACATGTTTCCCCTTCCAGGAGAAAATAGGATGTCAATTAAATAATACCTTTTGATTTATCCTTCATTGCAATTTTTGCTGTCCTTGGAAATAGGAATAAAAATGCACATCAGCTGACTACCATTTGTCTTGCACACACCCTATCATGGCTTTTATCTGAGAAAGAAAATTAAATGATGCAGGTTGTTAGTTGTTTTTTTTTTTTTTTTTTTTTTTTTTTTTTTGATTTCCCCTCC
>NW_020173042.1:920880-982994 GCF_003031525.2 Neophocaena asiaeorientalis asiaeorientalis
AGAAAGAAAAATTAATTAGGGCGGTTTTTTTTTTTTTTTTTTTTTTTTTTTTTTTTTTTTTTACTGAATCTCCCTGACCACAATAGTTATGCTGACCTTGACCAAATTATCTCCATGTACTAGTTCTATTGCTGTGCCATAGAGCCAAACAGTATTTCTGCAGGTCTTTTTTAGAATTCTTGGGCAAAATGTGTAGCAGATGTAGGCAGGGGTTAGGAAAGAGATGCTATTTATTCTGCTCCTGTAGTTTTGGATGGAAAATACTTTTTAGGTGATCTGTTTCTAAGAAGTGCAATTTTTGGGAAACCACACATCATATTCTCAAAATTATTTTCCTTTTTCTCCCTCAAAATTTATTCTAATCATCTCAAAGTAAAGGATTATTCTCAAAAACAACAGCAAAAGATGCTGCAGCTCACATTAAATTTGCTTCTACTCCAGGAGAAAACTACTTCCAATTTCACAAAGATAGTCTTTCCTCCATTATATCTGGATTATATAACCCAATTTATAGAAAGAAAAAACCCCAGAATACGATCTCCTGGAGTATTTTGGGGGGGGCATTCCCCTGCAATGGGATTGGACTCAGCAGTTCTAGGGTTTGTGCTAGTTGGAGATGTAACTGGAGTTTGTGCCTGTAAACCCCACAAACTTTCCATCCTAAGAGATAGGAATAAACAGACATGTTTAGTCATCCAACAAACATGTGTGTAGCATTGGTGTTGTGTTGGGGACGCTGCTAGGCGTGAAAATTCAGAGATGAATCAGACACAGTAGAGAATGTCTGCAATCGACATGATATTATATCCTGAACAAGGACAGACTGTAAATGCATGCTTGAATATGTGTGCTCTTTTAAATCCAGGAAAAATATTTTCCACATGACCCATGGTGGTACCAAAAAAAAGAATTGTTATTGGTGTACAGTGGCATTTGTAGATATTAGAAAACTCAAATGAAGAAGGGAACATTGCTCTGCCACGAATGCACGATGTTCATACTTCTCTTCGGAAATTGCTGTGTCACCTCCAGGGTAACTTGCGAGTGCATTTTCATATGATGTTTCAAATAACACCCACCAATGAGTGGAGCTTAGAAAAATGTATAAACGTGCATATTCTTCTGTTCTGAACAATAAGAAATATGGAATGTCAGGTGATGAGCTAACAGCAAACACAAAATTCGAATCTTTTTAGGTTAACTTGTGACGTAGTCAGAAAACGTATCATGGAAGTGTAACTGTGCAGAGTGCATCTGGAAACTGGTTTATTGAAGCATTCCGATAACGCAGTGCTATTTATAGGAGGCTCTGTTATAGATATTCCTGCAGTTATTACAGAAGGAATTCTTGTCCTATGGGGTCTCCAATTCAGACAGGCTGCCTTGGTTTCATAACACAGGTTTATTTGCCATATGGTGGTGGATTTCTTTAAAGAGAATATACTTAGTAAAGATCTAAAAATGATTATGAGTATGAATAGAAAGTGGGCAGCTAGCTGAAGGAATTCTCTAGATGTCTCTAGTTGACATGCATTTTTTTTCCCAAATTAAACATCAGTTTGAAATTCTAGAGTCTAAGTGGATTTTCTATGAAAAAAATAGGTGAAAGGAATATTGTGGTCTACTCCATTGTTTACACAAAGGCAGGCAAGAGATAATGCAATATTTTCAACTACCTACACAAACTAATTGTATATGTTTATATACCTAATAATGTCTCATGTTTTAATTAAGATAAATTCATCATGAGAAATATGAAAAATATCAAATAGTCAACTCCAGTGTTGTTTATTCAATTATATAAGTGAAAGAAACTAATATTCCTATGTGAGTTTAAAGTTTAAAAAGCATTTTCTTTTATATAATTTTGTGGAACTCTCCACTAATATAGTGATATGCTTGGTGACGTTATCTTCTAGACAAAATTAGTTGTTCTACCCCTATACACCCGTGTCACTTTCTTGTGACATTTATATCTCTATTAACAGCACTGAATACTGAATACTGTATGGTACTGTATGGTATGTTCATGTTCTATCCTTTTCTGAGCTCTAAAATCCCATCCAGCAAGAGATGTTTATTATCTGCATCACTCCCCCCTTCCCAAACTTCATCTGTAAATATAGGCTGCCTACTGATGCTTAACTTTATTAATTTTGATTTAACTGCTATCTTACCTAAGCTAAAAGTGAGGCTCTAAGACATTAAGAGATGCAGCCGGGAACACATAATATTGAGAGGTAAACCAGGATGCAGTTCTAGGCATCCTTACTCTAAATCCCCAGCCTGTGCTTTTACTCTCCATCTTTCCCTATCCTTAGCCTATTTGAAATTATAGAGCTATAATATAAGGAATATTATAATAATGGATATAGAAGTATTTAAAAATAGCACTAAACTTTTGTGTAATATATAAATTTGTTTATATGGCGATTTTAAATAATCTTTATAAAACAAATGTTTAGTACTATCAAAAATATTAATTTTACAGGACTGCTCCCTAAATATAGATCCAGGTTCTGACTTCTAGTTATTTCTAATCCACCCCGCCATTCATCTACTTTCCATTTTAGAGTGTGATTGAATAAAGTCATCATAAAGCAAAATTCCTTTCAACTGTGATGATAAAACAGGACCAGCCACTTGTGCTAGGAAAGCAGGAGGAAATGAATGTCAATTCTTGAAAATCTGGGGATGTTCAAATGAGCAGAGTTGGAGGCATATCTCAGGCTTTATTGACAAAGGAATGCAGTGTCATTATCCATTACTTACAGTGGCTCATTTAGATCACAATACGTGCTTCCAGCGCAGAGACAGAAATACGGTGCAAAAGAATTTTCTTTCAGTGCTTTGCTATCAATTCATGCCAGCATTAAGAGATCTATATTGTAATTTTCTTGAAATACTTTGACTTTCTTTGTGTAAACAAGAAATGATTAAGCAAGCACCTTTTGGATAGTAAGGAACAGGGTAGCTTTTTAAAATTTTGTACTCTCATGAGCATTTTATGACATTAGAGAATCCGGGAATGTCAACCATGAAAGGGACCCTGAGGATTTTATGTCCCATACGCCTTCTTTGTAGATGGAGAAACTGAGATTCACTGTGAATATGGGATTTGCTCAAGATAGTTGGAGGTTGAATAGAAATTAGAACTCAGTTTTTCTAAATTCAGGTTTGGAGGCCAACTTGTGTAAAAATGTAGGTGTGTTGGGAAAACAGTGTGATGGTTTCCATGAGACTGCAGCCATCTCTCCCTTGTGATGGTCATGAATATATATGTCTCATTTATTTTTTCACTACTGTGGCTCTGCGTCTTATTTCAAAATGTAAAATCAGCAACTTTCGTCATCTCTCAGTAGCTGCGTGAACTTTACAGAATTCTGTGAATTGGGTTGTCTCCATTTCCTATTTATTTCTGATTGCATTGTTTTCTCAAGATGCATTTTTTTTTTTTCATCTGGAATTCATTCTCTGGGAACCTCCCTCTCTAAAAAAGCTTAAAAACCAAGCAGTGTTTATTTTTTGGTAATTTTCCCTGTACTTTTACTCTGTAATTTCTCTATTTAGAAACCTTTGATTGTTCCCAATTCCCTTCTGCAGCAGATTGAAAATTATCTGCTTAGTTTTCAAGGCTCGGTACACTACTTACTTTCAATCCCTGTTCTTTACCATTTCCCCAAATGTACTTGGCATATTAATCAAACTTAATTTTGGAACCTCTAATTAGTCTCATTTCTGGGCCTTTGCTTGCCTGTGGTTTCTCTTTCTTCCTCCCTGTGGAAAGTGTAAGATTTCCTTTTAACTATTAAAAATTCCTAAGGTTGTAGGGCTTCTTTTCTCATGCCCAGCAGTTTGTGTAAAGAACCACAGAGATGGAAGAGCTTCTCCCAGGGCTGGGTCTCAGCAGCCCAGCTGGATTCTGGTCCTTATTTGCCTATAGCTGGCAATCTTTTTGATTTTTCCTTCCTGATCTGAATTTTCTGGGCTTGACTTCATCCTGTCCTTGCCTATGTAAGACCAGAGTCATGCTTCAGACCCTGTCTGCTTGTCTCAAAAACCTCCTACTGGTGGCACTCCTAGTGAAATAGCACCATCCATTGCCATTCATGGCTGGGAATGGTGGCAAAAATGATCCAGTCAGTCTCCTTTTCTGACTTCCGTTCCATCTACATGTGTGTATTTGAAAATAATTCTTTTGTTTCTGTTTTCTTTTCATTTGGTATGGGTTTTGCCTTTTATAGAAGCCTTCTGAAAAAACAGTTTTGTTTAGAATTTAAACATTGTCAAAAAATATATATCGAGGCAAGTGACTTTCTTTGGAATAGAGTACATTCCTGGATATCAATACAGCATGTTTTTCCTTTTAGATTTGTCCCAAGTTGCCAGGACATTTACTTAGTGGTGGCATACAGAACTCTTATACAAGGGGCCTAGTTCTGAGAGGAAGAGTCAGCAGTGACATTAAAAGGATTTCTTCCTCAACTAGGGAAATTTGCACGTGCTTAAAGCCAAAGACATTAGAAAGGACAAGATAAAAAACAATGTCATAAGAAGAAAAAAAGGTGAGAGAAAAGTCCATCAGAAGTTGGAATGGACAGGCATTAGTGCACAACTGTTTACCGTTATGAAGAAAGGTACCAAGTTAGCAGAACACCAGTTAAGGGAACTGTACCTGCTGGAGAAATCTTATTCAACAGCAAAGTATTTTGGTGAAGGAGACAAAGTTTTGCAATTTAATATGTAGATATAAAATGAAGCACTGGATAGTTTTGTCTTAAAGAAGGCCAGTGAGAATCTGAAGGGTCTTAGGGAGGTTTTATAGGTGCTGTATTCTTGGCTTTCTCTTTCCTAGTTAAGTAAACTTTATTGTTTCAACAAATGAATTACAGAACCTATGACCAATAATTTTAGTTAATAGCCTAACTTTTAACTAAAGTAAAGGTATAATCTCAGCATATGCTCTTAAATGACTCAACTTCTTGTTTCAATAAAGAATTCAGGCAAATGAATCCAATAGCATATTTTATAGTCTTTACTTGGTGAAAGACTTACACTACTGTCACGCACATAAGAAATCTCAGTAATTTTTGCCTCTCTTTTCTCTATTACTTCACACATCCTGTAAAACCAGCTTCAGTCACCTTCCGAAATATCTTTTGCATTTTTCCCCTCGTATAAGCCCACTGCCACTCGCTTCTGTTCACCTTCGTGCAACTTCTAATTTACAATGTAATATTCTGATTGTTTCCAGAACATACCTCCAAGTCTCCTTCACCCCGCTGCCAAAGTTTTCTTTCTTTTAAAATATAGATATGATTGGATCATATCCCTACCCTATTAAGCAAAACATTTAAGTGGTTTCTCAAGGCCCACAGAATATAACCCACATTTATAGCATGGAATTCACTAGCCTGTGAAGTCTTGGATAAAAGATACCTAGATTTAGGGCTTCCCTGGTGGCGCAGTGGTTGAGAGTCCGCCTGCTGATGCAGGGGACACGGGTTCGTGCCCCGGTCCGGGAAGATCCCACATGCCGCAGAGCGGCTGGGCCCGTGAGCCATGGCCACTGAGCCTGCGCGTCCGGAGCCTGTGCTCCACAACGGGAGAGGCCACAGCATTGAGAGGCCCGCGTACCGCAAAAAAAAAAAAAAAAAAGGAAATGCACAGATGAATACATGAGTCCTATTCATCATAGTTGCTACAAAGGAAAGGAAGTAGGTTCTCTGAGAAAGAAAGGAGACAGACTAAATGTAGCTTAACGTATGGTAGAGTTGGAGAAGGTCTCTTCTCCTGTCATTTAAGATGTGATAAGTTATCCAAGAGAAAATTGGGAAAAGAGCGTGTCAGGCAGCTGTAATAAGTTGTTGAGGTTCTTTTATTTGTTTGTTTTGTTTTGTTTAAGATTCTGTTAGCTTGTGTCTCTTTCCTCCTTAAAGACAGTAGGCAGTCCTATACTTATGCCTTTTTGTGATACTGATTCCATTGCCTGGAATGTTCTTGTCTTTCATTTTCTATCTAATGAATTTTTTCTTATCCTCCCATGTTTTCGTTAAATATGAAAACATCAAACCGTCCTTACCCCTGACAAAAACCTGTACATGGATGTTTATAACAGCGTTTTTCATATTGCTAAAACTTGTAAACAATCAAGGTATCCTTCAGTAGGTAAATGGATAAAGAAACTGTGATACTTCCAGACAATGAAATATTCTTTAGCACTAAAAAGAAATGAGCTATTAAGCCATGAAAAGACATGGAGGAGAGTTAAACCTGTACTACCAAGTGAAAGAAGCCAACCTGAAAAGGCTACATGCCCTGTGATTCCAACTATATGACATTCTGGAAAAGGCAAAACGATAGAGACAGTAAAAAAAAAATCGGAGTTTGGGGGAGATGAATAGATGTAGCAAAGGGTATTTTTAGGGCAGTGAAATTATTCTGTGACACTACAATGACGCACGGATGTCATCATAATTTGTTCAAGCCCCCATTAAATGTGTGACATGAAGAGTGAATCCTAAAATAAGCTATGGATTTGGGGAGATTATAACGTGTCGATGTAGGTTCATCATTGGTAACAAATATAACGTTCTTGTGAGTGATGTTGATAATTGTGTTGGAATGCGGGTGTATGGGAAATCTCTGTACTGCCCTCCAGTTTCGTTGTAAACATAAAACTGCTGTAAAAACTGGTCTTATAAAAAACGCAGAGTGTTGGCTGAGCCGGTCTCCCGTGTCTGACGCCTCCACGAGCTCCATCTCTGTGGTGATGACGGTGAAAACCAAGGCTGCTGGGGACACCCTCACTTACTCCAGGATGAGGGGCATGGTAGCAATTCTCATCGCTTTCATGAAACAGAGAAGGATGGGCCCGAACAACTTTATTCAGAAGATTGCCAATAACTCCTATGCATGCGAACACCCTGAAGTTCAGTCCGTTTTGAAAATCTCCCAACCTCAGGAGCCTGAGCTCATGAATGCCAACCCTTCTCCTCCACCAAGAAAGCGGTCCTGAAAAAGAAGGAGGAAAAGCATAGTATGTCAGAGCGGAATGTTCTCCTGAAGAACGTGAAACACCCTTTCCTGGTGGGCCTCCACTTCTCTTTCCAGACGGCTGACAAGCTGTACTTTGTCCTAGACTGCATTAACGGTGGAGAGTCGTTCTACCATCTCCAGAGGGAGCGGTGCTTCCTGGAGCCACAGGCTCGGAGCTATGCTGCTGAAAGAGCCAGTGCCTTGGGTTACCTGCACTCTCTGAACATCGTTTATAGAGACCTAAAGCCAGAGAGTATTTTGCTGGTTTCACAGGGACGCATTGTCCTTACTGACTTTGGACTCTGCAAGGAGAACACTGAACATAATGGCACGACGTCCACCTTCTGCGGCACACCCGAGTATCCTGCACCTGAGGTGCTTCATAAGCAGCCTTGTGATAGGACCACGGACCGGTGGTGTCTGGGGGCCGTCTTATATGAGATGCTGTATGGCCTGTCTCCCTTTTATAGCCAAAACACAGCTGAGATGTACGACAGCATTCTGAACAAACCCCTCCAGTTGAAGCCAGATATTACAAATTCTGCAAGACACGTCCTGGAGGGCCTCCTGCAGAAGGACAGGGCAAAGAGGCTTGGTGCCAAGGTTGACTTTATGGAGATTAAGAATCACGTCTTCTTCTCCCTAATTAACTGGGATGATCTCATTAATAAGAAGATTAACCCAAATGTGAGTGGACCCAGCGACCTGGGGCACTTTGATCCCGAGTTTACCGAAGAGCCGGTCCCCAACTCCATCGGTCGGTCGCCCGACAGCATCCTCCTCCCAGCCAGCGTCAAGGAAGCGGCCGAGGCCTTCCTGGGCTTTTCCTACGCACCTCCCGTGGACTCTTTCCTCTGAATGGTCTTAGGGTTGGTTGCGAAGCATTTTACGGGCGTTTTTGAAATGTTTTAGTTAGCCTTTGGGCAGAGCTGCCAGCTGACAGGACATCTGAAAAGAGAATTTGCTTTTTGGAATTTGGAAGCTTGCAATCTTGGCAATCTTATTGCACACTGTTTGCTGGAAGCTTTTTGAAGAGCACCTCCTCCTCAGTGAGCTCGGGAGGTTTTCCTTATTCTTCCTTCCAATGTGGTGCTATCTCTGAAATGAGCGGTAGAGGGCCGCCCCAGGCAGATGGAGTGGTCTCATTCGAAGGAGGACGCTGTTCGGAGAAGGAGCTTCTGAACGTCTGTCCGGGCCGTGATAATGAATCTTATGAAACGTGCCTTTTCTGATGAGATCGTGTTAGCTCCAAAGTTCTTCCTGTTGCCCAGTGTTTCCGTTCTGTTTTTCCTTGTGGACTTCCTGTGTGATCGGCCGTATGAGTGTGGTATGCTTGCTCACAGAAGGACTCAGTTATAAGCATCAATGTGACACTTGCAGGACACTACAACGTGGGACATTGTTTGTTTCTTCCATATTTGGAAGATAAATTTATGTGTAGGCTGTTTTTTTTTGTAAGATATAGTTAATAACTAAAATTTATCGAAAATGGTCTTGCAATGACTTGTATCCAGATGCTTAAAGAAGCATTGTTGCTACAAATATTTCCATTTTTAGAAAAGGTTTTTATGGACCAATGCCCCACTTGTCAGTCAGAGCCTGGTGTTTACATTGTTTAAAATATCACCTGTAAAATGGGCATTATTTATGTTTTTGTTTCTTTTTTGCATTCCTGATAAGTATATGTATTGTATAAAGAAAGTCTGTACGTTGGGTTATAACACTAGTATATTTAAACCTACAGGCTTATTTGTAATGTAAACCACCATTTTAATGTACTGTAATTAACATGGTTATAATAATGTACAATTCTTTCCCCCCTCCCTACCACACACCTTTTTGTGTGTGTGATAAACCAACTTTGGTTTGCAATAAAACCTTGAAAAATATTTGCAGAAAAAAAAATACATTAGGATTTATATACACTACCAAATGTAAAATAGATAGCTAGTGGGAAGCAGCCGCCTAGCACAGGGAAATCAGCTGGGTGCTTTGTGACCACCTAGAGGGGTGGGATAGGAAGGGTGGGAGGGAGGGAGGCACAGAGGGAGGAGATATGGGGATATATGTATATATATATATATATCTGATTCACATTGTTATACAGCAGAAACTAACACCATTGTAAAGCAGTTATATTCCATTAAAGATGTTCAAAATAATACATTAAACTTTCACTTCCTTTATATTAAATTTGGTAAAATATCACATTTTCTGCTCTAAGGACTTAAGACCTTCGAAGGTTGCTAAAACCCAACTCCTTCCAATCCCCTCCAAGGACCTACAGGCCCAGCCTGTCCCTCACTCCCCATCGTCTGTCTGGTCTGTTTCCTTTTTGTTTACCCCACGCTTCTGCTCCTTCCACACTGGCCTTCGTGTCCATCCTGCTCCTGGTCTTTCTTACTTTTATTTCTCGCCCTGAAACCACCATTCCACAGATATTAGGAAACCTGATGGCTTGTTCCCTCTTTTCCATGAAATCTGTGCCCCAAAATGATCTTATCAATGAGGGCTTCTCAGATGCCTCATTGAAAGGACATTCACTCACCCCCCACCAACCCCCAGTAGGTACCCTCACGTTCTTTCCCTGCTCTATTTTCCCCCATAGTAATTATCACCATCTGATACACTGTGTATTTTTTAAATGTGTTATTTATTATAATAGAAAACTCTGTGTTGTTCCCGGCTGCATACCTACTGTGGGCACTTTATAAATAATTGTTGAATGAATAAATGAATGCATATCATCTTAAATTCATAATCACTGAGCAGTTATCCTTAATACTATTTTTCATATCTTATTATAAAATCAATACATGTTATTTGAAGAACATTTCAAAAAAAGTAGGAAACAGGAAAATAAAAGTCGCAATTATCATCATAAATGTGACATTATGGTTAACATTTTGGTTTACGTATTCGTTCAGCCATTTTCTGGTCTATAAATATAAACTTGATAAAATAGGGAGTATAGCATGAGCACTGTTTCGTGGCCCTTTTTTCTTTATCTGAACATACTGTAAATATTTGTTAATTAATTAAACATTCCTCAACAGCTTCACTTTATTGACTGTCTAATGGTCCACTGTCCACTTTGTACCAAATCAAGTGCATGATCCAATCTGACGTGACCTGAGTCAGGAACACCAGAGGATGTTTATCTATAGCTCTTCAGTTAATTATTTAAAAGTGGAAGTGGGTTAAGTAGACTAGGAAATAGACTTGGTTGTCAATAAGTACATTGCATCTTATTTGTGAATACTGTCTTTGAATTAACCAGTAAATGAAACTAGAGGGTCAAAAACCGAGACGTTTACCAGTGAACCAACAAATTGCAATACAGAATAACCTCATCTGTAGGAAGATTGCCCTTGACAGCTAGAGTCCTCAAGTTCATTTAGGCATACTGCAGTTGACCTTGACACTCTTCAAATTATTGCTTTATTAAAAGTGCTAGGTAGCTCTGCCTCCTTACAAGACTAGAAGTTAAGTTAAAAAAAAAAAAAAAGGAAAGGGCACTGTTCACCATTATTTTAGAGATTAAAACCTCTGCCTGGCTCCAGGGCAAATAGTTGATGCTATTTTTTTTTTTTTTTTTTTTTGCGGTACGCGGGCCTCTCACTGTTGTGGCCTCTCCCGTTGCGGAGCACAGGCTCCGGACACGCAGGCTCAGCGGCCATGGCTCACGGGCCCAGCCTAACCGCGGCATGTGGGATCTTCCCGGACCGGGGCACGAACCCGTGTACCCTGCATCGGCAGGCGGACTCTCAACCACTGCGCCACCAGGGAAGCCCAGTTGATGCTGTTTCTGAATACCATTGCCTTTTTTTCATGAAGCAATATGAATTAAATTTCACAACCTTTTCTATATTACACAAAGGGTAAAAGTTGATATTATTTTTTTGTGATAGGATTTATTTCTCTGAAATTAGAAGATCGACTTAGAGGAGACAAAAAAAAATTTTTTTTAAGCCCCACAAATCTGTTTTTTTCTAGTATTAACAGTTCAGTAGATAATTTGAAACTGATTAATCTGTTAAACCATATTTCAGAAACATGCTGCAGCTGTTCATTGTCCAGCAGAATCTGAACTACAGGTCTTGAGGAATTCGCCCTTGGACCATGCAGACCAGACAGTTTCCTATTTGATTTATAACCATGATTCTTGCAACGTGACTGATTTTCTACTTATACTACCTTAAATTTTTTCTAATGTAGCTATTGGACTAAAAAAAGGCAGAATGGAAGAAAGTTGATCTGACTTTTTTAGATAATGGCATTGAATCTATTCGTTATCAGATGCTACTGTACTGATTGTGTTCAATATTTTTCAAAGTATATGAAGATCCCTACTGTATGTTCTATTTTCCATACTTTGAGAACGTATTGAAGTCCCCTTCCTTCCAGAAAAATCACCGTATAGCAGGGTGATCAAAGTATAAACACTTATCACAGTAGATTGTCAATGATACAGGATGAAAGTGTTATATTCGAAATACCAAATTCTTATGTTCTTTTGAAAACGAAGAGCTCTCTCAGAAAAGTCAGTAACTTCAACTCTTACAAAATTCATTTGCTGGAGCCAAGTTATTTTAAAAGTTCTAAAGGCATGTACTGATGATATAGAAGAACCCTCAATATAATCCAAGGGTTCAAATGACAGGTCATGTTAAGGTGGTAAAGATCAGAGAGATGCTGTCTCTCACGTGGGTTACAGCCAGGAAGATCTACACGTAACATCATGGGATAAAGTCAACTCTCTCTGCACAAGCACTTTTTAAAATGGAAAAATGCAAAAGTGTCCATTAGATAGATAAAGTGAATACATCTCGACAGCCAAAACTAGGAACGCTTGTGGCTTCCTCACATTTAGGTGGATTTATTACCTCTCATTGTCGGTAATTCATTGATGCAACAGCCTTTTATGGCATTCGTGCTGTATGCCAGGTTCTTAGGCCCTGGGAATACAGGCTCAACAGGACAGACACATGCCCCGTTCCCATCGTCCTTACTACCCAGTCAACAAGTAATAAACACATTTTTAAAGAATAAACAGTCAAGGTAATTTTAGATTGTGATTGGTGCTGTGAACAAAATAAAACAGTGCAATCCATTGAATAGCAAGTAATGTTTGGGGCATATGAAGGTGAAAATTGAGTTGGTGAATTTAGACACTGGCCAGAGAAAGAGAGGATGGTATTTGAGTTGGGGGCAGCCTGGAAAGAAGTCAGCCCTCTTTAGACCTGATGAAGGGAATTCTAGCTGGGAGGCAGGGAAGGGGGAAAGGGCCGTGAGAGGGAGTGTGCTTTCTGTGTCTGAAAAAGAGAAAGGAGAGTGAAATTAAGAGCTTAGTGACCCAGAGGAGAAGAGTGAAATAAAATAACACCAGAGATCACTCAGGGCCAGACCATTGCAGGCTTTGGTGGAGTTGGGATTTCATACTCAATGCGAGGGGAAGCCGTCAGGAGCAATGGCCAGGAATAATCTGATCCCCATTTTTAAAAGATCCATCTGGCGACTGTGAAGAAAATGGATTTTAAAGGGATAAAGTTCGAATCGGGAAATAAGTACCCAATAAATATTTATTACATGAATAAATTGAATAAATTTGATGTACTTTGCTGAATGTCCTACTCATTGGATGTAGTGTAGGCATATCAATTGAGTGGCTGATTCTGTATGGTTTTCTCTGGGAACACCTATGTAAAACTGCAGGAGTCTCTTCCTTTTAGTTGAAAGGTATGGTGTGGACAGAAGATATTGAAATTGCTGCGATATCGTGGTATAGGGTATCACTTCAAGTAAGTTCCTGGGATCCAAATGGGAAGTGGTAAGAAAAATCTGACCACTTCAATATTATTAGGAGATAATATTGAAGTACACCTAGAAGTAAATCCAATGCCACATATACAAATGTTATCCAAAGTGAATCTGGAGATGCTGTGACCTTGAAATTGTAGACCTCGAAACCATAGGTCTTGTAATCAGGCACAGCTCGGTTTTTGTCCTGGTTCTATTATTCTTTAGCTATGAGGTCTCAAGCTTCCTCATCTGTAAAATGGTAATTATACCTATGTCAAAGGCTTACTAAAGTAACTCACTGAGAGAATTCTCTTGGAATATTTACTATATTGCCTGCCACGTAAGTACTCAATAAATGATTGCTATTACTATTTCTTTATTTGTTGATTTTGGTTTAATGGTCTCTACTCTTTATGCTACTGAGATGGAAGAGGGACAGATGCCTCGTTTAACGCATGGCTACTGCAATGCGTATGTAGCACGTTGGGCTGCGTCCCATTGAATAGAAAATGAACCAAAAAGTAAATAGAGTCACCTCCATTGATTAGTAAACAGGAAAGATTCAGTGAGAAGAAAAAGGGGGAGATAAAGTTTCCTTTTTTCAATTAATGATTTTCATTGCATACCAGGTAAAATATGTCCACTCAGTTGATTCAGCTCTAAATCCATTATCTTTAATTTTTCCCTAAATTAGCATTTGATGGCAAACTAATTGTACTTCTCTTCATGACCTCTAAGTTCTTTGTGGAGTAGGTAAAGGAAACTAAATCCATTCTTCCATACATTGTATGAAAGGACAATTAATTCTCAACTCAACTACATAATCTGTTTTACCAATGAGCTAATACTCTTGCATTTTCTGTGCAGGAATTTAACCCTGCTATGCAGATGCAGATATAAATAATAAAGGTCCCTATATAAAATTAAATACACAAAAACAATATTTATTTTTATTTTAAAACAGAAGGCAATATTTGTATGGGAATTTCTGTGATAGGTCAAGTATGCTAAAGACCAGATGGTAAATGTTCTCGCCTACTTAAACATATATGGGAGATGAGTTGGAGTCCTTGGTGGTTTTGCCCGAAGGAGGAGCAAACATTTTTCTAGAATGTTCCTATAACACGGATTTTTTTAACCATTTACTTTCTATTGCTATAATGTAAAAAAATCATAGAAAAACTGACCCAAAACTAGACATTTGAAGTAATGGAAAAACTGAGGAGAGTCTGGATAAGACAGAAGCTAGTCATCCAAATTCTGGCCCTTAGGAATAAAATCTCGATTTCTTTCTTCCATGTGCTAATATTGGGAAAACCTCAGCCTAATACTACCTTTGAAAGTCACAACTATCCCAAGAAAATATTTATTAGACCAGGTTAAGTTAAAATAACTGAACTTGAAAAAAATTATTTAAAAATACTGGAAGAGAGGGCTTCCCTGGTGGCGCAGTGGTTGAGAGTCCGCCTGCCGAGGCAGGGGACACGGGTTCGTGCCCCGGTCCGGGAAGATCCCGCATGCCGCGGAGCGGCCGGGCCCGTGAGCCATGGCCGCTGAGCCTGCGCATCCGGAGCCTGTGCTCCGCAACGGGAGAGGCCACAACAGTGAGAGGCCCGCGTACCGCAAAATAAATAAATACTGGAAGAGAAAGTCTTATTTATACTTCCTGTACTTGCCATACATTCAAGGAATAATACAATACTTAAAATACATCTGTAAATTATTATTAAATTTGAAGACATTTGGCTTCCAGATAGGATTACACTCTTTCCATAGAGAGAAGTAATTGGGGTATGGGATTTCCACAGATGACAAGTGGAATGAGCTCGCTTTGTTTCGGTTTTTTAATAGAATGCTAAAGTTAGCAAAGTCCTGAGGTGAAAAATACAGAGACTATTCAAGTAATGCGTGTCAAGGAAAGAAGACAAAGCACCATGTGTCTAAGTGCATCAAGGCAAAATACTTCTGTAAGCAGCAGCCCAAGTTTATAGGGAGTAAAAATAATGGATCTGCCACAGCTGTAAAGAAACATTGTGAAGTTATTGTTAGTGCTGTCATCCCTCCTTCCTTCCTTCCTTGTTCTCTCCTCTTTATTTAGAGGAAAATTAGAAAACACACACACAAGGAATCATAATCTTGGGAATAAAGTCTCTAAAATAAACAAGTACTAGATCCCATACAAGTCTTCTCTTGGTCAGAGTGTAGAAACGGATACTTCTTATACTTTGTGAAGAATGTAAGGGGCGATATTAACCTCCGTGATGACTCAGGAAGCACCTAAGTCATGACTTCAGTCTCCTTTTCATTCAAATCCTGAAACTCTCCACTAGGCTAGACAAGAAACACCACCTTATTTGTCCAAAGGATTTTCCGCTGTCTTTGAAGCAAAGTAACGAAAAGCATGCTTTCTCTACGAAGTCAGGGAGATGGTACAGAGGATAGCATCATCATCAGTAGGTGGGTACACAGGTAGTTGCTTTCTCAGCTGCTGAGGACAGCAGTTGGCTATGTTTGGGCAACTGGGTGAGCAGACAGAGCATCAGGAAATCCAGGAGCAGGAAGCACGATACAGTCCTGGAGCATCAAGACGGGACTCCAGACACTGAAATGAGCGTCAGGGGAAGAGAGACCATCTCTGCAGGAAGTGAGATGCTACTAGGGAATTAGCACAGATGTTCAGCTCGGATTTGAAGATAGTTTTGGCCATAAGGAGCAAGGCAGGAGGCTATAGATTGGAAACAGAAGAGTTTAGGGGGAGGTATGGCCTCTGAAATTTTCCCTGACAACGGAGAGGAAGGGTCATAAAACCTGAGGCAGGAAGAGCAATGTAGCTCTAGCTTCAAAAGTTAGGAATTGAATGCACAGGATGTAAGGAGACCATTGAGTTATGTATTCCCCTGAGAATATGCCTTTTCCAGTTTGTTTTTTTTTTTCCTAAATACGAATCGAAGATATTGCTAGAATTTCCGTCCTGATAGCACTGCTTGGTTTTGGAGTCCTTTGCTAGTCTTAATTGTTTTCTGGGTATCCGGCTTGTATTTCCAAATGTGTGATATAAAACACGTATTTAAGTGCTATACTTTTTAAAGATGTGTTATGAAAATTTTCCAACATAATTTTTCAATCACAGATACAATTGAATGATACTCTGATGTCAATTACATCTGTTCTGAAGTCATTTGACCTTGCAAATTCCTGCCCATACTGCTTGCCAATAGAGATCTCTCTTGGCCACACTCTCGTAGGTGAAGGGCAACAGCCGTTTCATCTCTCTTCGCCAATCATTTCCTCTGTTCCAGCATGATTCGTACAGAATTCTTACAGCTAGTCTGAAGACTGACTGAAATTGTATGAAAATAAAACTCAAGGCCCATCTGCTCCTCTAGTTTTCATCCAAGATTCCCTGGAATGGGAGTGCACTGGAGAGCGAATGTTTGCCATAACTGTGTGGCTGTAGTTTTGGAAGACATCCTAGTATGGGAAAATACAATCCTAAATTATTTCAAATGTTAGCATTCTCTCCCTCTCTACTACTACTACTATAAAAATTCTAACTTGATTTCCTTATATTTAATGTCTGCAGAACGTTGAGACAGATGTTCTAGAACAACAAGCAAGCTGTCTCTTTGGAAGATGGAATGTGTAATAACTATTATTACGGTTGGAGATAAAAATAGATAGTTCATCATCATAGTCAGTCTGGCAATATGGGCACACGTGGAGTGCAGCGACAGCCTTCTCCAGGAAATTTCATCCCCGTTGTAGTCTCTCCATGATTTTGCCTAAGCTTTCCTTTCTCCACAGTGTCCTCAACCCTCTTCATCTACATGCCCTCAGTTCTTCAGGTCGGATTCATTATTTGTATGTTACCTGCTACCATAATTGATCATTAATCTTTCTTCTTCGTGGATACAAAGAATATTTATTATACTAAACCAGAGGTTGGAAAACTTTTCCTGTAAAGGTCAGAGAGTAAATACTTTCGCTTTGGCGGCCATATAGTCTTTTATTTTTTTTTTAACATCTTTATTGGAACATAATTGCTTTAAAATAGTGTGTTAGTTTCTACTTTATAACAAAGTGAATTAGCTATACATATACATATATCCCCATATCTCTTCCCTCTTGCATCTCCCTCCCACCCTCCCTATCCCACCCCTCCAGGTGGTCACAAAGCACCGAGCAGATCTCCCTGTGCTATGAGGCTGCTTCCCACTAGCTATCGATTATTTTTTACATTTGGTAGTGTATGTATGTCCATGCAATTCTCTCACTTTGTCACAGCTTACCCTTACCCCTCCCCGTGTCCTCAAGTCCATTCTGTAGTAGGTCTGAGTCTTTATTACCGTCCTGCCCCTAGGTTTTCATAAACATTTTTTTTTTGTTTCTTTAGATTCCATATATATGTGTTAGCATATGGTATTTGTTTTTTTCATATTGAGCTGCATGAGCTGCTTGAGCTGTAAATTTTGGAGATTAGTCCTTTGTCAGTTGCTTCATTTGCAGGCACTTTCTCCTGTTCTGAGGGTTGTCTTTTCGTCTTGTTTATGGTTTCCCTTGCTGTGCAAAAGCTTTTAAGTTTCACTAGGTCCCATTTGTTTATTTTTGTTTTTATTTCCATTCCTCTAGGAGGTGGGTCAAAAAATTTGAGAAGGATAGGTGTTAGCTCTATTCTAAATGTTTGATAGAACTCGCCTGTGAAACCATCTGGTCCTGGGCTTTTGTTTGTTGGAAGATTTTTACTCACAATTTCAATTTCAGTGCTTGTGATTGGTCTGTTCATATTTTCTATTTCTTCCTGGTTCAGTCTCGGAAGGTTGTGCTTTTCTATGAATTTGTCCATTTCTTCCAGGTTGTCCATTTTATTGGCATATGGTTGCTTGTAGTAATCTCTCCTGATACTTTATATTTCTGCAGTGTCAGTTGTTACTTCTTTTTAATTTCTAATTCTATTGATTTGAGTCTTCTTTTTTTCTTGCTGAGTCTGGCTAATGGTTTATCAATTTTGTTTATCTTCTCAAAGAACCAGCTTTTAGTTTTATTGATCTTTGCTATTGTTTTCTTCATTTCTTTTTCATTTATTCCTGATCTGATTTTTATGACTTCTTTCCTTCTGCTAACTTTGGGGTTTTTTTTTGTTTTTCTTTCTCTAATTGCTTTAGGTGTAAGGTTAGGTTCTTTATTTGAGATGTTTCATGTTTCTTGTTTCTTGAGGTAGGATTGTATTGCTATAAACTTCCCTCTTAGAACTGCTTTTGCTGCATCCCATAGGTGTAGACCGTATAGTCTCATTTTGTGACATTGTGCTGCCCTGTGAATGTAGCCGCATACAATACATAAATGAGTGAGTGGGGCTGTTCTCCAACACAGCTTTACTTACAAAAGCAAGCAGTGGGCCCGATTTGGCCTGTGGGATATATCTGTGGACTCCTGTGCTTGACAATGCTAGGGGGTTTTAGGGCTTGTGAGAAACTTAGCTAATGTCTTCATATTATATGTGAGTCATCTGTAGATAGGGGGTTAACTGGCATACTCAAGGTCACACACTTAGGACAGAGCAACTAGTGACAAGGAAGTCACCTAAAAAACAGCCCTGCATTTTTAATTTATTTGTTACTTTCAGTACTTGGTTATATTCTATTCATCATTGAATTACAAACTGGTGATATTATTCTCTTGTTTCATGTTTAATTACTTTATGTGGGTCCATATATTATTGCATCTCATGAGGGGATGGGAGGTAGATAGATTATAGATAGATAGATAGGTGATACATAGGTAGATTTTATTGCCCAAACTTGTTAGAACAGTACGGAGCATAGAGTAAGATCTCTAGAAATATTTGTGGTTAAAGTCTTCCAGGAGAACATACAGTTATGTAGCATTTTTCTTAATTACATGGTTATAGATTTTGTCTCAGTTTAGAAGATTGTGAGGTTGCCAATGCTTAAATTCTGATAATAAGTTTATAGTCACCTTTTTTAAAAAAAGCAAATAACCTTTTATATGCTCTTATCTTTCCTGATCCAAGTTTTATTCTAATTTTGTTATTTTGATTTATATGGGTTTTAAAAATCAGTGAAAAAATTTTAATTTGGTATGAAGATGATTAATTTGTTATGGAAGTCAGTTTTTTTAAAAAAATGTAATAAGGATAAACTATCTTCAGGTTTTATAACTGCTATATTTAAATTCTAAATTTAAACTAGTTAATGGATCACTTAATTATTTATCAACTTCATTTTAATTACTTTCCATGTGTAACATGTAACTATATATGCATTGAATGCTTACTTTTGGAAAATGTGTCATTCCTTATTACCAGGTGTAAGCTAGCCTTGTTGAGCAGGTTTAAACTAGAAAAGGCTTCTCCTGGCACGATCCTGTTGATTTCTAGCAGAGCTCACTTCCTCTTTTCCTTCAAATTACTACTCAGAGGTCACCTGATCAAAGGGGCTTTTCTTGACTAGGCAGCAAAAAATAGCAACTCTCTCAACCTCCACCCCACCCCGCAAACTCCTTGGCCCCTCTTTCATATTCAGTGTCTCTCTGTAGTATTTTTCACCATCTCATACTATAAATTAACCTTTATGTTTTTACCTGTTTGTTTTTGTTTTAGTTATTTTTACTTTCTGCTGGAACATAAATTATATGAGGATAGGAATGTTGTCAGTTTCATGTACTGCTGCATTTCCTGTGCCTACACACCACAGGTTCTTTTTTACATATTTATTTAATTTTTAATTATTTTATTTTCTTTTATTTTTTATTGAAGTATAGTTGATTTACAATGTTGTCTTAGTTTCAGGTGTTCAGCAAAGTGATTCATAAATAAATATATAAATATATATGTTCTTTTGCCAATTCTTTTCCCTTATAGGTTATTACAAATTATTGAGTATAGTTCTCTGTGCTATAAAGTAGGTCCCTGTTGGTTATTGGTTATTTATTTTGTATGTAGTAGTGTCTATATGTCATAGATTCTTATTTTATATGAATGAATAAAATAAAAATATGCTAAAAACATTAGCATCTTCTTAATATAATGGAAACTTTTGAAGTAACGATTACTCCTTAAAGTTAAATGCAGAATTTACATCAAAAGACTGTACAAGGTTAGACTGAGTCAGAAGTTAGGAAATCAAGGTTTTATATGTGTGCTCAGTGGCATCTAAACTGAACAGTAAATTTTTAGACAATTAACATGAAATCCTTCACTGTGGATTCTTACTTTGTGAATTGATACTTTTAAAATAAATTTTATGTTCATCATTTCATTCTTTTACAATTAACTTTCCAGGGACTATATTCATACACACATGCATATTTTTCAGAGGCACTTGTAGCAGAACTAAGAAAAATAAGAAATCTGACTATGATTTACAAGGATCGATGTGTTCATTTTAACTTCAGTTTTGTACACACTTGAGTGGTGAGATAATGAATAATAATTCATTTCCCCAGTATCACTGGGGACTTCAATCCACTTGAGTGACTTTTCAAGAAAACTAGTTCACTCCTTCTACTGCTAGTTTCTTTTCCTGTTTATGAGTATCTGAGAGAGCAGCCATTCTAGAGCATACAGTGTAGCTCTGTAGCATATTAAACAGAATACTGAACACGTGTAAACACTTGTTGGGGATTTAAGACCATCTCTCTAAAAGTTAGGTGTTGCACCATGTTGTAATTCAGCATCATGCTTTAAGACTGAGTCTGTTGGGTTTAGGTGGTGTTGTTGTTTTTCGTTCATTTATCCCCCCTCCCTCCCTCCCTCCCTCCCTTCCTTCCTTCTACAAATGTTGTGAGAGTGTGTGCCAAGTGCCAGGTACTGTTCAGATCACTGGAAAGTAAGCATTAAGCAAACTATCAAAAACTTTATTTCCGTAGAGCTTCCAATCGAGTGGGAGAGAAAGACAACCCAACAACTGAATGAGTGAAAACACAACGTGTCAGGTGGCTCTAAATGCTGTGAAGGAAAATAAAGCTGGAAGTGGGTACAGAGAACGAGGGCAGTGCAGTATTTGTGGAGCTGGGTGGATTAGGAAAGCTCGTCTGCACTGTGAGAGATAACATTGAGCAGAGCCTGGGGGAGGTGAGGGACGAGGCTGGTGGTCGCTGGAAGAGCAACAGCAAAGGCCAGGGCAGGAGCAGGTCTGTTGTTGCAGTTAGAAGGAAAGGGTGGCTGGACAGCAAAGCACAAGGATGCTGGAAGATGTGATCAGTGCAGGGACCACTGTGGGCCATTGGAGGACATTGCACTTCATTCCAAGTGACTGAGAACAGGAGCCAGGGGATATTTTGAGTGCAGGAGCCACCTTACCCACCTATATTTTTTAAACTGTCCCTTTGGCTACTGTGTACAGAAGGACTATAGCAAGGGAGGAAGCAGGAAGGCTATTCAGTCTTTCACAGCAGTGATCGTGGATGGCTTCTTGGCCCAGATGACCAGGTGACATGAAGGGGTAGGATTTGGGATATTCCAGTCTGAGAAGACATGGACCTTGGTGCAGTCTTCCAGACAGTGAGAGGAGACTGAAAAGAACCCCAAGAGTTGAGTCCTGGGCCCTTTAACATTTAGACATTGGGAAGGTGAGAACAATCCATCAAAGTGGAATGGGAGAGTCAGCAGTAGTAAGGGAGGAGGGAAAGAAAGTTAATGGCAGTGTAGAAGCCAAGTGAGGAGTAGAACTGAGGGAACACCTGGTTCCAGTGCAGTTGATTAGTCAAGTATGATGGGAGCTGATTAATTTTTTTAGACAGCAGTGCTTTTCGTGTTGGTGATTATCTTGTCTTCTCTTACCAACACCTCTTTCCTGATCTTTTAGTTTGGATATTATTCCTCCTGGTCTTCCCTCCTTCAGTCTCCATGTTTCTAACCCCGAATCCCTATAATGAATAAATAACTGAAGATTTTTAGGAGATGCCAAAGCTTGGGAAATAAACAACCGCAACGTTATTCATGATTCTGAGATAGCAGGCCTGCGTTGAGGCCCCTCAGAATAAAGCGCTCTATCATAGTTGTAACTCTTGAGAATCAGAAGGTGGTTTAAACTGTGCCTGTGGTTTATTAGAATGATCATAGTTGAGTTACCGAAATTCCAATCATTTGCTGGATAGATTTAAAATTTTGTACTATATTCAGTGATTATTTTAACAAATCATTTTATCCAATGAATATTTAAAGATCTTTATTGAATCTCTCTCTCTTGTCTTTTCAGAAAAATGTGATGAGCCACTTGTGTCTGGACTCCCCCATGTAGCTTTCAGCAGCTCATCCTCTATGTCTGGGAGCTATTCTCCTGGCTATGCCAAGATCAACAAGCGAGGGGGTAAGGCGACTTTTATTTCATTTGTCGACAAATGTATTAAAGGAGAACATGTTATATTTACAACTGCATTTCTAAAGTATATTTTATTGTACAACAGCTATTAGCTGGCACCCAAAATCATTCTCCCCGCTTTTGTTAACAGAGACATAGATACTTACTATAAACCTCTTTTGTAGCCACTATTGTGGAGTGATATAGAAAAAAAATGGGCTAGAAATAAGAGACGGTAAATTAAAGAGGAAGGATTTTTGGAGTTGCATATGATAATGAATTCAAAATGACATAAAAATCCTGAGTTAAGGAAAGTCTTGTTAATCAGAAAATCATTTAGAAAGAAGTTAAAAAAGAATTGGTTCCAAATATGTGTACCATGCACAAAAAAGAATACTTTGTATTAACTGCTTTTTTCCCTTTTTATTAATGTACACACTTAGTTTCTATTGAAAATACAGGATGAAAAAATATGACCCTTTGCAATTTCTACCCCAGCATACAGAATTTAGCTTTGTTACTAAAGCCATGTAAAAATCTGTGTACATTTGCAACTAAAATTTGACTTTTGGACTTTAAAGACATGGTATTAATTAGTAAATGATGATTTCAAAGTAGACAGCAATTGATAGAGAATAAAAGAAGATGATTAAGAACAGAAACTTAAAACTCTTTTGCTTCAAAGGAATGCTGATATAAATATCAGTGAACGACAGCTTGGAAAGAAACAATATTTTCTTGGATAACTATGTATCAGCTAACAAAGACCATAATTTTTTTTCAGTAAAACAGGAAATACTAAGCTTAAATCACAACCAATTCAGGAAAAAAATGTGAAAAAATAAAGAAGGAAGGAAAAGGAGGGAGGGAAAAAATATAAACAAAGGTGAAAAAAAAGAGAACAAGGGAAAACCCAAAAGGGGAAGAAAAAAGAAGAGGGGAAGAAAGAAAAAAATATCAGAAAAGAGAGAAAAAAACATCAGAGAGATTCAGAAAGATCAAAAGGGAGAAGAAAACATGTAAGGAAAAAGTAGAATAATATATACAGAAATTCACACAAGTGTGAAGATACCTTAATCAGTTAAAAAAAAAACTTTGGTGAAAGAGATATACTGACAGAGGTAGAGGAAATAAATTTTAAATATATATACAGCTTTGATTTCAAAGTAGTATTCATCAGCTGCTTTATTTTTTTTCAGTGAGTTTTTTTAAATTGAGGTATAATTGACGTAACAATATATTAGTTTCAGGTGTACAACATAACGATTTCATATGTGTATACATATATGTATTACAAAATGATCACCACAATAAGTCTAGTTAGCATCTGTCACTATACACAGTTACAAACTGTTTTTCTTGCATGAGGATTTTAAGATCTAGTCTCTTAGTAACTTTCAAATATGTAGTGCATTATTGTTAACTGTAGTCACCATACTGCATATTACATCCTCATGATTTACTTATTTTATACCTGGAAATTTGTACCTTTTGACCCCCTTCACTCATTTCACTTAACCCCTCCCCACCCCACCCCCGCCTCTGGGAACCACCAGTCTGTTCTCTGTATCTGCGTAGTTACGCTTATTTCATCATGTGATATTCATCAGGCTATGGGCATGGGAGACCTGGTGAGTAACTATAAGTTTTCAAAAATTTTCCTTAAACATGTCAAAGTAATGAAAATTTGAATGTATTCCTTTTCCATAAAAGTCACTAAATCCAAACCAAAAAAAAAAATATAGATAGAAAAACATGAAACAAAGAACTTCCCATACCCAAAATCATAATTATGATGCAGGCCAGCCTAGCACTAATAAATGTGGAACAAAATATAAAAGGGAAAAGAAATAATACATAGATCCCCAGATGTCAAGGGGATGTGATATTCCCTAAAGGAAGTGTCATGATATTGAGAGGTCGAAAACAACTTTAATGAAAGGAAGCAGTCTCAAAATATTTCTTTAGAAAGTTTTGTGTGAAAATATGACTGATGAATTTTATACCCAGTGAATTTGAGCAAGTTATGTCAAGCGTACAACCTCTTCAGGAATACAAATGAAACACTCCAACCAACAGTGAGATGAGTGAAAAAAAGAAAGAAAGAAAGAAACCATGGTCCAATGATGTATACTGAGCAGTGAATTCATTTAAATGTAAGGCTGTGACTAGATAATTTAGGAATTACAGTTGTAGAACAGAGTATAAATGTTACAGATGCAAGAAGGTAAAAATACCAAACTATGGGATTAGATATGTGCTTTTCCCCCTGCCCCCAACTTTTCAGAACAGGAGGCCACTAGATGCGTAACTTTAAGTGCAGATTTATTTTTTAGGAATTAATATATTTTATGAAGAAACCTCAACAGTTTTTTTGTTGTCCTCATTCTAGTGAAGTTATGTTAAAATATTTTTTCATTTTAAAATAGTACAAGTTGTCACTTTGAATTATTTAGAGCTATTTATCTATTTATCTACTCGTATATGTAGAGTGAGGTATCTGAAATTAAACTTCTAAAATGTTAACTTTCTTTAAACCTGAGGATGGGATTTGGGGAATGTTTTCACTTTCTTTATAATAAGTTTCTTTATAGAATGTATACATCTATACCTATACATATATGTACATAGGTAGAGGTACAAATACAATGCATTTCCAATAAGAGAGTTGTTCTGAAGGCAAATGATTATAAAATACAATTTATGGTTTCTTAGTTGTTTAGAAGCTTATTTGACTTTTGATACAATTGTATCTTTGACTATTGATACAATGCATTATCATGTGTTAGGGTAAAAACCTGATGTTGTAGTTCATCGGGAAAAAGCATTGTCTGTGCTATAGTTATAGATTTATGCTTGCCTATGGTCCATTTTATCAATATTTGTTATGCGGCAAGGTTTAGTTACTTATTTTTTCTCTCCCAAAGACCCCTTTTGCTTCTCAGTGGTGTATGTGCATAGTTGCCTATAACTTCCTCACCCAGCCCACCCTACACTATCTACGTGTTTGGGACTGTCACACTAAATGGCCACGTCTCCACTCCTCACACTGCCCTGCCTCTGCATGTACATACAAGACACCCATGCACAGGGCTAGCTTAACCCTGGTTGAGGTTAGTAACCTCAGTATGGGTCAAGGTAGCCAGCATCAGAGAGGAGGGTTATTTCCTCTACAAGGAAAAACCAAAAAGAACTCCACATATGGTTATTTCAATTAAAAAAAAAAAAAAAAAGGAAGCTTTTTTTTTGCGGGACGCGGGCCTCTCACTGTTGTGGCCTCTCCCATTGCGGAGCACAGGCTCCAGACACGCAGGCTCAGCAGCCATGGCTCAGGGGCCCAGCCGCTCCGCGGCATGTGGGATCTTCCCCTACCGGGGCACGAACCCGTGTCCCCTGCATCGGCAAGCGGACTCTCAACCACTGCGCCACCAGGGAAGCCCCGAAGCTTTTTCATTCTGTTATAAAGTTTATATGCAGATGCCCTTGGAAGAGGAGCCATGTTGACTGAGATTCATGCTAAGGTATAAATGGCTAATGACCAGCATTGGGTGAGAATTGTTTTGTTTTGTTTTGTTTTTAGTGCAGCACAAAATTACATATCTTAAAAATAAATATATACCTTAAATTATATATCATAAAAATAAAGAAGAGAATTCTAAAGGGAGAAGAAAATAAGGTATATGTCAGGGAGGAAAGAAATGCTAGTGATATTTTTTTTACTTGACTATTGGCAAGAATCATCTGATACATACACCACATAACCATCTGAAAGCAGGAAGATATTATCCTGCCAGAGAAGGATAAAAGAATGTAACTTGCTAATTATACAAATACAGAAAAGAACAAATTCAGTTGAGTATTCTGTTGATAAACATTGCTTCAAGTTTTTATCATTTATTTAAATGATATTCTTCAAATACATTTTGGAGTGATAGATTTATGAATACGTAGAAGAGCAAAATATAAATGCAAATATACATTCAGACAACAGATTGACACACATTTATAGAATGGAGTTTAGCTTTTGGGTCCCTGCAGTACAAATCCATCTGCTACAACCTTGATGTCAGGGACCAGAACATGACAAAACTGGGAGGAAATGTGATGTTTAAATGAAAAAATCCACTTGTAATTCTATCAAGTCTTTTGGAGCCTACTGCTTTAAGGGTTTTGGTTTTTGTTTTCATTTTTGTTTGTTTGTTTTAAAACAGTACCTACCTCCTGTGACCTGTGTTCTGAATTTATCTTCCCATTCTTGGTGCATTGGAGCTTTCCCAGTCTTGTGTCATTCTGAGTCAATAGCAATTAGATGGATTACTCTTTCCAAAGGGTAGCACAGATATGAGCCCTTTGAGAGTTCTGTGGAAGGTATCCACCACCTGACATTTACATAGTATTGTACAGATTATAAAATGCTTTCACACATGTTCTAAGTGTCCCTTAATCGCCACAACAACCTTGATAGATAGAATAAGTTAGAAATGCCAATCATTTCTCCTGCCGGACTCTCAACTTTCTACTCCACGTGCCTTTTGTAGAAGTCATCCTCTCTCTACTGCCCCAAAGGGACAGTCATTCTACCACATGCCCCTCTCCCCCCCGCCACTAGCCACAGGTGATGAGAGAGAACCCACGATCTCAACTGATGCCGTCAGAATCTCTGTTTCATTTATGCGACATAGACTTAGGAACCAAGAGGACTACTGGGTAGAGCACGATAGGCCGCATGTAAATAAGACAGAGAGGGGTGAAGCAGCTGCTGGAGAAGAAGGGAAGGCTTGAGGCCACATACGTCCACGTAAAGGATGGACAAATTCTCTGGTCTCATCCCTATTCTGCTGCCTGTGTGTCATCACCTCTGGCTGTACTTCTGCTTGAGCCTGTGAAACTTACCCTTCTAATTCTAGTCATCACCTCCTCTGGCCTGAGCTAATTTTAGTAAATCTGTCTTCCTATTTACCAAAGAATTCCTGATTAAAAAACATGAAGCATTATCAGTGCCACATTTGAATTAACCCAGAGATAGAACCTACAACCAGATGGAAAGTTTAAGTTTCTTTCACCCTCTTGCCACTTACTTTTACTTAGTAGATACTTCACTGCTTGCTGCTCCTCAGACTTTTTGTTTTCAGGTTTGCTTCTTGGATAATTCCTCCTGTTTTAGGAACCTGTTGTCTTCTCTCTTAAACCCAGGGCAGAGACTTGTAGTGGTGTTGTTTTGTACTTTTGTATCCTTTGTTTCCTCCAGCAGGGAGAACAGATTACGTTTGTAGGTCATAGAAGTGATGATCACTCTTCTGGGAGGAATACGTATATAAGAGACATCTGGAAAGGCCACTGGAGCAGGTCACTTAATGTCCACACTTGTATCTTTTTTTTTTTTTTTTTTTTTTTTTTTTTTGGTAAGGAGCACAGGCGCCGGACGCGCAGGTTCAGCGGCCATGGCTCACGGGCCCAGCTGCTCCGAGGCATGTGGGATCCTCCCGGACCAGGGCACGAACCCGTGTCCGCTGCATCGGCAGGCGGACTCTCAACCACCGCGCCACCAGGGAAGCCCCAAGTAGATTACTTTTGAATGTTATAATCGCATAGAAACAAGAATCAGGTGATCATACAGGAAGCCATTTATAGAGTGGGTGTTGAGTCTGGTCTCTGGGTCTTTGTTTCGTCTCTACAGCTCTCTGTGACATACTCACACAATGTACGCCTTAATCACCTCTTTAAAGGCCCTGTTTCCAGATACAGTCATATTCTTAGGTAACTGGAGGGTTAGGGCTTCAAGATCTAAATTTTGAGAGAGCACAATCCAGCCTATAACAGTATCTATTTTTAGACCTTAATTTAATCTTCTTTTCCATCTTAATGCCATTTTCTTACTTAAGAAATAAATAAGAATAAATTTATGTTTGATTTCCTTATTCTGCTTCATACTCGTATGATCAGCTCTCCCAAAAGATAGCAGAGTAATCATGCAAAAATGAAAATTTGATTATCTTTTTTTTTTTTTTTTTTGCGGTACACAGGCCTCTCACTGCTGTGGCCTCTCCCATTGCGGAGCACAGGCTCCAGACACGCAGGCTCAGCGACCACGGCTCACGGGCCCAGCCGCTCCGCGGCATGTGGGATCTTCCCGGACCAGGGCACGAATCCAGGTCCCCTGCATCTGCAGGCGGACTCTTGACCACTGCGCCACCAGGGAAGGCCCCACACTTGTATCTTAAAAAGAACTGAAGTCCTTTCCTTCCCTTAAAATATACCACTGAAGTTAATCATTGCTACCATGCCTTGATGCCTGGGCATGGTCCAGTCATTGCTTTAGTCATTTTTCTTCTTCCTGTTGGCCAAGAGGGAGCTTTAGTAATTAGCGTAATGCCAACCTCTTCTCCAGTTCACACTTATACACTTACACGTGTTGGACCACCTCTTGCAGCTCCTAGATGGCTCAGCAAGTCGTCATACCTCACTCTGCTCTTCAGAGATCTGTTCCTGTCACTACTGGAAAGCAAAATTTTCTCTCCTCTATTGCAGCGTCAGTTCTCTTGTCCCTTAGTTACGTTTGTAATGCCACTCCTTTTCTTCTTTCTATTCTTTCTCCTCTTTCTGCCTTAAATAGTGAAAGGATCTGTCACAGCTAATTAAACCCAGAACGTAACGTAGCTGATACACTATGAACTGGGAAGGCAATTACAATGCTTCCTTGAGAACTTTGTCTTTCTTTGTGCCATTAATGCTTCCGGCTGGTGCTCTTCGGCTCTCTCCAGCCCCTGATCCATTCCTCTGTTTTCCATTGCCCAGGTCTGGCCATCAGTTTCTGCCAGATCAGGTAGTGTCTTTAACCTTTATTAGGAAGCTCCTCCCTTAGACTGTAACATCAAGGCTTAAATTATGAAATAGATTAAAGTTCCCAATCAGTGAGCTTCTGTCCCTTTTGGCAACTTCCATTCCACTATTTTCCTTCTCTAGCCTCTACCACTTATTCCGTATTTCTCTTAACCCACTCACTGGTAATCCATTGTCACTTTAGTATGAATTCATTGGTCAAAGTGTTACATTTGCCTTTTAAGAGCAAATCCTTAGGAGCAGAAAAATCCAGAGAACTGTTTTTCTAGTATAGCATTTCAGAATATTTGACATTCCTATTTGGACTGGTTATACTTCTTCATCTTCGAATGACTCTCCTGCAAAGCCCTGATGATTTTGCCACCTGTCATGCAGTGCTAAGCAGTAGAAAGAGAATGACTGTATCCATGCATAATTAGGTTCCAATATGGAATCAACCAAGGATGAGGATGGTATTAGTCAATTATTTTGACTTTCTGCATCTCAGCTTCCTGATTTCTATGGTTATGGCTATATGACTTATCATCCAAACCAGGCACTTTTGAGAGCGACAGTGCTATTAATAATTACACCAGGGTGATCCTGCAGGTGTGGTACCCCTGTTTATATTCTGAAATGGAATCGATTATACAATTTTGCAGAGCTGTTGTGAAGGTTAAATGAAATGATCGACACAAACTGTATTGCATTTAAATATTAGTCTCTTTCTCACCAATTACTCTCAACTCCTAAAACAGCACCACAGATATTAATATTTTAAAACATGGATTGAATGAAATATTCTTCTCATCACAAAAGCAATGCCTCCCTAAAAAGTGATTGCTAGAATTTGTGTATTTTCCAATGTGTTTTTCCTCTATCATCATGTAACATAAAAATATCATAATAATCGAAAGATCAATAAAATAACATTTTTCATGATATTTTACATAAATTTTGGACTGCTATTTACTTAAATGTGCCCCTACTCTTTCACTTCAAACTCCTTTCAATTCAAATGAATTTTTGTCACTGATTTTCAAATGTTATTTTGTTCTTCTTATTATAATCATGTCATTTGAATTAGATCTTATAGAATCCAATCTAATATATATTTATTAATTTTATGATACTCAGAAAAGCCAAAAAGAATTGTTCTGGACTTTAGGGAGAATAAAAACTACCATTTTTCCCTTCATCTATTTCAATTTTGACTATTTTTTTAAATGTATTTTAAATGATTTCTTCCAAAGCTATCAGTAGGTCTTTGTATTCACCTTTACAATTGAATGAGAGTTGCCATCTAACTAACATTCTAAGTTTTAATTTATTTATTTTTTAATTTTAACTCTCAAATGTAAATCAAAATTCTGGCTTCACCAGGAGCTTTACAAAATTAAATGAGCAATACAGGATACATTTGTATCATTGATACTTGTATCATTGATCATTTCAAAAAAATGCTGGAAGCATATTTACTGGGGAATAACTCACAAGTTTGTTTAGGCGTGCCTTTTTACTTTGCAAGTAATATTACTATGTTTCTGCTTGGCATCAAATTTTAAAATGTTGGCATTTTGTGTTCCCCATGGAAATCTATGCTGGGTTTTGTAGCATTTCCCACAGAGCACTGTTTCTCAAGGTGTGTGATGTGAATACAAGCTATGAACACACACAACACATATATACACAATGTTTCCACAGTTAAATCAGCCAGGCACATATTGTTTGGTGGTCCTCTCTAGGGGAACCAAAGAGAGCCTCTTTATCGTGGAACATCTTTAGAGCCAGTAGAACACACTTTCACTTTGAAAGAAGCTCTTATAAAATCTAGCCAAACATTCTGCACATCGATGGTTTTAAACAGGGTTTGTTTAATATGCTTAGAAGTGCGGTTGTGTCCAATGAGTTCACTACTGTGTTTCTAACAATATTGCTTTTAAAGCCTCTTTGATAATAATATGATGGATGATGATTTTTGGTTTAGCAGATAGGTTTAATCGGAGAAAGGGAGTTTTTAGATTTGGGGCGTTTGAAGTGAAGAAATTTTGGTTAATTATTTTAAGGAAGTTGCTATCTTGCCATGTTCATGGCAAATATTTGCCACTGACAAAATCATAAGCTGGATGAGGATCAATGCTGTTATATTAACCCCTGCTTCCATCTTTGAAATGGCTCTGGGATGTTAATTTTCGAACACTCTCTTTATATGACAGTATTAATAGCTGATCGTCTAAAATAATATGTGAATAATCAATTGAGATAATGCGCTTTGTAATTTCGCCTTACACACATTATTGAAAACCATGCTGTTTGGTACTTGCCTTATGAAGTTTAGGACATGTGGGGCGGGAAGTCTTGACATCTGAATGAGCAAAGAAATATAGCTAAATAATTATTCATTTTGAGAAGACATACTGATTAAATATGTCTTTTTGGATATGCTGCTATGCAGTTGGAGGAACTAGATTTCCCTTCTACCCTTGGAGAGATCTTGGGTTACTTCCTCCCTTTGTTTAATTGCCCTAGTTATGTCACTTCTGTAATGAGAAACTTGGACGAGATGATCCCTAGGACCTTGTCATCTCTGAACACCCTCACCATGTAGCCAAGATCAGATTCCCTGGTCTTGAACTTAATGAGCCACTACAGATTCTCATAGTCTGGACTATTTCGTCCTCTGGGCACAGAGATACTTCCGACTAAACAACTTTGAAAGTGGCTAAGATATCTGGGAGAAAACATTTATGAAATAAAGTTTTTACAAGTTGAATTTTTCTTTCTAAACCATTCCAGAATATATGCTTAGAGATTAAATGTTTAATTATTCCTTTGCTATTTGCTAATTTTATTCAAAGAGAGGCTTTAATATTTTCCACATTTCTGCCAAGATGGTGGAGAATTTATGTGAATGATTTGTACCATATCAGAAATATTCATCTTAAAAATAGAATTCTTCACACAATCTCAAAGCACTTTAACACAGTACTATGGACATGTTCAGCTCTCAAAGAATATTTTCTGAACAAATGTACTGAATCATATTTATTGCATAGATTTCTATCCACTTTAAACTTCAGAGGCTTACTGCTTCTCTGTTGAGATGATTTGTTAAATCAGAAGTGGGTATTTGCTAACATTTTTCAGTTTCAAAGAAAAGTATTTCACAAGTTATTTACTCACTGTTGTAGCCAACTGGAGTCCAGACAGTAATAGAGAATAAGTGACCATAGCAAACATTATTATCATCATTTCTAAATAAATAATTTTAAATATCAGTTTTTTAGAATGTACATGCAGAACAACTGAGAAATGTTCCCATTGGTATCCTCCAACGTTTTCGAAATTGTGGACAGGTACCATCAGGGTAATGATGTTGATTTGGTAAAGCATGCCCTTCTTATCTCAGGATATTTCTTTCACAGATGAGGCTTTCAATTTTAGCTGCTGCATCCACCTGGTAACAGGTGCCTTTGGGTGACAGTCCGTGTTCTATCAGTCCTTGTGTTTGGCCCATAAAGAATACACTCTGTGTCCTATTTGCAACACTGTAGCCTCTGGGAAGAAACAAAGGTCAGAAATGAGCTAGGCATGTATACAAGTTGCTGTGTGGGGAGCTCACATCAACTGATCATAGGAAGGTTACTGCCCAGTGAGGGACACTGCACAAGACCCATGCATTCAACAAGGTTAGGGCACAAACAACCACACATGTGAAAAATATACTTCAAACCCTATAATTACCTTCCTTCTACACCAGACGAGTGACTCTTCATCATTTTTCAATATCTACTCTCCTATGATTAGAGAAAGTTCCATGCTTTTTGCCTATTTGCCTCTTCTCCCTTATTTCCTTCAATAAGAGGAAAAACAGGCCAAATTATTTCCAAGACAATTGGGAGGATTTAATATAGTAATGGCTCTATTAGCAACCTGGTTAGGTCATACTCATCAGAATGAATAGGCCCTTGCCTTAATACCTTTAGCAAATTAATGACTTCTTCCGCCCAATTTTCTTCGGGAAGAATAAAAAAATTAGAATCGCCCTCTCTTTTATACTCATGCCTTGCAAAACGAATTCTCAAAATATTGTCACTAATAACAATTCAGAGCAGTCCAGCTTCTGTTAGCGCACTGCCCTTCCCATACTCTGCAAATAAGCCATCCACGTCTGCATTGTTTACTCAAACCCTTGCTTTAAAACTGAGATGTATGTTTGACATGAATATTGCTGACAATATTGACAACCATGACATTCAAGACAGTCTACTTTCATCGTTCTTGCCTCTTTAACATTAAAATGTAAACACAAATTGTAGAAAGCTTTATTCCTCTGGTTTTTACCCCAAGGTCACTTTTACTTTTTCTTAGCTGTTTTGATTTTCTTAGCAATGTAAGGAATTCGAGTTGTATGTTTTTATGTTGCTTTGTTTTGTCCCTCAGTAGCTTCTGGAATTTACTTCCTTCGTATCTGTTTTCCACTTTAAAATCGGTGGGCAATGCTATTTTATTCCAGTTAGAGGGTCCTCGTCTGAAGTTTACCTGCCGCCTTCACGTCACCAGACGTCTGCCGCCAGGTAGAGTGTTCTACCTACAGGGTGAATTGTTTTGTATTAGAAGGTTTGTGCCTGAGCACGTGTGTGAACAATGTATAAATACACGTTTTGTGGGTTTTCCCTAGCCAATTTCTGGCACGTATGTATTTCAGTGGATTATTAATTTGAGTCTGTTTGTTTATTTGTTTTTATTTTGCTTTTGACTCATGCTTAGAACATGAGATAAGCCCTATAACGCTCTCCTATTAAGATGACCAAAAGCATTGCTGACTGCCCTACTGTTCCTCTCTGAGTGTTCTAGAGAGTGGAAGTTGAAACCATATCCTTCTGTGGTGTATGTGTTTCTGTGATATTACAGATTCATAAGTGGTCATTAGAGTCTCTTCAGTTTACGTTTTGATAAGGCCATGCATTCCAAATAGAGTTTCCAGAAAGAGGATGATTAAATTGTGCTTTGAACAGTTCCAACGGGAGGAACACATAGGGTAGAAATCATGACCCCTTCCTCACCGTGGAAGGGCAGGGAACCCACAACAAATGCGTCCCAGGGAGGCCAGAAAACCAGAGGGTGTCAGCCATGCCCCCACCCCAATCAATCCACATCTTAGGTTCAAACTGTATTAAGTTATCAGCAGTTCCTATTGGCCTCCAGATTTTTTATTATATAGATCGCTCTTCATCCACAGCATCAACATTTTTAAGTTGCTTGTCCTTCAGTAGTTGTCAAAAAGTTGTTACTGGTGGCTAAATGAGGTCTCTGTCTGTCTTTCGAGGTGCGCCATGTTATTTTCTATCTCAGAACTTAGTATACGGTATTGGACCGTAGAGTTGTTTCTCTGAGCCCACAAGAAGGGGTGTGAGTGGAACACAAGCCCTACGTCTCCTGCATCTGTGGGTACCCAGCATCTAGGACGGTGCCTAGCAGAGATGAAATACAGATAGAAAAAAACGCTGGCATGTATACGTTATCTCATTTGAGCCCTACAAAAACCCTAGGAGAGAATTTAGCAGGAATAAAACTCAGTTTTATGGATAAGAAAACTTCAATTCAAGGAAGTTTATATTCCTGCCCATGGCTACACCTAACAGAAAGCAGATTTGAGCATTTGGAACAGCCGCTTCTGATTTCAAAATCACTTACTGTTCTCTTCTCCACATGTCTTCCCTGTCTATGTGAGCTTCTCTTTAGGAAAAATTGGAATACTGTTTGAGTTGGTTTCAGAACATAGTTAAATTTTTCCCACTGGTGTCTTAGAAAATAAACAGACACATTTCTCTATTTTATTTCGGAGTATATAATGAATTCGTGATTTCTTTGCATGCATATTATCTTTGTCTTACATAATCCAAGAGTAGTAAAGACATTGTTTTAAATATTTACATATAATAATATAGTTGTAAAACATACACCCCCCCCCCCATTTTTCCCCCTACACTCAAAGCCTAGCCAAAAATCTACATTCCTTCAGTCTTGTTTCTGTATTTGGATGGTATGAAGTGGTAGGCAAAAAAAGATATTACTTCACTTGAAATATTATATATGTGAGAACAGCCAAAGATTGGAACAAAACAATGAGGCCAACATTCTGTCTCCCAGAAAAGAATTAAAATAAGGAAAAACTACTGGTGTGCATTAATATGCTAGAAACTGACAGAAGCAATATTTTTAAAGTCACTAACATGGAGAAAAAGCCGTAAGTCTATACAAAGTGAAAGGAAATGAATAACTGAGATAAAACTCAACCACAAAAGGGAAAATGTCTGTGATGTGCTGGATGTGCCATAAACTGGATCTCTGTTTGGTATGACATGGGAATAATCTGGGATTAATAATAACAATGTCCCCCTGTATGATCATTCTCAATCACTGAATTGTTTCTTCCATTCCAAATGAAGGTTTCAGCAGTATTACATCTTGCCTTTCATTTTGTTACTGTTTAGTCAAATGATCATACTTTCTGGAAACCTGTAGAGACTGCCAAGGGAATTGATTCTATTTTTTCCCCCAACTTCTGTATGCCAGGTGTTGGCATAAGGAAATCAAAAGCTATTTGACCAATTGTTTCAAAATTATTATTATCTATCTTCTCGACATAAAATTCAAGACTTAATCATGGATGACGGAAAATAATTTTCTAAAGAGAATTTCAGAGAAGCACAAAATGCCTTCGGGTTTCAATGCGAAATGTTGTATTTGAATTTCCACAATTGAAAGAGAAATTAGAAAGCAAATAGTTGTATTTTCAACAACAAACAGTGTTTATTGGTCTTATACTGAAAAAGCTAGCACTAACTGGGCATCGGGCATGAGGAAGAGAGAGACTGTATAACCAGCAAGCCGCCTAACCTCTTCCCCAGGAGTGAGTGCCTGACCTCTCAAACGCTTGCAGTCAGACTTGGGAGGAGACACCCCAGTGACCCATCTTGGGGATGCTTGTTGGGTATGTCCAATGCTGCAACTCCAGTAAAAATACTGCCTGATCTACATGATTTGGTCTGGGGTTCCTTAGTCTATAACCCAGCTTCCTGTGGTTCGTAAAGAGAAGTGTGAGTAGGCAAGCCCACAGACGCGCACCAGGACCCACTGTGCCTCTTGCGGCATTGGGGGTGAGCACTCGGAGAGAAAAGGCATACTCTTCAGAGGAAGATGGAGAGAAAGGATGCTGGTCTTTTTTTTTGCGGTACGCAGGCCTCTCACTGTTGTGGCCTCTCCCGTTGTGGAGCACAGGCTCCGGACACGCAGGCTCAGCGGCCATGGCTCACGGGCCCAGCAGCTCCGTGGCATGTGGGATCCTCCCGGACCGGGGCACGAACCCGTGTCCCCTGCCATCGGCAGGCGGACTCTCAACCACTGTGCCACCAAGGGAAGCCCAGGATGCTGGTCTTTTGTTTTACTTCCATATCGATTTATTGTGAGAGCTTTGGAACCTTCCTTCCTATTGATATAACATACATTTGGAAATAATCAGTTCTCCTTAACAATTTATCAATAAAGTGGCAAGGATTCACTAAGGAGAGATAGAGAGGCAAGATGTTTTATTAACAGCCTGGAACATGTAAATCAGCTTCTGGAATGCCAACCATTTAAATTCAAATAGATTTCTCAGTGAGACTAAAATCTAAATCCCTGCGATTATTCTATTTCTGTGTATTGGATTCATCAAGATTTGAGGTTCACTTTGTTCTCAATTCACAGGAATCTCCCCCTACCATTCTTTTCTACTTTTTTTTTTTTTTTTTGCGGTACGCAGGCCTCTCACTCTTGTGGCCCCTCCCGCTGCGGAGCACAAGCTCCGGACTCGCAGGCCCAGCGGCCATGGCTCACGGGCCCAGCCGCTCCGCGGCATGTGGGATCCTCCCGGACCGGTGTGGGATCCTCCCGGACCGGTGCACGAACCCTTGTCCCCTGCATCGGCAGGAGGACTCTCAACCACTGCGTCACCAGGGAAGCCCTTTTCTGTGTTTGAATGGCTTAGCTGGTATGGAAAAAAGTGAGATTGATTCCTTCAGAAGCTCTAAAGTTTTGCCTGTGGTAGTTTCACACCCAAGAGTGGGAATAACGGAAGTCAGAGATGGGGAAATAAAAATCCTGCGGCCAAATGAGAATTCTCCATCTCACTCTAGTCTGGAATACTACAGTTATTCATATTTCAGGCACCTCGATTAGACATTCATTATGCATAAACATTTATGTAACTCTGAGTTATTCAGGCTGGGAGAGAACATTGGCAATCTTTCTTTTTCTTTATCACTAAGACATCCTGTATCTAAAACAAGGGACAAAACAAGTGCTAAAAAAACAAAAAACCAAAAAACCCAAAAAACCCATCTGCTGCATGTAAATCTAAATTTTCACAAATTGAGATTTGTTAAATCTTCAATAAAACAAGGCTAACAAGGTACATTCGGCTGTGTCTTTTCAAAGAAGCCGTCTGAACAAATGGATTAGGACCAAGCCTGTTAGAGTGGTAATCCAGACTGTGGTGACGTCATCGATTCTCTCAACCCTGGACCTCTCAGGTAGTTCTAATACACAGTGACACAGGTGAGGACCTGGAAAGTCCTGATAGAGAAAACTAAGTAAGTAACAAAGTAAGACTTGAAACGTTGTTCAGTTTAGAAGGAATAAGGGAGCCCAGTCAGTCAATAAACATGCATTGAAATGAGCAACACCGCCACTACACAGATACGTTTGCATGTGGGGCTTAAACAGCTGAAGAGTTGACAAGGGAACTTCTTAGGAACGCTCAAGCGGGATGATCATTATGAGGAGAATCGCTGTTTGTCTGAAGTACATTGGTGAGTGTCCAAATATCCAAATTTAGAGAAGGCTCGGGTGACATCTGAGTGTAAATCAGAGTGACATAGACGTATATCTTTTTTTTTTTTATTTTATTTATTTATTTATTTTTGGCTGCCTTGGGTCTTCATTTCTGTGAGAGGGCTTTCTCTAGTTGCGGCGAGTGGGGGCCACTCTTCGTTGCGGCCTCTCGTTGCGGAGCACAGGCTTCAGACGCGCAGGCTCAGTAGTTGTGGCTCACGGGCCCAGTTGCTCCGCGGCATATGGGATCTTCCCAGACCAGGACTCGAACCAGTGTCCCCTGCATCGGCAGGCAGATTCTCAACCACTGCGCCACCAGGGAAGCCCTAGACGTATATCTTAATGAAGAGGATTATTAAAGAGTTTCTCCCCATTACTCCATTGAGAGACCTTAGTTTTCTAGTAGAACAGACAAAAATACTTATTCCTTTCTTTTCTTTCTCCCTCTCTTCTTTCCTTCCTTATATACTCCCCTTGCTCAAATACTTTTTAAATGTCAACTTGTTTTAGTTTCATATAAAACAATGAACTTCCATTAAGTAGCTCACAGACTGAGGAACTGGGTTGGGGGGCGTGGTGTGAACATGATGACTGCATAAGGATTACACCAGCGTGTGGCAGTGAAATTATATAAATACGAAGGTTATTATGGCATCATAGAGCACAGATGATTTATTTTGCTGAAGAGACTTCAGGGAATAGTTCTTAAAGGAGGTTAAAGTCATAATAGAATTTACTTTGTAGAATCTCATCTAAAGAGTTTAGTATAATCCAAGATATCAAAGTCAAAAACAGTGTTTGTTAAAGGAGGATCAGCTGGTAATTTGGTTTTGCTAGCACTTAAAGCAAGAGTTAGCATGTGGTAAGAGGGACGGATTCACATGGACAGAGGTCGGATCATTGAGATCCTTGATTGTCGTGCTGGGAAGCAAGACAAAACCCTGATTTTTAAACCAACCCTGACCTGGAATCTTTTCCATCTCAATAAATGGCAACTCCACCTTCTAATTGAGCCATAAATCTTGGAATCTCCCATCATTCCTCTCTTTCTCTTATACCCGACATGCAAACCTTACCAGCTCTTCCTTTAAAAGAGATTTAACATCCGACCCTTTCTTACCACGTCCACAACTAACACCTGGGCTAATCCAGCATCCTATTTTATCTGCATTAGATAGTACCTGCTTTCAATTTTATTCCCTGATTCTATTATTGCCCCATTCTGGTTGCCCCAAACAGTTTATCAACACAGCAGTATAGTAATCGTGTTTTTGTGTGTGTGTGTGTGGCACACGGGCCTCTCACTGCTGTGGCCTCTCCTGTTGCAGAGCACAGGCTCTGGACGCGCAGGCCTAGCGGCCGTGGCTCACGGGCCCAGCCACTCCACAGCATGTGGGATCTTCCCAGACCGGGGTTCGAACCCGTGTCCCCTGCATCGGCAGGCAGACTCTCAACCACTGCATCACCAGGGAAGCCCCAGTAATCATTTGAAAATCAGAAAAGAACCTGTCATTCTTCCACTTAAAAATTTTCCAACAGACTTTGATCTCACTCAGAGTAAAAGCCCCCAAAGTCCTTACAAGGACCTATAAGTTCTTGCCTTAGTTGTCTGCTTATACCCATCATCTCTCTGACCTCATGTCCTAGGGTCTCTCTCTCCTCTCTAGCCACACAGGTGTCCTTGCTATTTCTTGTACTTGCTGCTGCCTTGGCCTAACATGCCATTTGCAGTACATCACACTCAGTTCCTTCAAGCTCCCAGTCAAATGACACCACCTTCTAGAAGCCTTATCTAGAAGCCCCACAAAAAATTTCCCACTCATTCACTGATTCTCCCAGTGACACTTGCCCTTCATTTTTTTTCCCCATGTACTTTTATAACTCGACCTTGGTTCACAGTTCTAAAAAGAAAGAGATGATAAATTCTTAAAATATTTTAGAGAAAAAACAGTAAGGAAATGGTAGTTGGATATGTGAGATAACAAAAACATAGAAAGAGGCAAGAATAAAGGAACTGCCCGCCCGAGTTTCTATCTTTGATGAATAAGAGGGTTGTGCCACTCAGCGAGGCCAACAATTAGGTAGAGAAAGGAAGCAGAGAGAGGGAGAGAGCTGAAGATTCAGATTTACATATACTGAGTAGAAATTCAAGATAGAAATTAGCTGTAAATCATATTCAAGAGATATTGGTGTGCACAAGGTCTCTGAAAAAATGCTAGGAGTGGAAATATTACAGTTATTTAGCAGGGGGTTCGAAGAACTGGGCACATAGAACCAAGAAAGTTTAGTGTTTAAGGGGTAGAGGGAGAGTAAGCCTTCACAGAAACTTGGAGATCACAAAAAAATGAGCAAAACAACAAGAGTGGGGTGTCTTTGTGATCAAGAAAATTAAAAAGTCATATGCAGCTAAGAGTTCCCGTAATATGAAGACTAGATCCTATAGATTTGTTTGTCAATATGATAGTCACTTATGCCCTTTACAGGAGTGGTTACAGTAGAATTTTGGAAGAAGCACCCAAAGTTTTCTGAGTAGAAGAATAAATTTAAGATGAACAAGTGGGGACAGCGCACGTAGACACCATTTTCAGGATTTAGGGATGAAAGAAAAGAAGAAAAATTAGATAAGACCAGAGATGGGATGTGGCCAAGTTGGGTTTTCTTCTTTAATATGAGTGAGATCTAAGAATGTTTTAGAAAAAGCCCCAAGAAAGAGGAGAGTTAGTTGAAATTACAGTCTAGAAACTTCACAACTTATGGAGTAAGGTTTCAGAGATCCTATGGCTCTCTTATGTGCTGCTATAGTACGATGTTAAAGACCACAGCCTTCGTATTAATTCAGACCTGAGTTAGAAACTTGTTCTTCCAACTTATAAGCTATGCAATTTTGGCAAAGTCGTTAAACGTTTTTCAACTCTATTTCTTCATACATAAAATGGGTATAATAATATCGCCCTAATAAAATTTTTGTGAGGTATAAATGAGATTAATTTTTGTAATGTACTCAGCACGTTACCTGGCACAAGGTTATCTGTGATGAAATGAAGGTTGTTTTAATTATTATCTGTATTGATATTATTCATTATAAATACAGATACAGGAGTTGGACTTAAACAGGTATAAGAGGATACAATTATCCTCTGATACCAGAGGAAAAGAGGTAATGAATCGTGTGGATATATAATAGGAGTTTGTAGAGAGGAGAAAAGAATTCAAAGACAATCATACTTCATAACTTTAGATTTCACACTAAAGTTTAAGGGAAACTCTGCTATGAGTAGATAGGGAAGGATGGAGGGGCTTATAGATTTTTTTTTTTTTTTTGGAAAGCACATAGAAAGAAATGATAGAGAACTCAAACCAAAACTACTGTAATGTTAGTAGACATTCTTAAGGCACACTTGTTGTTGAAGATCATCAATTTCACGACTTTAAAGAGGCATGAATGTGTAAAATTATGTCATTTTCTGTAGCAGTGTTTATTTGAACAGGAGTAGAAGAGAGAAGACAGGTTGGAATTTTGCAGATATATATTACATGAAGTTCAGTATGTCAGGAATTTAAGTATGGTCAGATAAAAGTCCTTAGGATTATGTACATATGTAGATAACATGAGTGGCTCCAAGAAGCCTGACTGAAAGTGGAGGTGTCATGACAAGGATGTCTCTTAGCGACCAAAGACCGTGTATAATATAGCCAAGGACAAGGAACAACTAGGAGAACAGGTGATTATAACCAGATAATCGGCTTTTGAAGAATATGATTTCAGAGAAATCAGACATCTGGGTAATGACTAAGTCCAGAGTGTGGCCATCGAGAATAATCACCAGTGTGAAAGGTCATCAAAGATGAAGAAGTCAAAAAAGCCTGAGAGTGTGATTTTGGATTAGTTACTGGCGTGGACACCATGAAGACAGGTCTTCAGTTCAACAGGAAAATGGAGTCAGATTCTAATATCTTCAGGAAATGAGGGAAGTGACCGCAAGCTCAGTAGATGACAGCAAAAAATGGTAGAAAGTGGTAGAATCTAATGGCATTAACCTCAATGGACAAGAATTTGTGTGTTTTTTGTTTGTTTCTTTCATTTGAAGATGTTTCTAGAAAATGAGAAAAATGGTCCTCTAGAGCCATAAAGAGGAAAGAATGTTGAGCTACTACTAGACAGTCCTAAGAACTGCAGAGGAGTCATTGTCATTGATAAATCCAACACATATGGTTTTGTAGGTTGTGTACTGCATGACTCTAAAGGGCGTCATCTACCTTATGGTGTATGGCAGTGCTATCCAGTAAAATATAAAGTGAGTCACATATGTAATTGTGAATTATCCAATAGCCATATTAAAAAAGTAAAAAGGAACAAGTGAAATACATTTTATGATATATTCTATTTGACCTAATATATCCAAGTATCATTTCAATATGTAATCAATATAAACATTATTAATTTGATATTTTGCTTCCTGATAGTAAGTTTTTAAAGTATGGCATGTATATTACAGTTATAACACATCTTAATTCAGAAGCTTAATTTTCATTAGAATTACTTAATCTAGGGACTTCCCTGGAGGTCCAGTGGTTAGGATTCTGGACTTCAACTGCAGGAGGCATGGATTCGATCCCTGGTCAGGGAACTAAGATCCCACATGCCATGAGGCATGGCAAAAAATAAAAATAGAAAGAAAAAAGAAAAGAAATATTTAATCTCTGTTTAAGTTTCATAAAATTTATTGTTGGACAGCTAGACTCATATACCCAAGTTGTGCCCCAAATACTGAACATGCCCTCCAATAACTGAACTGTCAGTTTTTTAAATGTAAAATTTTAAATTAATTAAAATAAAAATTTTAATTTAGTTCCTCATTCTCTCGGACAGGTGGTGGTCTCCCTGGCCACAGGTCAAGTGCCTGGTAGCCATATGTATTGGTCAGTCTAGGTCTACGTGAATGTTGACTCCTGGGATTTGCAGTGTATAACCACATGCGGTGACGTTGATCTTTGGGGAAGAGTCAGAATTCAGTTAAAGCCAAGTGGTGGCTGGAAGACAACAGAATTGTAATAATTGAAGGGTGAGGGAGGGAGCTAAGTGTTTGATACCAACTCACAGGGCAGCCTCAGTTTATCATTTGAAGCTAAAGAAGAGTAGTTAGTGTGTGGATTACAACTCCAGGGAACAGAAGAGGAGCTTCTTTAAAGTAAGGAGCTTTGTTGACTGTTGAAGAAGATGGAACCCGAGAGGCATCCTTTCATTTCCAGAACATCGTATATACACTGCCTGATGTTTACCAAGATCGTGTTGGGATGTGCTCAGCCAAAACTCTTTCGTCAGGCCCCAAAGAGAGCTGCTGCTTCTGCTGATGAAGAACTAGGATCTTTGTTTTGGACAGCTGCAGGCAAATCCTTCTCATGGAACCAGATTGATTCATGCATGGCGTTTGAGAGAATGTTATTCTTTCAGTGAAGGCTGGACCAAATATCTTTGGATATTTTGTTTCATGGGTGTAACCCTAACCTGGATTAGTCAGTCACTCTAGTGTAGATGAAATCCTATGCCTATGTAAACTAATGTTGCATTCACTTATCTGAACATTCTGTGGAACTTCCTGTTTAGTATCGGAGTTGAAAAGTTTGTCCAAGTCATTGCATATGCATAATTTCTATTAAGTTTCAGGGGATCGATGATGAAAAGGTGACAGAAGGACATTATTTAATAATTACAAGAGAATGCATTCTTTAGCAAGGATAATGTACCTCATTAAAAATAAAAATCATTCAATTATTTCTCTGCTGAAAAGTATCAGTGTCATAAATAGCATGACCCAAGATATCAGTCATGATTTCAAGTCCCAAAATGGAGATGAAAGTATTCATAGTCATGGGTAAGATATAATTTTGCAGAGGTGGAAACTGATATACAGATAGATTAAATAATTTTCCCAAGGTGTCACAGTCATATGTGTTGGAACCAGGATTAAAAATCGAAATCTACCTAGCTTTGTGTTTTTTTTCACAATGAGAAGCTGCCTACAATTGGAGACCCCCCGAGCTGCCGTAATAAGCCATAGTTGACGTAATGCACTATACCAATTATTCATCCAGAAAAAAAAAATAAAGAGAACTTCTAAGTGGCAAAATTCTGTCCCAACATCATTCCATAAAACAAATGCATAAGGCAAAAAAAATTTTTTGATGAAATAAAATATTAATAATATGTGGGTTTTTTCACTATATTAATTATGTAATGCCTTATATATTCATCAAGTTCTGCTCTAAAATGCAGCATCTCTGAATATAACCTACAGCTTTATATGCTATAGACAGAGCAGTCAGAGAAAGTAGAAATCAAGTGCACCCATTGCCTTTGAGGAGTTTTCAGTGAAAAATTTAAAGAAAAAAATGCTAATCACAGTCATAATGGAAGTATATGAATATAACTGTTTTTCCCTGAAATCTGAACATTGGTAATGAAAAATAAATCCTCATAATAAAAAGAATACTTTCTTACATTGTATAGCTTAGCAGGGAATTAGAATGTAATTGATAAATATTGAAAAAAAGAGACTATGCTGATGGTATTTTAAACAATTCGATTCTGTATGTGGACATTTTGCTAACAATATGCTAATCCTCTGACTGCCTTCTTGGTTCTGGCTTTACTTAGTGTTTCCCATAATACACTCTGACCCCGCAAATCAAAATCCAAGAACCAATCAAAGTACAAAATGCGTTACTGCAAAGATGAGAATACAGGTGAAGATGAAAGTGTTCCTGGGGAAGACTAGCAAGGGTGTGGAAAGTGAGATAGGGAAGGAAAGCCAGTGGTTGGTCTCCAGCCCAATTCTGTGGATGTGACTTTGGCTCAGACCCTACAGGGAAGCTCTGGAGACAAGTCACACCTCAGAGCTGTCTGAAACAGAGGCTGGGAGCTAGAGCGTTTATACCCCTATATCCTTCAGACAGTGGTAAATTTTCACAAATTTCAGCTCTTCAATGTTCAGGCAAGGTGAGTTCTGACAACCTGAAGTCATTCTGAAGACACAGATGCTGGCTGTTACCTAATGAAGTTGAACATGTCCATACTTTATACACCGGCAATTCCAATGATACGAAGATAGCCTAGTAAAATACTTGCACATTTTGCTCAGAAGAAATGTATAAAAATGTATGGAGAAATGTATCACATTGTGTGTGATAGCCAAAAAAGTGGAAACAACCCAAATGTCCATCAATAGCATCACTGTTAGGAAAAGTAAAATCTATTTTATAGAATGAGATAGAATTTACAACTGAAAGTGAATGATGTACTACAGATAAACATATGTACATGGATGAACACAAAAACCATAAGGTGGATTAAATAAGTCACAGAAGAATATATGCAACATAATTCCACTTATATAAAGTTCAAAAACAGATAAAACACAACCATATATTATATAGGAATGTATGCATACGTGATAAAACCGTAAAGAGAGGGAAGAGAAAGCGTATGTGAAAATACAGAATATTGGTTACTACTGAGTTGGAGGGAGGGGCTGGTACTGGGAAATACACTGGGAGTTTCAAAGGGGTCAATAATACTCATTTCTTAAATTGGTGGGCTTATTTTTTTTAATTTTTACTAGAATATGGTTGATTTACAATGTTGTGTTAGTTTCAGGTATACAGCGAAGTGAATCAGTTATACATATACATATATCCACTCTTTTTTTTTTTAGATTCTTTTCCCATTTAGGCCATTACAGAGTATTGATTGAGTAGCGTTCCCTGTGCTATACAACAGGTTCTTATTAGTTATCTATTTTATATATAGTAGTGAGTATATGTCAATCCCAATCTCCCAATTTATCGCCCCCATCCACTGGTAACCATAAGTTTGTTTTCTATATCTGTGACTCTACTTCTGTTTTGTAAATAAGTTCATTTGTACCTTTTTTTTTTTAGATTAGTGGGCTTATTTTTAAATTGAACATATATATTTTCTTCTGTTTGTGTTAAAGTCATTAAAAAATCTATAAGAAAAAACTTATTATCCAACTTAAGACAGAGAAAGAGAGAAAGTCATGCGTTCCCTCAGTTTACTCATTCATACATAACACATTCACTCAGCAAATATTTGAGTGCTGACCAGGAGTGAAGAATTCTTGTAGAAGCTCAGGATATGAACTTAAATAAGATCTAGTTTCCAACAACAGAGTTCTATAGTTAAAGGAGTAATACAACAATGCAGGGGCTTAGAGGGTAGACTAATGCCTTGGTTAGAAACACACCCAGGACACTTAATAGCTGAATAACCTTAGAAAAGTTAATTTCACGGAACCTCAATTTCTTCATCTGTAAAATGGAGATAATAATGCTACTTGGGCTTCCCTGGTGGCGCAGTGGTTGGGAGTCCGCCTGCCGATGCAGGGGATGTGGGTTCGTGCTCCAGTCCGGGAAGATCCCACATGCTGCAGAAACAGACATGATCTGACATAGTTTAGCACTCCATCAGGTGAAATTATTGTAAAAGATATTTCTGACTAAAGACTGAAGTGTAGTTCATTAAATAATTTCTATTTTAGGGGCCAGGTACCGTTGTTAGTGCTTTTTATGCTCATGAACAAAACAGTCATTGCCCTCATGGAGATTCCTTTCAAAAAGAAAATTATAATTTCCAAATCGCCCAAACTTAGCTAACAGTCCTAGAAGGCTTCCAACCAATTCTAGCCATTTTCTCATGTTTTTGCCCTCAAAAAGTACTGTTGAGCATCTTCTGTGTGCTAAGTGTTGTTCCAGGTCCTGGGGCACATACACGGATATGTCCTCTCATGTGACCTAATGCCCTCATTTTGAGGGAATATTTTAGGTATATGGATCACATTATTTGAATTAATGTAATGGAAATAGCAGTAAATATTGGGTAGAGGTTTTATATGCTACCTATAAGAACTCTACCTCTTCTTGTGTGAAAATAGATTTTTTTTTTTAGATCAATTCTTCTGAGTTTGTTTTTAAAGTTAAATGGAGGAGTGAGTCTTTAGAATTTGGCCATCTTCCCTTGGGCAGCAATGGACTTTCGTAACATCATTATGAAGTCGAGAGTAGTAGAGGTATACCATACTGAAATGTTCTTGGTTGCTTGCCTGTTGATGTCATTCCTTAGGTGGTATCCCCTTGAGGTATTACTGTTTTCTATGTTTATTTGTATCCACAGCACCTAACATCATGGTCAGCATAGAATATGTTCTAATAAGTGTTTGTTGGTTAAAAGAGTTCATCTCTACCTTTACTCACATTTGAATTTAGTATTTTCTGAATTTTGTATCACATTATAGACAACTATATGCACATCAAAATAAGCTAATTTCCAAAGAGCTTGAATGACATTGAGACTAGTCATGTTCAAACATATCAGAAGGCAATGAATGAAAATGCTGACTGTACTTCATAATAACTGTGCAAGAAGAATATGAAGAGTGGCTAACTACCTAAGCCTAAGCCTTTCTCTACTACCTACTGGCTGTGTGATTTTCATTTCCTCACTTATAAAATGAGGATAACTTTGATAATAGTACCTATCTCATGGAGATATTTGAAGGATTGAATGAGTTGATAAAATTAACTCATTCAATGTGTATAAAATTTATAGTTCCTGGCACATTATAACAGTTGTATAAGAGTGATTATGAGACTCAAGAAACTGTTAAACTTTTTAAAAAAATCTTTGAATGACAATATATAATATTATCCTAGTAACAAACTACACTCATGAAGATGTAACCGTATTCTAATTCTGAATAGTGGAGGATGCATTGGGAGTTATTAATGACTAACATGGGGTATTCTTTTGAGTAAGTGTTTTTATTACCGAACCAAACTTGGTTCCACCCACCTATGCACAGTAAAGCCAATCTATTGACACTGGGTTGTGGTGATGAAAAGTGAAGCGTTTATTGCAGATGCCAGACAAGGAGTCGGGACAGCTAGTGCTCAAAGAGCCTGAACTCCCCAGTGGGTTTCAGCAAAGCATTTTTAAAGGCCAGGTGAGGGAGGGGAGTCGCAGGGTGTGTGATCAGCTCATGCACAGTTCTCTGATTGGTTGATGGTGAGGTAACAGGGCGGTGTCACAGGGATTAACACTATCAATTCTTAGGCACCAGTAGGTCATCAGGTAGCTAATTTCTTCTATTTGGTGGTGATTTTAGCATCTGTAAAACAACTCAAGAAATGTGCATCAGATACTGTCATCTAGGTCCTTCAGAGAGGAGCTACAGCACAGGGTATGGGGGAGGGGCCCATCCCTGGAAGGCCCCATAGCATCCTGCTCAGTTACATTTTTCCCCACTTCTAGGCACATGTTGTTCTAGTTGTGAACCATAGTAGCCACACTCGATGTTCAAACAGAAAAGGATTTGTTAAAGGATATTAGAGAATTGCAGAAACTTCTGGAGAGCTAGAGTCAGATTTGAAGGCTGCCAGCAAGGCCAACACACCCTACTCCACTGCTCCTGTGAGGCGAGCATGGCTGCTCCCACTGCATGGATATGCCCTGTTACCAGGACCCCACTTGGAGCTGGAAAGGGCCGCTGCCCCTCACACCACCCTTGTCAGAAAAGCAGTTCTGCCCAGCCACCATGTCTACCCCATACACTTCCAGAACAAGATTTTGTGTCCCTCCTTCTGTTGGGCAGAATTTAAGTCACGTGCCTCTACCCAAACTGTAAGAAAAGTTGAAAAAAGTGAAAGTCTGAAATTCCCCAATTAGGCAGTTGTTTAAAGTTGTCCCCTGGCCAACAATGTCCCCAGGCACATGTTACTAACCAGAAGAGGACTTATCAACCAGTCCAAGTGAGAACCCTCAGGGCTTATTTAATTGATAGAAATGATTGGTATCTGGTATATCAGTACCATTAAGTAGAGCTCTCACACAGAGTTTAAACTGCTTCAATGTTTGCATTGATTTCAAAATCCTTAAACAAAATCTGCTGGGTGCAACCTTCTGTAGGATTTGCACTCATGATACAGAGAACAATAAGATACCCTGCTCGGAACTTTACAGTGAGATAAGGAAGATGTCAAGAATAGACTTTACGTTATGTCACAGGTCATGTGCGAGGAGCATAAGTGCCCTGGAAATGCATTGAAGGAAACGTGAAGGAGGAAAGAGGAGGCATTTATTTCTTCTTTATGCAAACATTTACTGAAGGCCTTTTGCAGAGAGAATGAAGATACAAAGTTCAACAGTATATGTTTCATGGCAATATTAAATTTGGTACAGACAGTGAAAGAGTTTTTTCAGAAATAAAAGTTTTTATTGTCAAGAAAGTTATATATGTGGGAATATACAGAGAAGTTTCAAGCTAAGATGGGCTGTTCTGTTTACCTAAAAAGTTGGTTGGGCCCAGCAGTATGCTGGGGTGATGATAAATGCCAGACAGAGAGCTCAGGTCCAACATTCATTTTATTATTTTGGTGTTTTTCCCACAAAGAGATTGAAATGATTTAAGCAGGAAATTTCCACTGGCAGTGTCCTTAGATTGAAAGTGGTGATACCAACTAGAAAAGTGCTTCATTATCCCAAGCAACAGGTAAGGAGGATCTTAACTGCATGGTGGTGAAGAGAACAGAGTGGAAAGTGAGGTGCAGATGATAGGGATGCCATGGTTGTTGGCAGTTATGTAGACGTGGGGAGGAAGGCAGATGTGAGTCTCAGGGACCATTCTGGAAGAACGGTGGTACCGTTAACATTCATAGAAAAGTGATGGGAAACACATTTTGGAGGAAAGTCATTGGCTTAGATAAAGTGTGTTTATTTTAATGTGTCATATTCATTTTCTATTACTGTATAACAGATGGCCACAAACTCAGTGACTTAACACAATACCCATTTACCAGCTCATGGTCCCCCCCGTCACAAGTCCAGGCAGCTGGACTGGGTTCTCTGCTCCAGATGGAAGTGAATATGTTGGCGGGACTCAGTCAGTTGGAGGCTTTGGGGAAGAATCTGCTCCTCATTCAGGTTGACGGGTCCGTTCCTTGTGGTTGTAGGACTGAGACCCCTGTTTGCCTCAGCAGTGGAGAACCTCCCTCACATCAAATGTCTCTCATGCTCGGAAGTTCTCTGACTTCTGCTTCTGCTACCAACTCTCTGCTTGTTTGATTAGATTAATCCCTCCAGAATCATCTTCCTATCATAAAATCAACTGATTAGTAACGTAACTGAAAATCTGTAGAATTGCCTTTGCCATATGATATAGCATAATCGCGGCTGTGTTATCTCATCATATTCACAGTCCCAGAGCTTAAGGCAGGAAGCCCTGGGGCCATCTGAGAGTCCTGGGGGAATAGTGGGCAGTTACAAGTGCCCTCTGGAACTTGGAAGAATGCTGAAGTTAGAGATACAGATATAAGAGTTACACTCCTAGAAGTGATATGAAGAGAACTAAATGATATAATCAAGGAAGATTATTTATACTGGGAAGACAAAAAGGAAAAATCTGAGATTCTGCAGGTAAAAAAAAATTCAAGTCTTAAAATGAAAAGATCTAAATTTCACCCATGCAAGTAAATGCCAGGGGTTGAGAGAGGAAGGGAAAATAGGCATCACTATACTTGAGGAGGTCAGGTAACTCTGACACCAAGAAGTTCAAAGTAACATGAATGTGAAAGTTGCAAATACCTAATAGTAAAAGAAAAAGAAGAGAAAAAAAGGAAAATTGTGAACCTGGGACTAATGCTTAATTTTCCCACTTAATTGATTTTTACTGTGAACCCATTTATGTGACAAGTCATGAAATTTGAGGGAAAGAGAGCATGCCCTCTGTGGAGAAGAGGGAGAGGCAACCCCAAATCAAATGACTTCAACTTTAAAAAGAGGCGAGATTTATGAGGTAGCAGTGCAATGTTGGCCCTGAGGTTGCAGTAGGGAGGCAGAAGGAATAAGCTGACCGCCCCAGGTGCCCAGCAGAGTGGACGCAGCAGAAACCACACTGTGAAAGACTCACTGTGTGAGGAACCCGTCATCTGAGGAAAAGTTCACTGCAGTTAAGTGAGAGGATGGGATGTGAAGAGGATGAAAATGCAGATTATGTGAGAAGTATGGCTGTGAGAACATGGAATGGGCTGGAAAGGGGAAAGGCTTACGGGAGAATACCTTAATGTGCATCCTCTCTTGCTTGCACGGGCTTATGGAAGAATATCTTAGCATGCATCCTCTCTTGTTTGCACAACTCTGTCTTGGATCGTGGGCCAAACAAAGGCAGCGATGGTGCATTTGCATCTTTGAGCCACAGCACGTAGTTAGTCCTCAATAAGTTTGAAATAAATGAATAAATAAATAAATACATAAATAAATAAAATTTAAGGGGGTGATTTGGATTAAATGAATGAATAAAGCAGATAACGGGATATAATCTATTCCTACAAAAAGAGCTCTCAGCACCAGGGATTGGTCTAGCAGGAGCTTGGTAGATTGCTCTTCCCAGAAATACAGATGCATATCATTTTAAAGATATAATAATGAAATATTAAAAGAACTGTAAAAGTGGCAATGAATTATTTAGAAACAGTGTCCCTGCATGCATGATACAGTATTTAGTTGGGTGTTAAAATATATGCTCTGAGGCTAGCCTTAGTATAGTTTTATGTGAGCTGAATAGCTTCAAATAATGCCAGAATGCAATTTAGAGCCTTGAATTCCTTCATCTGGCTTCCCCGTCTCCTTGCAGAGCTCCCTTTGATTTCAAATGTGCTTCATTCCTAGTATGAGAAACAGAGGGTGGGAAAATTTAATTGTTCTAGGCTGAGGTTTGAAACAGGTTTTCAATTTACAGATAATTTGGACTTGAGCGTTGTTGAGTTTTACCTGAGATAAATCCATTAGAAGGCGCCTACACCTCCTGACTGCATCTTCAGAATATATGTGCAGGCACAGTTTTAGAGGTGCGGTGGCCAGGGAAGCAAGGTATGAAAGGAGGGTTGGGAGGCAAGGGGCGCCCCTCATCTGTAAAAGAGAGAGAACTTTCTTATGATTGTTCATGTTTTCAGTCTCAGAAGGCAAAAACTCACTGCTTCTACTTTTAGATGCTAATGATCTATTTGCTAGGAAAACAACATTTTTGCTTCAGGTTTATTCGTCATGCTCATTCATAAAGGAAAATTTATTCTGTCCTCAGAATCCTAAATCATTTCAAGTCTACAAATATTTATTGAATGCTTTTGGCTAGACTCCGTGGTTGGTACTGGAAGGATACAAAGATGAGCAAGATACATCCCTCAACTTCCAGGGACTTTTCATCTACTAGGGAGGAGAGATAAATACATATTTTCTTTCTGAATGGAAAAATGTAGTAAAGCAAAAGAGATAAAAAGGCTCTAAGTATTCAAAGTACAATATGTTAACCACATCAAATCTTTTGTTGTACATAAGTTTGGTTATAACTAAATATGAAAATAATTACACATACAATACAACAAATGTCACTTGGCATTAATCTCCATTCAGCACCTGGAAATATAAATCTTAGAGAAGGGCCTCATAAACACCACCTCTAGCTACACTTTATACAAATTTAGAAAGATACTTAGTTAACAAGAAATAACACTCATCTGGTCTGAAGTATCCACAAAATGACAGAGTCACACAAACCCTAGTCTAAATGACGTTCTTCTGCTCCCCTCCACATTACCCATAATCCACCGTGAATGGCACTCAAGAAGGTTCAGGGAAGCTTCCTTTCAATATGTGCCCAGATATATACCCAGAGAAAACCATACTTCGAAAAGATACATGCACCCCAACGTTCATTGCAGCACTATTTACAATAGCCAAGACATGGAAGCATTGATGGATGAATGGGTAAAGAAGATGTGGTACATATATACAATGGAATATTACTCAGACACAAGAAAGAACGAAATAATGCCATTTGCAGCAACATGGATAGACCTAGAGATTGTCATACTGAGTGAAATAAGTCAGACAGAGAAAGACAAATATCATATGATATTGCTTATATGTGGAATCTAAATAAAAAATGTTACAAATGAACTTATTTACAAAACAGAAATGGAGTCACAGATGTAGAAAACAAACTTGCGGTTACAAAGCGGGGGAGGGATAAGTTGGGACATTGGGATTGACACATACTACTATATCTAAAATAGATGACTAATAAGGAACTACTGTATAGCACAGGGAGCGCTACTCAATACTCTGTCATGACCTATATGGGAAAAGAATCTAAAAAAAGAGTGGATATATGTATATGTATAACTGATTCACTGTGCTGTACACCTGAAATTAACACAGCATTGTAAATCAACTATACTCCAATAAAAATTTATTTAAGAAAAGAAACTTTTTCTAATACAAAAAGAAAAAAAGACTCAAACAAGAGGAGAATGAAGGGCTGAGAGGATGCAGCCGGTGGGTTTGTGAAAGGAGGTTTTCTGTAGCTCATCTCAGCAGAATAAAGAAAGCAATCATAGTGTTTGGGGTCCCCAGGAGAGGAAAAGAAAGATACCAATCAGTTATCACCATCAGAGGAGAACAAATGACCAGTGATCCCTCAAACCAGACTATGGGCTTAAGGCCCACATTCCCTGCATTTAAACCTTCAGGATCATGCAGAAACAGCCATTATAGACTTAAGAGTATCAAGCAAATCACTGGGCATAAGGTAGGCCTACACCAAATTGATAGTTGAATCTGAAAAAGTGGAGGTTTGCTTATTACAGAGAAGTAAAGTAGCAAATGAAAGAAGGAGGGAAGGAGGGCGATTAATGCCTAGGGATAGACGTTATTTAATGTCCCACAGTCTATACTGTAGGTCTATCATAATATTAATTTCCGGGTCAGCAGGGGACCAGCCCCATCATAACCAGTAGGAACAGCTGCCCAGAGCAAGTAGGGTTACTCTTACTGGAAAAACGAGGTGAGGAATGATGGAAAGTTTGTACCGTAGAAGAAGTTATGTGTTAATTTGAACCGTTGTATTAGTCCCCCTATTATTAACCCAGACGAACGTGGCTGCAATATTTGAGAATGAGAATAATGAGCAGAAATCAATTTAAAAAAAAAAAGTAGCTGGCCAGAATAATTAAAGCTGTACGTTTTCATATTTTCAGGTTGTGATAAGTCAGGAAGTAAGGCCCTGTGGACAGAAGAGAGGTCAGTCTCATTTAGCAGCACGTCATTGTGAATTAGATGATTCCTCATCACTCCTCCCTGCTCCATGCGTGTACAGATGCCTGTCAAAGGCTTCGTGGTCATGGGTAATACACTAATTATGTATCCCACACTAGCTGTTACAATAGGGTAAAGCCTTTGTGACTGCCAGGGTGGGTAAAGATTTCAGTAATATATTTGCAATAAGTGTGAGGCCCCATCCTGCCCACATAGTCATGAATGTGCCTAGTCTCAGGAGGACTTGTTCTGTGTTTTCACCTTAATCTGCCTGTTTATAAAATATGCATAGAACAGGGATGGGGAACCACAGGCCTGGGAGTAGGATACGATTCTCAAGTTTGATTTTATCATGTCTGTAGAGAGAGGCCATTCTGACCACTAAAAATGAGGCCTCCAAATTAACGTCCCTTGAAGTGGGCAGCTTTATCTGACCCCGTCAGAACAGAGCAGCAGAATATAGGGCTTAAGGCATAGATTCTGAGCCAGAATGTCCCTGACTTCAAATCCCAGCTCTGGCACATACTGTAAAGGTGGCATAATAATAGGACCTACTAATAAAATCAATGAGTAGATTAGTTTAGATTATATTTGTAAAGTGTTTAGAAAAATGTCTGGCAAATGGTAGGCATCATAGAAGTGCTTGTTAAATGAAAAAATAAACTAATGAATAAATAAATGAAAAAGCTTCCTCAAGTTTTAAATAGATGTCAAGAGCTTTTGTTAATTCATATTTTAAATCAATTAAAGTTATAAAACATTATATACATACTCATTGTAGAAAGTTTGTAAATTAAATAACTAGAGTGAAAGAAAATAAAAAATACCCATAATCCTATAACGTGGGATTAACTACTGATAATATTTTATTTATATTTTTCTACTTTTTTTTTTAAATGTCACAACTGGTCAGTTTATTAAGATGTTTACATCAGTGCCAACTTTTATTTTCATACGTGGTCTAAGTTCAGAGACTCAAATAATGAAGCCCTCATTGTACATGAAACCAGAATGTGGAAACACTTTTGACTTCCTCTGTAGCTACAGCAAAACATTCCTCAATACCTGTCACACATTTTTAAAGTTCACCCACGTGATAAGCTACCTAAGGTAGGTATCTATTACCTGGAAGCTTTGTATAACCCTTCAGGGTTTTCTTTTTTCCTTTTGGAAGTTTCTATCATTAATTCAAAATTTAGAAATATCTTCATTTACTGGGATGTTGGGGCAGCAACTGTTGGCTCCTCAACAGTACTTCCCACACACCTACTCCTTTCTTATTTATTTATTTTTTTAAACATCTTTACTGGAGTATAATTGCTTTACAATGGTGTGTTAGTTTCTGCTATATAACAAAATAAATCAGTTATACATATACATATGTTCCCATATCTCTTCCCTCTTGCGTTTCCCTCCCTCCCACCCTCCCTATCTCTGGGCTTTCTATCCTGTTCCACTGATCTATCTTTCTGTTTTTGTGCCAGTACCATACTGTCTTGATTGCTGTAGCTTTGTAGTATAGTCTGAAGTCAGGCATCCTGATTCCTCCAGCTCCATTTTTCATTCTCAAGATTGCCTTGGCTGTTCGGGGAATTTTTTGTTTCCATACAAATTGTGAAATTTTTTGTTCTAGTTCTGTGAAAAATGCCAGTGGTAGTTTGATAGGGATCGCACTGAATCTGTAGATTGCTTTGGGTAGTAGAGTCATTTTCACAATGTTGATTCTTCCCATCCAAGAACATGGTATATCTCTCCATCTATTTGTATCATCTTTAATTTCTTTCATCAGTGTCTTATAGTTTTCTGCATACAGGTATTTTGTCTCCTTAGGTAAGTTTATTCCTAGATATTTTTTTCTTTTTGTTGCAATGGTAAGTGGCAGTGTTTTCTTAATTTCACTTTCATATTTTTCATAATTAGTGTATAATAATTCCAGAGATTTCTGTGCATTAATTTTGTATTCTGCTACTTTACCAAATTCATTCATTAGCTCTAGTAGTTTCCTGGTAGCATCTTTAGCATTCTCTATGTATAATATCATGTCATCTGCAAAGAGTGACAGCTTTACAGTATTTCTTGATTTCCTCTTTGATTTCTTCAGAGATCACTTCGTTATTAAGTAGTGTATTGTTTAGCCACCATGTGTTTGTATTTTTTTACAGACCTTTTCCTGTAATTCATATCTAGTCTCATAGCGTTGTGGTCCAAAAAGATACTTGATAGGATTTCAATTTTCTTAAATTTACCAAGGCTTGATTTGTGAATCAAGATATGACCTATCCTGGCGAAAGTTCCATTAGCACTTGAGAAGAAAGTGTATTCTGTTGCTTTTGGATGGAATGTCCTATAAATATCAATTAAGTCACCCTTGTTTAATGTAGCATTTAAAGCTTGTGTTTCCTTATTTATTTTCATTTTGGATGATCAGTCCATTGGTGAAAGTGGGGTGTTAAAGTCCCCTACTATGATTGTGTTACTGTCAATTTCCCCATTTATGGCTGTTAGCATTTGCCTTAGGTACTGAGGTGTTCCTATGATGGGTGCATAAATATTTACAATTGATCATTCTGTAGTGTCCTTCTTTGTCTCTTCTAATAGTCTTTATTTTAAAGTCTATTTTGTCTTATATAAGAATTGCTACTCCAGCTTTCTTTTGGTTTCCATTTGCATGGAATATCCTTTTCTATCCCATCACTTTCAGTCTGTATGTGTCCCTAGGTCTGAAGTGGGTCTCTTGTAGACAGCATATATATGGGTCTTGTTTTTGTATCCATTCACGGGATGAGCCTGCAGCAGCAGAGGCCGGCGTGACGTTGCACCAGCCTGAGGCGCACCGTGCCTCCTCCTGGGAAAGTAGACCCTGGATCCCGGGACCCTGGCAGTGGCAGGCTACACAGGCTCCTCGGAAGGGGGGTGTGGACAGTGACCTGTTCTCGCACACAGGCTTCTTGGTGGCGGTAGCAGCAGCAGCCTTAGCGTCTCCCGCCCATCTCTGGGGTCCGCGCTGTTAGCTGCGGCTCGTGCCCATAGACAGAAGCCCGAGCCTCAGCTCCCAGTCCCGCCCACCCCAGCGGGTGAGCAGAGAAGCCTCTCGAGCTGGTGAGTGCTGGTCGGCCCTGATCCTCTGTGCGGGAATCTCTCCACTTTGCCCTCCGCACCCCTGTTGCTGTGCCCTCTTCCACGGCTCCAAAGCTTCCCCTTCCGCCACCTGCAGTCTCCGCCCAAGAAGGGGCTTCCTAGTGTGTGGAAACCTTTCCTCCTTCACAGCTCCCTCCCACTGGTGCAGGTCCTGTCCCTATCCTTTTGTCTCTGTTTATTCTTTTTTCTTTTGCCCTACCCAGATACGTGGGGAGTTTCTTGCCTTTTGGGAGGTCTGAGGTCTTCTGCCAGCGTTCAGTGGGTGTTCTGTAGGAGCTGTTCCACGTGTAGATGTATTTCTAATCTATCTGTGGGGAGGAAAGTGATCTCCACGTCTTACTCTTCTGCCATCTTCTCTCTCCTCCTTTCTCATTCTGTCACCTGTGCCGCGCCAGGGCGCACGTGCAGGGCCGGCGGTCACGTGCGGAGTCAGCACCCCGGCCCCCAACCCTCTGTCTCTGCAGGGGTCCCCTTCTACCCCCAGCCCTTAACCAGAGCCGGCTGGACCCTTATATTTTTCTACTTTTTATACAGTAAATTGGAATCCTGCAATATAACTGTATATATCATTTGTAATGTAATTTTCTCACAATTTTATAAACATGATCCCATAGTCTTATATATTATTAATAAGATAGTTATTAAACTGATTCTCTATGTTAACTGAAAAAAATGCACAAGCTAAAAGTTGAGAATTATGTTTTATTTGGCCAACTTCCTGAGGACTTAAGCCCAGGTGGGACTGCTCTGAAGGGACTGCTCTGTAGAGGTAAGGGAGGACCCAGGATATATAAGAGTTTTGCAAAAAAAAAAAACAAAAAAAAGAAAAACAAGTAGTTGGAACATCAAAAGATTAATGTTAATTAAAATAAAAAACAGACATCTCAAGTTAATGAATTTAGCACTTTTCTATTTATAGGAAAATGTAAGAGTCTGGACTCATTGAAATTATTCCTTTGATATGCACTTTATCTAGGACCAGAATCCTGCTTTTTTTTCCATCCTTCTTATGAGGAAAGTGCTGCTAAGGACATGTATTATGATGTACGCATCTCCCAGCATTCGCAGAATTTGTTTTAACTTCAAAATAATGACCTTCTTCCTTCATTTGTAATTAAGGATCAAGTGATCCTATTATCTAATAATAGGGAATCATCTAATAATAGATGTGGATGAAGAATGTCACCTGCCATATCAGTAAACAATAGATGTTGTGCCATCAAGTCATCAGCCACTGCAGTCGTCCTGACTGTGCGCGCTGAGGGGATTCTGGTGTATTACATTTGCTGGTGGTCTTGTTGGTGATGGTCCTCCAGAAAGCCACATTTTCATTTTGGATCTAAATGTGGAGAAATAATAAGTGTCTTGGAAAATAGCAAAAGTATTGATATGATGTAGTTATTGCAGCCTACAAAGTTTGTTACTTTTCACTGGAAACCGAGTTTATTACATAAGCAGCCTGTCTTATGTTCCTTGCCATCTCTGAAGTACATTCCCTAATATAATTTATTCATTGAAGCATACAATTGTGTTTCTGCCTTAGGGGGTTATTTTCATCTCCTTACAATATACAAAATTAAACCCCAAAGACAACAACATTACATGTTTCAAGTAATGCTGCTATAGATATTTGTAATTTATATTTTATGTAATATAACAAGATCCTGTGCATTGATTGAGAGCCTTGTAAAGAATGTAAACTAAATTGTAATGTGTGGCTAGATTGCATTTCAACTTAGATGGTTTTATCTGTCTAAGCTTAAAATGTCCTTCAGAGAGCAGAGATTGCAAACTTCTGCTTCACGGGTCAGCTGCTTTTGCTGACTCGTGACTTTAATTTTTCTGATACAATTATCATGCTTACTCTTTATCTTATTATTCAGTTTTTTTCCTTTACTAGGAAAACACTCTTCCCTGAGACACCCAGATATAAATGAAAGAAATTACTAGGTAATAAACCAAAGTCAGCTGCACTGAGTTTGACTGGTACTGGTGGACTCTTGTGCCCAGAGTTTAGAATCTCCCAGGCTTGGATCTGAATCCAGCCCCCTCCCCAAGCCATCTATGCAACCTTAGGGGAATCAGCAGACCCCTCTAATCTTTAATTTCTTCGTCTTTAAAGTAGGCATAACATCCGTTTCTTAGGCCTGTGTTGAAATAGTAAAGAAATAACCAGCTTAGCTTGACGCTTATCAAACAGTAAATATGAAGTAAATGGAGAAAATAAAACTGTTAACAACAATGTAGAACTCTACTGCCGTGTTTGTGTAAGTGAAGAGGCAGTTCCAAGAAAGAGAGCACGAACTGCAGACAAGACCAAGTCTTTGGATCCCATGCTAATTTAGCTCTTGAAAACTAGCTATCGAAGATTCTTCCCTTGGTAATTGATATTCTTCTGTAAGCGATCTGTAGAATTTGTTAGGATTGCAGGGGAATCAGCAAACACTCTGAAAACAAAGTTAAGCTTGAATTGATAACAGTGGCTGGCTGGATGAATGATAAGAAGGCATGGGCTTTGGCCACACCCATTATCATTAACACCCTAAAGCTACCCCAAAGAATAATTATACATATATATATATGATATATATATACATATATGTATATATATGTATATCTACATGTGTATATATATGATTGTACTTATATATGTAAATAAAAATAATGATTAGCTATGCAAAGCCATCTTCAAGACAAATCTTTCATTCGCTTGTGGTCTGACCAGATTGATCCCCCAAGCTCCTGTTGTATAAAGAAGTTTATAATGCATCCACTTGTAGGTATGACATGACTGTAACATTTCCTGAGATTGTAGCATACATTTTTTTAAAAAAGAAAATGTATGACTAATTTAAAGAAATAATTTGCCCTCATGTTTTGAAAAATTAACTTTCATGTTTCAGTTATTGAACATGTACCTTGCAATTCACTGACCCGTAATTTCATTGAAGTCACAAACTATTTAGAGTTAATTCATAGTCACTAACTTTTATAGCTTCTGAGAGCATCTTTTCAAGATGACAAATGCTTTTTCCCATGAATTAGGGCTGAATTTCTTGTCTTACCTTATTTTTATCTGCTGACAAGATTGTAGCAAATACACGATACCACATTGCTTCACTGCTGAGTAGTAGCAATTTCAAGAATTCAATAGATGTAGTAAGTTAGATACCTTTGATCATAAAAGAAATTCGTGTATTTTGTATAAATCAGTCTATCCATACAGCATTATATTAAGTATGTTAAATCAAATTGTACCTCCTCACTGGCAACACATTTATAATTTTTGAAATATTAGAATAAAAATTGAGAACTAGATATGTATTAGTAATATAGTTAAACATTTCTGTATTTTCTCTTTTTCCTCATTTGGTTATAATATCCTTCTTCTCATTTTCTCTCCTATTATTTATTAATTTTAGATATCCTTATTGGTTCTTGTACCAGTTTTAATAGCTGCATTGAATTGTCAAGTTTTCTGCCAACAAATGGTGAGAATGGTTCATGTTTAACCCCCAATTCAGATAATTACAGGAGACAGTGTCACTAATGGACCATGATGCTTTTTGCCTTCATTTCAGTATTAAACTAGTGGCACCTCATTAATTTTTAAAGGAATTTAATTTGCCTATTAAGAAGTTCATGGAATCCCTTTACTTTCACTTTCTTAAGAAAGCCAAAGTCGTCTCTGTTTAACATGTTTTTCCATGTTTCTTTATTCAGTGATCCCACATTGGAAAACACAAGATAGATGTTGTCAAGAGTTTAAAGTTTCAGCGTTCTTTTAAATGTCTTGTATAAAAAAATACTTTTTTTCCATGGAGAGAGTAAGCACGGGCTTTGGAATCAGAGTCCTCACAGTCAAACTGATCTCTACCCTCTGTTCTCAGCGGCCTGGGCTGGTCACCTAAACCCTTCAAGATTTTGTTTTTAAACACATGTAAAATGGGAATTTTGGTAAAGATAACATACAACTCTGTTATTATATATGGTCATTGAATGTTTCCTTTTTAAATTAGTATTTTATTTAGAGGGATAAAACTAAAGATTAGCATCTCTGTTATTTAAGGATCTCCAGGGCTTCCCTGGTAGTGCAGTGGTTGAGAGTCCGTCTGCCGATGCAGGGGACACGGGTTTGTGCCCCGGTCCAGGAAGATCCCGCATGCCGCAGAGAGGCTGGGCCCGTGAGCCATGGCCGCTGAGCCTGCGCGTCTGAAATCATTAAGACATCAATAAGTAAATATACAAGGGCTATAAAGAGATTATTCAATTAGTAGTTTTATAATCAGTGTGTGTATGTGGAAAATAACATCACTAGTTAACGTGCAAAAAGGTAAAACTACAGTGATAAACCCTTTTACATTTTAAAATAATAGCAATAAATAGAACTAGTAAAGATGTGAAATTTGATTCTATACTAATTCTGGACCATATTATTCATACGTTTACTTCTTTTTGATCAATGTATATTAGTTTCATATTCTGTTCTTTTCATAAACACTTTGAAAATAATATTTGTTATTATATCTGTTGGTTACAAAGCATTCTAATACAATTGCTTTTTCCAAAGTTCCCTAACTTGCCCCCATTTATAAAAATATATATAGGGACTTCCCTGGTGGCGCAGTGGTTAAGACGCTGCACTCCCAATGTAGGGGCCCCAGGTTCAATCCCTGGTCAGGGAACTAGGTCCCACATGAATGCCGCAACTAAGAGTTCGCATGCTGCAGCTAAGGAGCCCTCGAGCCTCAACTAAGACCCAGCGCAATCAAATAAATAAATAAATATTTGAAAAAAAAAAATATATATATATATAGATGGATATGCCCATTTTCAGTTGATTCTAAATAGTGGTATAATGGAACAAAAACCCATATATATGTACATATATCTTTGGGGGAAGGAAGGGATAGCAAGCAATAAGAGTTATTCCTACAGGAAAAACTATTTCAATGTTG